>NC_092415.1:207258385-207858385 GCF_040894005.1 Engystomops pustulosus
GTATTATCCCTGTACTGTGACATCGCTGTGTGTATTATCCCTGTACTGTGACATCACTGTATTATCCCTGTACTGTGACATCGCTGTGTGTATTATCCCTGTACTGTGACATCACTGTGTATAGTATCCCTGTACTGTGACATCACTGTGTGTATTATCCATGTACTGTGACATCACTGTGTGTATTATCCCTGTACTGTGACATCACTGTGTATAGTATCCCTGTACTGTGACATCACTGTGTGTATTATCCCTGCTCTGTGACATCACTGTGTGTATTATCCCTGTACTGTGACATCACTGTGTGTATTATCCCTGTACTGTGATATCACTGTGTGTATTACCCCTGTACTGTGATATCACTGTGTGTATTATCCCTGTACTGTGACATCACTGTGTGTATTATCCCTGTACTGTGACATCACTGTGTGTATTATCCCTGTACTGTGACATCACTGTGTGTATTATCCCTGTACTGTGACATCACTGTGTGTATCTCTGTACTGTGTCATCGCTGTGTGTATTATCTCCTGTACTGTGACATCACTGTGTGTATAATCTCTGTACTGTGACATCACTGTGTGTATTATCCCTGTACTGTGACATCACTGTGTGCATTATCCCTGTACTGTGACATCACTGTGTGCATTATCCCTGTACTGTGACATCACTGTGTGTATTATCCCTGTACTGTGACATCACTGTGTGTATTATCCCTGTACTGTGACATCACTGTGTGTATTATCCCTGTACTGTGACATCACTGTGTGTATCATCTCTGTACTGTAACATCACTGTGTGTATTATCCCTGTATTGTGACATCACTGTGTGTATTATCCCTGTACTGTGACATCACTGTGTGTATTATCTCTGTACTGTGACATCACTGTGTGTATTATCTCTGTACTGTGACATCACTGTGTGTATTATCCCTGTACTGTGACATCACTGTGTGTATTATCCCTGTACTGTGACATCACTGTGTGTATTATCTCTGTACTGTGACATCACTGTGTGTATTATCCCTGTACTGTGACATCACTGTGTGTATTATCTGTACTGTGACATCGCTGTGTGTATTATCCCTGTACTGTGACATCGCTGTGTGTATTATCTCTGTACTGTGACATCGCTGTGTGTATTATCTCTGTACTGTGACATCGCTGTGTGTATTATCTCTGTACTGTGACATCGCTGTGTGTATTATCCCTGTACTGTGACATCACTGTGTGTATTATCTCTGTACTGTGACATCGCTGTGTGTATTATCTCTGTACTGTGACATCGCTGTGTGTATTATCCCTGTACTGTGACATCACTGTGTGTATTATCCCTGTACTGTGACATCACTGTGTGTAATATCCCTGTACTGTGACATCACTGTGTGTATTACCCCTGTACTGTGACATCACTGTGTGTATTATCCCTGTACTGTGACATCACTGTGTGTAATATCCCTGTACTGTGACATCACTGTGTGTATTATCCCTGTACTGTGACATCACTGTGTGTATTATCTCTGTACTGTGACATCGCTGTGTGTATTATCCCTGTACTGTGACATCACTGTGTGTATTATCCCTGTACTGTGACATCACTGTGTGTATTATCCCTGTACTGTGACATCACTGTGTGTATTATCTGTACTGTGACATCACTGTGTGTATTATCTCTGTACTGTGACATCGCTGTGTGTATTATTTCTGTACTGTGACATCGCTGTGTGTATTATCCCTGTACTGTGACATCACTGTGTGTATTATCCCTGTACTGTGACATCACTGTGTGTATTATCCCTGTACTGTGACATCGCTGTGTGTATTATCCCTGTACTGTGACATCACTGTGTGTATTATCTCCTGTACTGTGACATCACTGTGTGTATTATCTCTGTACTGTGACATCACTGTGTGTATTATCCCTGTACTGTGACATCACTGTGTGTATTATCCCTGTACTGTGACATCGCTGTGTGTATTATCCCTGTACTGTGACATCACTGTGTGTATTATCTCTGTACTGTGACATCGCTGTGTGTATTATCCCTGTAATGTGACATCACTGTGTGTATTATCTCTGTACTGTGACATCGCTGTGTGTATTATCCCTGTACTGTGACATCACTGTGTGTATTATCTCTGTACTGTGACATCGCTGTGTGTATTACCCCTGTACTGTGACATCACTGTGTGTATTACCCCTGTACTGTGACATCACTGTGTGTAATATCCCTGTACTGTGACATCACTGTGTGTATTACCCCTGTACTGTGACATCACTGTGTGTATTATCCCTGTACTGTGACATCACTGTGTGTAATATCCCTGTACTGTGACATCACTGTGTGTATTATCCCTGTACTGTGACATCACTGTGTGTATTATCTCTGTACTGTGACATCGCTGTGTGTATTATCCCTGTACTGTGACATCACTGTGTGTATTATCCCTGTACTGTGACATCACTGTGTGTATTATCCCTGTACTGTGACATCACTGTGTGTATTATCTGTACTGTGACATCACTGTGTGTATTATCTCTGTACTGTGACATCACTGTGTGTATTATCCCTGTACTGTGACATCACTGTGTGTATTATATCTGTACTGTGACATCACTGTGTGTATTATCCTGTACTGTGACATCACTGTGTGTATTATCCCTGTACTGTGACATCACTGTGTGTATTATCCCTGTACTGTGACATCGCTGTGTGTATTATCCCTGTTCTGTGACATCACTGTGTGTATTATCCCCGTACTGTGACATCCCTGTGTGTATTATCTCTGTACTGTGACATCACTGTGTGTATTATCCTGTACTGTGACATCACTGTGTGTATTATCTCTGTACTGTGACATCACTGTGTGTATTATCTCTGTACTGTGACATCACTGTGTGTATTATCTCTGTACTGTGACATCACTGTGTGTATTATCCCTGTACTGTGACATCACTGTGTGTATTATCCCTGTACTGTGACATCACTGTGTGTATTATCTCTGTACTGTGACATCACTGTGTGTATTATCTCTGTACTGTGACATCGCTGTGTGTATTATCTCTGTACTGTGACATCGCTGTGTGTATTATCCCTGTACTGTAACATCACTGTGTGTATTATCCCTGTACTGTGACATCACTGTGTGTATTATCCCTGTACTGTGACTTCGCTGTGTGTACTATCCCTGTACTGTGACATCACTGTGTGTATTATCCCTGTACTGTGACATCACTGTGTGTATTATCCTTGTACTGTGACATCACTGTGTGTATTATCCCTGTACTGTGACATCACTGTGTGTATTATCCCTGTACTGTGACTTCGCTGTGTGTACTATCCCTGTACTGTGACATCACTGTGTGTATTATCCCTGTACTGTGACATCACTGTGTGTATTATCCCTGTACTGTGACATCACTGTGTGTGTTATCTCTGTACTGTGACATCACTGTGTGTATTATCCTTGTACTGTGACATCACTGTGTGTATTATCCCTGTACTGTGATATCACTGTGTGTATTATCCCTGTACTGTGACATCGCTGTGTGTATTATCTCTGTACTGTGACATCACTGTGTGTATTATCCCTGTACTGTGACATCGCTGTGTGTATCATCTCTGTACTGTGACATCACTGTGTGTATTATCCCTGTACTGTGACATCACTGTGTGTATTATCCCTGTACTGTGACATCGCTGTGTGTATTATCCCTGTACTGTGACATCACTGTGTGTATTATCTCTGTACTGTGACATCACTGTGTGTATTATCCCTGTACTGTGACATCACTGTGTGTATTATCCCCGTACTGTGACATCCCTGTGTGTATTATCTCTGTACTGTGACATCACTGTGTGTATTATCCTGTACTGTGACATCACTGTGTGTATTATCCCTGTACTGTGACATCACTGCGTGTATTATCTCTGTACTGTGTCATCGCTGTGTGTATTATCTCCTGTACTGTGACATCACTGTGTGTATTATCCCCTGTACTGTGACATCACTGTGTGTATTATCCCCGTACTGTGACATCCCTGTGTGTATTATCTCTGTACTGTGACATCACTGTGTGTATTATCCTGTACTGTGACATCACTGTGTGTATTATCTCTGTACTGTGACATCACTGTGTGTATTATCTCTGTACTGTGACATCACTGTGTGTATTATCTCTGTACTGTGACATCACTGTGTGTATTATCCCTGTACTGTGACATCACTGTGTGTATTATCCCTGTACTGTGACATCACTGTGTGTATTATCTCTGTACTGTGACATCACTGTGTGTATTATCTCTGTACTGTGACATCGCTGTGTGTATTATCTCTGTACTGTGACATCGCTGTGTGTATTATCCCTGTACTGTAACATCACTGTGTGTATTATCCCTGTACTGTGACATCACTGTGTGTATTATCCCTGTACTGTGACTTCGCTGTGTGTACTATCCCTGTACTGTGACATCACTGTGTGTATTATCCCTGTACTGTGACATCACTGTGTGTATTATCCTTGTACTGTGACATCACTGTGTGTATTATCCCTGTACTGTGACATCACTGTGTGTATTATCCCTGTACTGTGACTTCGCTGTGTGTACTATCCCTGTACTGTGACATCACTGTGTGTATTATCCCTGTACTGTGACATCACTGTGTGTATTATCCCTGTACTGTGACATCACTGTGTGTGTTATCTCTGTACTGTGACATCACTGTGTGTATTATCCTTGTACTGTGACATCACTGTGTGTATTATCCCTGTACTGTGATATCACTGTGTGTATTATCCCTGTACTGTGACATCGCTGTGTGTATTATCTCTGTACTGTGACATCACTGTGTGTATTATCCCTGTACTGTGACATCGCTGTGTGTATCATCTCTGTACTGTGACATCACTGTGTGTATTATCCCTGTACTGTGACATCACTGTGTGTATTATCCCTGTACTGTGACATCGCTGTGTGTATTATCCCTGTACTGTGACATCACTGTGTGTATTATCTCTGTACTGTGACATCACTGTGTGTATTATCCCTGTACTGTGACATCACTGTGTGTATTATCCCCGTACTGTGACATCCCTGTGTGTATTATCTCTGTACTGTGACATCACTGTGTGTATTATCCTGTACTGTGACATCACTGTGTGTATTATCCCTGTACTGTGACATCACTGCGTGTATTATCTCTGTACTGTGTCATCGCTGTGTGTATTATCTCCTGTACTGTGACATCACTGTGTGTATTATCCCCTGTACTGTGACATCACTGTGTGTATTATCCCTGTACTGTGACATCACTGTGTGTATTATCCCTGTACTGTGACATCACTGTGTGTATTATCCCTGTACTGTGACATCACTGTGTGTATTATCTCTGTACTGTGACATCACTGTGTGTATTATCCCCTGTACTGTGACATCACTGTGTGTATTATCTCTGTACTGTGACATCGCTGTGTGTATTATCCCTGTACTGTGACATCACTGTGTGTATTATCCCTGTACTGTGACATCACTGTGTGTATTATCCCTGTACTGTGACATCACTGTGTGTATTATCCCTGTACTGTGACATCACTGTGTGTAATATCCCTGTACTGTGACATCACTGTGTGTATTATCCCTGTACTGTGACATCACTGTGTGTATTATCCCTGTACTGTGACATCACTGTGTGTATTATCCCTGTACTGTGACATCACTGTGTGTATTATCCCTGTACTGTGACATCACTGCGTGTATTATCTCTGTACTGTGTCATCGCTGTGTGTATTATCTCCTGTACTGTGACATCACTGTGTGTATTATCCCCTGTACTGTGACATCACTGTGTGTATTGTCCCTGTACTGTGACATCACTGTGTGTATTATCCCCTGTACTGTGACATCACTGTGTGTATTATCTCTGTACTGTGACATCACTGTGTGTATTATCCCTGTACTGTGACATCACTGTGTGTATTATCTCTGTACTGTGACATCACTGTGTGTATTATCCCCTGTACTGTGACATCACTGTGTGTATTATCTCTGTACTGTGACATCGCTGTGTGTATTATCCCTGTACTGTGACATCACTGTGTGTATTATCCCTGTACTGTGACATCACTGTGTGTATTATCCCTGTACTGTGACATCACTGTGTGTATTATCCCTGTACTGTGACATCACTGTGTGTATTATCCCTGTACTGTGACATCACTGTGTGTATTATCTCTGTACTGTGACATCACTGTGTGTATTATCTCTGCACTGTGACATCACTGTGTGTATTATCCCTGTACTGTGACATCACTGTGTGTATTATCCCTGTACTGTGACATCACTGTGTGTAATATCCCTGTACTGTGACATCCCTGTGTGTATTATCTCTGCACTGTGACATCACTGTGTGTATTATCCCTGTACTGTGACATCACTGTGTGTATTATCCCTGTACTGTGACATCACTGTGTGTATTATCCCTGTACTGTGATACAATGTTGTTATCAGTAGTAATGAAGTTGGCCACGCTTACAAGGAATAAAAGTATTCACCCAAAATGAAACGCCTGTGCCAGGGATTTGTAATGTTATCACCTCCTGGATCAGAAGTGCTGGCTGTACAGAGAGATGGTGCGGGGGTCCGTGTAATCTAAAACCACTGATAACAGGAACATGAGCTGATATCCTGGGAACGTCAGAAAAATTAAGATTTCGAAAGCTGAATGATCATTAATGTCAGTGTCTAATGCTGACGGGAAACATAACATAGCAGAATAGTGAGTGCAGCTCTGGGGTATAATACAGGATGTAACTCAGGATCAGTACAGGATAAGTAATGTCATGTATGTACACAGTGACTGCACCAGCAGCAGAATAGTGAGTGCAGCTCTGGGGGTATAATACAGGATGTAACTCAGGATCAGTACAGGATAAGTAATGTCCTGTATGTACACAGTGACTGCACCAGCAGCAGAATAGTGAGTGCAGCTCTGGGGTATAATACAGGATGTAACTCAGGATCAGTACAGGATAAGTAATGTCATGTATGTACACAGTGACTGCACCAGCAGCAGAATAGTGAGTGCAGCTCTGGGGGTATAATACAGGATGTAACTCAGGGTCAGTACAGGATAAGTAATGTCATGTATGTACACAGTGACTGCACCAGCAGCAGAATAGTGAGTGCAGCTCTGGGGTATAATACTGGATGTAACTCAGGATCAGTACAGGATAAGTAATGTCATGTATGTACACAGTGACTGCACCAGCAGCAGAATAGTGAGTGCAGCTCTGGGGTATAATACAGGATGTAACTCAGGATCAGTACAGGATAAGTAATGTCATGTATGTACACAGTGACTGCACCAGCAGCAGAATAGTGAGTGCAGCTCTGGAGTATAATGCAGGATGTAACTCAGGATCAGTACAGGATAAGTAATGTCATGTATGTACACAGTGACTGCACCAGCAGCAGAATAGTGAGTGCAGCTCTGGAGTATAATACAGGATGTAACTCAGGATCAGTACAGGATAAGTAATGTCATGTATGTACACAGTGACTGCACCAGCAGCAGAATAGTGAGTGCAGCTCTGGAGTATAATACAGGATGTAACTCAGGATCAGTACAGGATAAGTAATGTCATGTATGTACACAGTGACTGCACCAGCAGCAGAATAGTGAGTGCAGCTCTGGAGTATAATACAGGATGTAACTCAGGATCAGTACAGGATAAGTAATGTCATGTATGTACACAGTGACTGCACCAGCAGCAGAATAGTGAGTGCAGCTCTGGAGTATAATACAGGATGTAACTCAGGATCAGTACAGGATAAGTAATGTCATGTATGTACACAGTGACTGCACCAGCAGCAGAATAGTGAGTGCAGCTCTGGGGTATAATACAGGATGTAACTCAGGATCAGTACAGGATAAGTAATGTCATGTATGTACACAGTGACTGCACCAGCAGCAGAATAGTGAGTGCAGCTCTGGAGTATAATACAGGATGTAACTCAGGATCAGTACAGGATAAGTAATGTCATGTATGTACACAGTGACTGCACCAGCAGCAGAATAGTGAGTGCAGCTCTGGGGTATAATACAGGATGTAACTCAGGATCAGTACAGGATAAGTAATGTCATGTATGTACACAGTGACTGCACCAGCAGCAGAATAGTGAGTGCAGCTCTGGGGTATAATACAGGATGTAACTCAGGATCAGTACAGGATAAGTAATGTCATGTATGTACACAGTGACTGCACCAGCAGCAGAATAGTGAGTGCAGCTCTGGGGTATAATACAGGATGTAACTCAGGATCAGTACAGGATAAGTAATGTCATGTATGTACACAGTGACTGCACCAGCAGCAGAATAGTGAGTGCAGCTCTGGGGTATAATACAGGATGTAACTCAGGATCAGTACAGGATAAGTAATGTCATGTATGTACACAGTGACTGCACCAGCAGCAGATAGTGAGTGCATCTCAGGTGTTGCTCGTTACCTCGTTAGCTGTCTGTTGCTGTGAGAGGCTGTGTGCTGCTGCTGCTCCTGAGCTCCAGGGAAAACCACCTCCACCTGGGGCCTGCTCTCTCCTCTCCCAGGGAGGGAGTGGGTTTTCAGGCATGAGCCAAGGCAGCAAGTCCCACGCTCCTGCTTCCCGGTCTAGGCCGGCGGGAGGCAGGGGTAGCCAGGAACCGGCCAGCGCTGCGGAAGCCTTGGGGGTAAGAAGATCTGCAAGGAACAGCAGCAATGCTGCTCCAAGTACCCCCAGGCCAGCTAAGGCTTCAAAAAGCAGCAAGACCTCAGAAAAGATGAATACCTCAGGAAAGCTGGATACCTCGGGAAAGCTGGATACCTCGGGAAAGCTGGATACCTCGGGAAAGCTGGGTACTTCGGAAAAGCTGGATACCGCAGGAAAGCTGAGTGCTCAGAGAGGTGAGGCTGACCTCAGTGAAGAGGGCTGGGGAATGCTGAGGACCCGGGAGTCTATTTCCAGCTATGCCTCCCGGGCTCTGGGCCACCTCTCTGAGTACGAAGAAGCCAGCAAGACGGTGAGGAGACTGCGGGAGGAGCTCAGGTGCGCCCATGCCAGGGCAAGCTCTGCCCCAAAGAGGAAGAAGGAGCAGATTATGGCAGAGATATCCAGGCTCCAGACTGACATCCAGGCCTTGGAGGAGAGGAAAGCTTACCTGCTGGAGAGGAGCGGGCCGTTTAAAGAAAAGATCCTTAATGATGAGCGGTTCCGGGAGATGGAGGAGGAGAAGCAGAGGCGGCTGATGGGGCTTCAGCCTGAGAGTCAGATGGAGGAGGAAAGTTCGGTACCGTGCAGTGGGCCCCCTGCAGGACAAGCGGCTATGTCATCTGGCTGCGGTTCTGCCGGCCCGGGTGAGGATAGTGACAGCCACCAGGGAGGGGCGCTGATGGAGGAGATCCGACGGCTCGAGTCCCCTGTGCACCTCCAGGACTTTACTTTTGGAGACGATCTGCCGGAGGATGCACCGGGGGGCAGCAAACCGCGAAAGAAGAAGACCAAATCCGTGGAAGTGGTGAGTCTAGTCTACAGCCCCCTCCCCGTAAAACCCGAGTCGGCCGCAGGGTCAGCTCACTGTGCGAGCCCCGTTACCCAGCCCAGCACGGGTCCTGCAGTGGACTCAGTGCCAGGGAGCGGGGAGATTACAGGTGTGACATCTGATGTGGCGATGGGCTCCGTCTCTGTTTGTGGTAACAGTGGGGGAGCAGGGGAGGCATCGGCCGCGAGGCCGGACAGTAAGGGCGGCTCGGCAGTGGCGATACCATCCAAATCCAGTGCTGTGGTGCGTCCCCCAGTGGGAGGGGGGGATAGCCCGGCACTGGTGGCAGCTTCCGGTGCCTCGGCGCCTCTTCATGCTGTTGCCGCTGATCACTTGGTTATGGAGCGGCGGCAGCGTGGAGGGGTCGCTGAGGCTGAGGGCTCCGGACCTCCCAAACCTAAAGTCCTATTTTGTGTTGGTGTTGGAGACAGTCTGCAGAGGAGTGCTGAGGAAGGTGGGGATCAGCGGTGCCACATACCAGCCAAAGATCAGCGGCGACTCCTACCTTCCTCTAAGAAAAGTAAAATAACATCTGCTACCGATGATGCGGAGGGCACAAGTGTGACACAAGTTGGGGTCCCCTCTGGGCGATGCACTGCGGGGGGACCCCCGTCCCTTGTGCCTGAAGATGCGGAGGTGGTCTTGTCTGCTAATGTTGTTGCTGGTCCAGCCAGTGTGAATGGTGTCAGTAATGTTGTGGTGGATAATGTGAATGGTGTGAATGGTGGAGAATCTTTTCCAGCTGTGGGGGTGGGTGATGGAGTGACTGGTGGTGTGAGTGGCACGGCTGAGTGTAACATGCAGGTGGGTAGTGTTAATGTGGTGGGTGCAGGGGTTGGTCCGGTTGCTCCCCCAGTGGCGGCCCCTATTAAGAGCTATGCCAGTGTCGCTGCTGGGGGACGTAGGGTTCCATCATCCTCGTCTCTGGGCTCTGGGGACGGCTTTTTGCAAGGGCGCCTCCTGCAGGCCTTACAGAAGGGAGAAAGGACGATCAATGTAGCGGGGCAGGAGGTTGATTTGTCGTTTTGGATAGAGAGGCACGGCCTGTCTGCCTTCCGAGAGCAAAGAGGCAGGGAGACATCATGGTCGCTCCCGACAACCGGGCCGGGTGCTAACCGTAGGAATGTGGTCCGTCTTCGGTGGCGTGGCAGTGATGTGTGTCCCCCTCGGGCACGGGTAGTTGAGCTGCTGCTGAAGATGGACTTCAAGGCGGCTGACATCTTTGCCTTGATCCATCCCTATGGTACATCTGAGTTTGATGTCAGCTTTGTTCGGCCGGAGGGGCTTGAGCTCTTCTGGTCCAACTATGAGCTGAGATACAACGAGCCCGAGTGGCGGGACTTTGCTGTGCAAGCAGTGTCCCGCCAGAGCGAACTCAAGAAAGTGACCGTTCTTACCCGTAACGAATCACTATCTTGCTTTGACATCATGACCTGGATGAATCGTTATGGAGAGGTACTGGGAGTACCCGAGAAAAATCGTGACGAGTATGGTATCTGGTCAGGGGCCTGGACCTTCATGGTGAAGTTGAGGCGTTCAGGTAACTCAGTCGCCCACATCCCTTCATCAGCCTTCCTGGGGAGGGATCGGATCCTGATCTTCTACCGGGGGCAGCCTAAGCTGTGTCACAGGTGCGGTGACCCCACACATTTCAGCGCAAACTACACCGTGCAGAAGTGTGCGTTGTGTGGGGGTGTCGGCCATCTCGCTGCATCCTGTACAGGGCAGATTAGGTGTAACCTGTGTGGTGATCTCGGTCACCCGTACAGTCGTTGTCCTCTTTCCTTCGCTAATGCGGGCTCAGCCTCAGCGGATGAAAGCCATGAGGCTGAATCTGCTGGGGAGGGGACTAGCAGAGGTGGAGGAATGGAGGGGCCAGGGAAGAAAGACAGGAAAAAGACGCCTGCCCAGCTAAGGCGTCTAGAGAAGCGTCAACAGGAGAGAGAGCGGGGGGAGTCTCGGGCTGCTGGGACAACCTCTGGCGCTCTCCTAGAGACCACACCTGTCGCTGAGGCCCCAGGGGAGGATGTACTGGATGAGGAGGTCAGGAGGATCGAGAGAGAGGAAGGTGCCACGTCCTCAGACTCCTCCCATTATGAGAGTATGGACGAGGATAATAGGGCGTGGCTAGAGGAAAAGCGTAAGCGTGGCGCCAAAAAGAAGAAAAAGGGTAAAAAGAAGGGAGGTGTAAGATCTTCTCCCTCCCTGACTAAGGTACCCAAGGAAGGTGCAACCGACCCCCCGCTGGTCGAACTTTCAAATCGATTCCTGGCCCTGGATGGAGCGCCTCCTGCCGATGGAGGGGCTGAGGGTGAAGGGCCAGAGGTGGCGGAGCCTGCAGGAGGTGCCGAGTCTCCCCCTGGGGAGTCAGGGTCCTCAGGAGGGGAGACTGGCCCAGAGTCTGGAGACGAGGATGAGGGGGCCGGTCCTGGATCTGCCCCTGAAGCATCAGAGGTGCGGGAGATGGACACCACAATATGTCTAAAAAGGGGGTGTTCATTTCCCGAGGGTGGTGGTAAGATGGGTAAAAAGAAAGCCGTCTAACTCAATCACTCATGATGGCGGCACCCACTCCGTTGACGCTGGCGTCCATTAATGTCGCCAGCATTAAGTCTGATGCGGCTAGATTTGCGGCCTTTGATTTTCTCGGCCGTGTTGAAGCCGACATTTTATTTTTGCAGGAGACCAGGCTGCCAGATTTGGCGGCCGTGTTTAAAGCTAAGAGGGAATGGAGACACGGGCCTTCCTATTGGTCTCTTGCGGCCGAGCCGTATAGCGGAGTGGCGGTCCTTTTTACCGCACCGGTAGAATGCCGACGAGTTATTGAGTTAGAAATGGGGAGGTGCCTGATCCTGGATGTCCTCATGAAGGGACAAGAACTTCGCCTAATTAACATCTATGGTCCCCAGTCCAAGTGGGACAGGAAGTGTCTCTTTATGAGGATCAAGCCCTACCTTTTTACAAGTCGGCAGGTGGTCTTTGGAGGGGACTTCAATGCTGTCACGAGGTCCCAGGATAGGGGAGGTTCCAGAGACAAGCTGACTTATGATAGCGTCGCTCTTAATAGCATAGCCAGTGAGGCTCGCCTGGTGGATGTCCACATCCGGCACACCCCAGGCCACGCGGGGTTCACCTATTATAGGGGTAGCTGCAGGTCTAGAATAGACAGGTTTTATTTAAAGGAGGAAGCCATCTCTTCAGCAGTGTCCGTTGTTGAGGTGGAGTTCTCCGACCACTGTTTAATTTTGTTTTCTCTGAATGTTACAGAGACCCCCCGGATGGGAAGAGGCTACTGGAAGCTCAATTCGTCTCTCCTGGAGGAAGCGGAGATCAGACAATCCTTTGAGGACTTTCTTCAGAGCCAGGTACCATTGCTGGGCCTTTGTAGCAGTAAGTCAGAGTGGTGGGAGATGCTCAAGAAAAGGGTGGCGAGATTCTTCCGCCAGCTCTCGAGCCTCAGGAGCCTGGACAGGTACCGCCTTTATCAGGGCCTGAGGAGGAAACTCGAGCATCTCGTCTCGACTGGGGGTAGTCGTGAGGACATCTCCAGAGTGAAATCCTTGCTGAAGAGGTGTCAGTACGATAGACACGCATCTTTGGTTTTTGAGAGGGATTACGGGAAATACCGCTCGCCCGACCCTTACAGAAACTGCAAGATGTCAGTGAATGGTAAAGTTGTCACAGGACTGGTTGACAGTACGGGATCCCTGAAAAGGTCCAGATCAGGGATTCTGGAGGTCGTCAGATCCTTCTACTCACACCTCTTGGGCAGGAAGGATCTAGATCGGGATGTGATGTCGGCTTTCCTGGCTGACACTGTTTCTGAGCCAGGAGTAGACCCCTCTCTTGATGTTTTGACAGAGATGATCAGGGAAGAGGAAGTCAGCCGGGCGATTGAAGGGCTCGCCCTCAAGAAATCGCCAGGTCCGGATGGCTTAACATCTGAGTTTTATAAGACCTTTAAGGACGCCTTGGTTCCCCTCTTGACTGAGGTATTCAATGAGTGTCTTTCCTCGGGCGCTCTGCCGAAGTCAATGAGGAGGTCTGCCCTGATCATTCTGTCAAAGGGTAAGGACCGATCTCGTATTGAGAACTGGCGTCCCATAGCGCTTCTCAATACGGACAGAAAGGTTTTGGCAAAGGTGCTGTTTAATCGGCTGGTGCAGTTTGCACCCCGGCTCCTTTCGGGGACCCAGCACTGCTCTGTTCCAGGCCGCAGTACATTTAGTGCTGTGCTTTGTGTTCGGGAGGCAGTGGAGCAGGGCAGGGCTGGTAACTGGAAGGGGTACTTGCTGTCCTTGGATCAGGCAAAAGCGTTTGATCGGGTTGACCACGAGTACCTCTGGTCTGTCCTTCTGAGGTATGGCCTGCCGGGGGAGTTTGTCAATTGGCTAAAGGTTTTGTACGCAGGGGCAGAGAGTTTCCCGCTTGTGAACGGTTGGATTGGCCGCTCTTTTGAGGTCGGGTCTGGTGTTCGCCAGGGTTGTCCTCTGAGCCCACTCTTATACGTGTTCGCGATTGACCCATTCCTTAGGAGGGTTGATCGTGGGCCGTTGGTGGGAGTCGGGATGGACCAGGCGGCACCGGAAGCCACTCTAAGGGTGGTAGCGTATGCCGATGATGTCACCGTTTTTGTGTCCTCGAGAGGGGAGGCGCAATGGGTGATGTCAGAGGTTGACCGCTACTCAGAGGCTTCTGGGTCCAAGATCAACCGGGATAAGTGTGAGAGTCTCTGGCTGGGAGAGGGGGATCCAGGCTTTGATCTCCCGGACACTCTTCCAGGGCCCCAAGACTCTGCCAAAGTTCTCGGCATCGAATTTGGCCAGGGGGATTACCCCATGCAAAACTGGGATGGCAGGCTTAAGATCGCCGCCCAGAAGGTGGACCAGTGGAAGGGTTGGTCTTTGACCCTCAGGGAAAGGGTGAACTTGATTAAAACTTACCTGCTCCCATTGCTGATATATCTGGGCAGTGTGTGCATGTTGCCAGAACCCCTCTGGACTCGAGTGTACAGTCTGTTCTTCCAGCTGTTATGGGGGAATAGGCTGAACCTTATCAAGAGGGAGGTTACTTACCGCACGAGGAGACAAGGTGGGTTGTGTATGGTCAACCCTGTGGTGTTCCTAGTGAATACCTTTCTTAAGATCAATGTAGCAAACCTCTGGAAAGAGAGGGCTCCTCCGTGGGTATACTCCTGCAGGGGATGGTTTCGGCCTTTCTTCCAGGAATGGGAGACAGGAGGGCAAGTGAAGGATCTCCGTACACCACATGGGCATCTTCCGGCTTACGCTACCCCGGTTCTGAAGGTAATTCGCCGGTGGGGTCTGGGAATGTGGGAGATCAGGACCATGTCGAGGAAAATCCTTGACAAAAGGGTTCTGTTGACCCATTTCCAGAAGCCTCTGGCCCTCAGGGATTGCCCAAGTCGGGATCTGGGGGTGGGTTTAGGTCTTTTGAATTCCATCAGGATCCCCTTGAAGTTTTGGGACTTGACTTGGCGCTGCTTCCATGGAAAGCTGTGTGTGAGGGACAATCTGAAGTGTAGGAGCTCTGAGGAAAGGGGTTGTCCCCGGGAGGAGTGCGGTGGCCTGCTGGAGAGCATGGACCACTTCCTGCTTCAGTGCCCCTTTAACACAGAGGTGTACAACCGGGTGGGCGCTTCCATCCATTGGCCCGGGTTGGCCGGTCTCTCCTATGCGGAGTGGGCCTATGGAGCATTCAGAGGCCTGGGTGGCCGGGACCGCTGCACGTTATTCCTAGTCAGTCTAGTGGTCAGGTACCACACGTGGAACGCACGGTGTTTAGTATCGACGCAGCATAAAATCCTCCCGGTGGATGAGGTGGTTAGGAACATTCTGGGTGACCTGGTGAAGGTGCGCTCTCTGGAGTATGAGAGGCTGGGCACGGGGAGGGCCTCTCTCCTTAGTGTCCCTTAGTCTGTCCTCTCCCTCCTGGTGAAGGTGCGCTCTCTGGAGTATGAGAGGCTGGGCACGGGGAGGGCCTCTCTCCTTTGGAGGGGGTTCTCCTTTAGTGTCCCTTAGTCTGTCATCTCCTCTCCTGGTGTTGGGCTGAAGCTGACACTGTAGATTTTTGTTTTGTGTCCTGAGGTTATAGTGATGTTGGGCTTGCAGGCGCCGAACCTGGGCTTTATGTGGTTGGTTTGTTATGTTGATATGTTTAATGTGTTTGTATTTTGTGTACAGTGTGTATTTATGTAGTTATAGTTAATGTGTATATAGCTTGGTTGGTTTTGGGGTGTTGGTGTTAGGGTGTTAGGTTGGGAGGGGGGTGGACGGGATTTGGACAATATGATCCTGGGCACTGGTCTGGACTATATAGCGCGGACTTTGGACGTTAGACCAGTGTCTGGGTGGGAGGGTGATGGGCGTGGGATTTAGTTAGTTATATTTAATGTTTTTATTTCCTGTTTGTCTTTTTTTTTGCTGTGTATTCTTTAGTTATTTATGGAAAAAAAAAAAAATTATTATAAAAAATTATATAAAAAAAAAAAAAAAAAAAAATTTAGGTGGTGGGATTGGGTGAAGGTTTTGTTTTATAATGCTGATTGTGTGGTGTGTGTGTGGCTGGGCCAGGAGATTTTCGTAAGTCTCTTTTAGTTTGTATTATTGTTTTGTTATTATTATTATTGTTTTGTTTTGCCAGAAGTTATGGCTTGATTTATGTTTATTGTTGTAATGTTTTTCATTTTTATATATAAAATAAAAGATTTACAGGATGTAACTCAGGATCAGTACAGGATAAGTAATGTCATGTATGTACAGTGACTGCACCAGCAGCAGAATAGTGAGTGCAGCTCTGGGGTATAATACAGGATGTAACTCAGGATCAGTACAGGATAAGTAATGTCATGTACAGGGACACCAGCAGCAGAGTAGTGAGTAGTGAGGCCGGGCAGTATGTGATCCCCTTCTTCCTCCATAGTACGGGCAGGGTCAGTGGGATCTGTGTGAAATCCTAATACGGCAGATTATTACTGGCAGGAGATGCAATAAACAGCGGAGACCTCCCTTACAAGTGGAAAAATGAAAAATCCAGGCAAAATGCGATCGTCCTTCCCTGACTTTTCATGTGATGCCAGAAGTATGTCAGTTATGTAAACACGTCCTGCGCACAATAGTCGTAGCGGATCCTCCCCGGGTGCAGAGATCTCCACAGGTCAGAGGCTCGCACATAGGATCACACTTATCTGCCATCCTGAGCGAGCACAAACACCACCCCGGCCAAATGTAACAGGCACTCACACCACGGGGCCTCCTACCCAATGCTACACACTGCGGGGCCTCCTACCCAATGCTACACACTGCGGGGCCTCCTACCCAATGCTACACACCGCGGGGCCTCCTACCCAATGCTACACACCGCGGGGCCTCCTACCCAATGCTACACACCGCGGGGTCTCCTACCCAATGCTACACACCGCGGGGCCTCCTACCCAATGCTACACACTGGGGGGCCTCCTACCCAATGCTATACACCGCGGGGCCTCCTACCCAATGCTACACACTGCGGGGCCTCCTACCCAATGCTACACACTGCGGGGTCTCCTACCCAATGCTACACACCGCGGGGCCTCCTACCCAATGCTACACACTGCGGGGCCTCCTACCCAATGCTACACACCGCGGGGTCTCCTACCCAATGCTACACACCGCGGGGTCTCCTACCCAATGCTACACACCGCGGGGCCTCCTACCCAATGCTACACACTGGGGGGCCTCCTACCCAATGCTATACACCGCGGGGCCTCCTACCCAATGCTACACACTGCGGGGCCTCCTACCCAATGCTACACACTGCGGGGCCTCCTACCCAATGCTACACACCACGGGGCCTCCTACCCAATGCTACACACCGCGGGGCCTCCTACCCAATGCTACACACTGCGGGGCCTCCTACCCAATGCTACACACTGCGGGGCCTCCTACCCAATGCTACACACTGCGGGGCCTCCTACCCAATGCTACACACCGCGGGGTCTCCTACCCAATGCTACACACCGCGGGGCCTCCTACCCAATGCTACACACTGGGGGGCCTCCTACCCAATGCTACACACTGGGGGGCCTCCTACCCAATGCTATACACCGCGGGGCCTCCTACCCAATGCTACACACTGGGGGGCCTCCTACCCAATGCTATACACCGCGGGGCCTCCTACCCAATGCTACACACCGCGGGGCCTCCTACCCAATGCTACACACCGCGGGGCCTCCTACCCAATGCTACACACCGCGGGGCCTCCTACCCAATGCTACACACCGCGGGGCCTCCTACCCAATGCTACACACCGCGGGGTCTCCTACCCAATGCTACACACCGTGGGGCCTCCTACCCAATGCTACACACCGCGGGGCCTCCTACCCAATGCTACACACTGCGGGGCCTCCTACCCAATGCTACAGGGTCACTGCTGTTAAAGGGGTATCCTCGCCCATAGCCGGGATTAGCCCTCGCTATAGGATTGGTAAGGGACTTATTTCCAGCTGCGGCACAGTAAGCCCATATGCTGAAAGGGGCCCTAACAGTCCTGCTGCTACTAACAACACACACAAAGGTTACACATCTCTCCAAGGACAATACATAACACATCTGCAGTTTGTACTGTAACTGATGACGGGTTCCCTTTAAAGGAAATTTCCAGATGAGGGAGTGTTACAATGGTATCTCGTCTAGATTACGATGTGTCTCCTTTTTACTAGGACTGATACATTGTAGCAAATCCACAGGCCAGGAGAGAGCTGACCGCTTTATCTCTCAGAGGATTGTTACTGCAGCTCTGGATGTGACTGGAGTATAAAGCAGGAGGACTAAAGCTGATTAGTAACACAACACAGCGTGACATTGGTGTTATGGAAGCATTTATAGCATGTGGACAAGGTATATAGCGTATACTACTACTACTTACAGTTCAAGTGTCCTGGAGAAGACGATGGAGACCGTCAGCAAGATGCATCCAAAGGGCCCGCGCTCAAACTGGGAAACAGAAGAACACAGAACGTGAGGTCATCCTGTATGCGGTCCTGGTGCTAGTCTGGTCACAATGGGTCCTATTCATAGGTCATTGGGTCAGTGGGGGTCGCCCCTCCGGTGTTGGATAACAAGAGCTGGGGCTGCAGATGCCCACGGACGGAGCAATGACTACTGGATCAGACTACATTCAAGGTTTGTTTGTAGTCTGTAACCACGGAGACACATATGAATGAGAATTTAGGATTGTGGAAAATTCTCTAACAACAAAAAGTTACAAACCTGCTTCCTGCCCCATTCTCTGTGCATCATGTGATTTGTGGGGGTGTTGGATTTTGGATCGGCACCGGTCTCATATCATGGAGTGGATACAAATATTTTTACCCTTTACAGTCCCTAAATCCTTGCAGTATCCTGATATTCTTGTATTTACTCGTTCCCCGTTGACCTATGACCCCATGTCCCTTGTGATTGATTCTCCTTCCCTCCCCACACGATGCTAATGGCCTCATATTGTCACCGAGCCGAGTCTTCACCTGATTGATGTTCTGCTGCAGGAAGGTCTCCAGATCTTCATGTCTTCTGAAGCCGAACAGGATGAGCTGAGGAAGAGGAGGAACATGCATTACTACAAGGTGAAAATCAAAAATCTGATGTAAATACTTTTGTGTAAAAACTACAAAAGTGCTTAAGGAATGATACCTTTATTGGCTAACCAGAAAAATTATATTTGGTGCAAGCTTTCAGGGCACACAGGCCCCTTCTTCAGGCATGGATACAAATGAAGCACTGAGAGAAAAACACAATATTTGAGGGATGTTACAACAAGATAATTAGTACATATGGTGAGACTCAATTAAGATAAGCTGGGGCAATAAAACTGGAGGTTATGTTACACAGAGAAGGGTGATGGGCAGGGGGTGGGGTGAATTCTCACAGACACACCATAAGTGAGGGGATGGACACACCTGTGGGAAAACACTTTTCTGGACCAGGCCACAGCGAGAAGGATTTAAAGGTCCTAATACTGAAAGGTGACTTTAAGGACAGCAGAGAAAGGAAAACCTGGGAGTTCAAACTGATGATGACCTTCCAGTCACTGACACAAGGCCTCAATATTGCACCTGGGTTTATGGCTCATTACATGGACTCACTTCAATCCCCACAAGAGACTAACTCCAGACCCCTGCCATCCTAGCCCCCCACCCCCTGCCCATCACCCTTCTCTGTGTAACATAACCTCTAGTTTTATTGCCCCAGCTTATCTTAATTGAGTCTCACCATATGTACTAATTATCTTGTTGTAACATCCCTCAAATATTGTGTTTTTCTCTCAGTGCTTCATTTGTATCCATGCCTGAAGAAGGGGCCTGTGTGCCCTGAAAGCTTGCACCAAATATAATTTTTCTGGTTAGCCAATAAAGGTATCATTCCTTAAGCACTTTTGTAGTTTTTACACAAAAGTATTTACATCAGATTTTTGATTTTTCCTGGCTAACACGGTACGTCAACAATTTTCTCAACTTACTACAAGGTGCACATGACCTGGGCTCCATTACCCCTCCTGACCACATGGGGGCAGAGGTCATGCCGGTGCCTGGCCCCTAATAAACAATACAGAGAGTCATCACTGGGCAATGAAGATTACTGAAGCTACAGTCATCCGTACATGGATTAGAGGAAACCCATCCTGATAATCCAGGGACATTACTCATAGATCCGGGCACCGGGGCTGTGGGAATCTTCTTATATTTGTCATCCATGGCCTCCTTCCTTCTAAAATCAACTTTTATAATTATGAAAATGAGTCATAAGGGCTCTGGGAGGTGTTACCAGAGCCCCTCACAGGCTGTTACACTGTCTTCCCCTCCCCCTGACGTAATCTTACACAGCGGGAGGAAGTGCTTCTGCGCAGTGTAACAGCCTGTGAAGCTACCAGACAGAGGGGCTCTGGTAACACGCCACCTCCCCATAGCCCTTCTGGGTCATTAGCATAATTTTCGGTTGACCTTAGAGAGAAGAAGGATAACATGGATAACAAATATAAGAAGATTACCACAGTCACGGTGCCTGACTATGAGTTGGTGTTCCTGATTTATCATGAGGCGAGGCTTATAGGCTCGACTACTGTCCCCTCCACTTCCGATCCTGGCTGTACAGGAAGTGGTGATGTTCCTACAACCAATCACTGGACTTACAATCACAAGATCGAAAATGGTGACACTTCACGTTATTTCTCTCTGCAATATGATTTGCTCTCAGTGATGAGAGGAGGTGGAGTCCCGGGGGATTAGACCACGCCTTGCCACTAGAGGGGGTTACAAATTTAAGGGGTCATCCAGGGAATAAAAAAAGTCAGTTATAAACGTCCTCGATTTGCCATTACTGGTTGAAATATGGTTAAAAAATATTCATCTGGTCTGAAGAACCAAGCAAAGCTCCGGGCCATGTGGTCTGGAGGCGGAGCTGCACTATATCATGTGACTAGGGGGGGGGTGGATTCATGCTTTTTTACTGAAAACATCCATCCACTGTGAGACTGAGGGGTCCAGATCTCTTCAGTCACTAGTCACGTGATGCAAAGATGTTCCGACTCTTGAGAGGGGGAGACCCTGTTGTCCGAAGTTGTTGTATTATTGCAACAATCATCAATATGTGATCGTGGGGGGGTTGACACTGAGCAACAGATCAGATAATAGCACATCAATATATATATTTTCAGGTTCCTTAAGGATTAACTTGAAGCAACCAATCGGATCACGGCTCTCAACTAGTGATCTGCACTACAAATATAAAAGCTGTGATGTGATTGGCTGATATTTGGAGTGATGTAGATATACAGTATATTTATGTGCATCTATTAGAGGATGTAGTGTTACGGCTTCTGTGGTCGGAGGGGCAGGAGGACCGGACAGGTCGCTCCTCATTTCTTGTACTTTTCCATCATTTAATTTTGTCTTATTTAGGAATATTTCTGATGACACAGGAGGGGTCAGAGGGCAGCCCCCCGCGTCCTGGTTAATAAATATTCAGATGTTGTTTGCTGGTCCCACTGTTTTGCCAACCTCCCTGCAAGTTTTACACAGGATGAACAAAGAGACGTTGGTCCGGTGCCCGGAGGAGCTTACAATCAGATGCCGGGAGCCTCGGGCTCCGCTACTATGTGCGGGAAGGGGGGGCTCAGCCTGGACTGAAAGGGGGAGATCACCAAGTGCCCCTGTGCCGGAATATCACTGGAGAGATGTGGCACCGTGTATATCACACAGAAGCTAGCACAGACCTTCCTCCCCATGGGAATGAGGGTCTCGCTCCCTCCTCTGTGACTTGCTAGTCTGACCACATAATCCCTAAACTGGGCAGGGGGTCATGTTATAACCCAATTAAAGGGAATGGTACATTATTTTCCATATCCAGCCTGAGGATATATAGAGAATTAGTAAAGCAAAGCTCGTGGCTAGATTAATCAACCGGAGATGACTGTAGCCTCAGGCCGCATGCACATCAGGTAGCACTGGGGACCCCTGCCTTGTAATCAGAGCGGAGCCAGGGACCCCCCCCCCCCCATCAATCACAAAGTGATATTTTTCCACTTGGATTAAGCCCTTTGGGACAGAACAATAAGACGCATAATAATAGATAATATTTGCGGGTTGATAGTGGAGGCCTCCTGCTGCGATGTCTGAGGGTGTAGTCTGGTCCTCAGCGCGGTCCCTGATGTATCAGACACTAACAGTGGAGAGAACTGGGCTAAAAGTGTCAATGCTGGGAACATGTGAACTCTCTATGTAATTACTAGGGCTACCTGCAGCCACCACTAGGGGGAGCTTAGTGTATACCATTTATACACTCCTGTACGAGCGCCCCCTGGTGGTGGCAAAAAGACTCATCTACAATGATTTGTAGGGGTTTTGGATTCTGAATCAGAAAAATAGTATTTAGGATGCTGTATAGATGTCTTATAAAGGTGAAAAAGTGTTAAATGCTGGAAAAATTTAATTACAGGCAGAGAGGCAAAGTCCTATCCACCTGGCATCACACACATCCCATATAGTGTCCTGTCCTCCTGGTATATAGGACATCACACACATCCCATATAGTGTCCCGTCCTCCTGGTATATAGGACATCACACACATCCCATATAGTGTCCTGTCCTCCTGGTATATAGGACATCACACACATCCCATATAGTGTCCTGTCCTCCTGGTATATAGGACATCACACACATCCCATAAAGTGTCCCGTCCTCCTGGTATATAGGACATCACACACATCCCATATAGTGTCCTGTGCTCCTGGTATATAGGACATCACACACATCCCATATAGTGTCCTGTCCTCCTGGTATATAGGACATCACACACATCCCATATAGTGTCCCGTCCTCCTGGTATATAGGACATCACACACATCCCATATAGTGTCCTGTCCTCCTGGTATATAGGACATCACACACATCCCATAAAGTGTCCTGTCCTCCTGGTATATAGGACATCACACACATCCCATATAGTGTCCTGTCCTCCTGGTAGGTGGGGCATCACACACATCCCATATAGTGTCCTGTCCTCCTGGTATATAGGACATCACACACATCCCATATAGTGTCCTGTCCTCCTGGTATATAGGACATCACACACATCCCATATAGTGTCCTGTCCTCCTGGTATATAGGATATCACACACATCCCATATAGTGTCCTGTCCTCCTGGTATATAGGACATCACACACATCCCATATAGTGTCCTGTCCTCCTGATATATAGGACATCACACACATCCCATATAGTGTCCTGTCCTCCTGGTATATAGGACATCACACACATCCCATATAGTGTCCTGTCCTCCTGGTATATAGGACATCACACACATCCCATATAGTGTCCTGTCCTCCTGGTATATAGGACATCACACACATCCCATATAGTGTCCTGTCCTCCTGGTATATAGGACATCACACACATCCCATATAGTGTCCTGTGCTCCTGGTATATAGGACATCACACACATCCCATATAGTGTCCCGTCCTCCTGGTATATAGGACATCACACACATCCCATATAGTGTCCTGTCCTCCTGGTATATAGGACATCACACACATCCCATATAGTGTCCTGTCCTCCTGGTATATAGGACATCACACACATCCCATATAGTGTCCTGTGCTCCTGGTATATAGGACATCACACACATCCCATATAGTGTCCTGTCCTCCTGCTATATAGGACATCACACACATCCCATATAGTGTCCTGTGCTCCTGGTATATAGGACATCACACACATCCCATATAGTGTCCTGTCCTCCTGGTATATAGGACATCACATACATCCCATATAGTGTCCTGTCCTCCTGGTATATAGGACATTACACACATCCCATATAGTGTCCTGTGCTCCTGGTATATAGGACATCACACACATCCCATATAGTGTCCTGTCCTCCTGGTATATAGGACATCACACACATCCCATATAGTGTCCTGTCCTCCTGGTATATAGGACATCACACACATCCCATATAGTGTCCTGTCCTCCTGGTATATAGGACATCACACACATCCCATATAGTGTCCTGTCCTCCTGGTATATAGGATATCACACACATCCCATATAGTGTCCTGTCCTCCTGGTATATAGGACATCACACACATCCCATATAGTGTCCTGTCCTCCTGGTATATAGGACATCACACACATCCCATATAGTGTCCTGTCCTCCTGGTATATAGGACATCACACACATCCCATATAGTGTCCTGTCCTCCTGGTATATAGGACATCACACACATCCCATATAGTGTCCTGTCCTCCTGGTATATAGGACATCACACACATCCCATATAGTGTCCTGTCCTCCTGGTATATAGGACATCACACACATCCCATATAGTGTCCTGTCCTCCTGGTATATAGGACATCACACACATCCCATATAGTGTCCTGTCCTCCTGGTATATAGGACATCACACACATCCCATATAGTGTCCTGTCCTCCTGGTATATAGGACATCACACACATCCCATATAGTGTCCTGTCCTCCTGGTATATAGGACATCACACACATCCCATATAGTGTCCCGTCCTCCTGGTATATAGGACATCACACACATCCCATATAGTGTCCTGTCCTCCTGGTATATAGGACATCACACACATCCCATATAGTGTCCTGTCCTCCTGGTATATAGGACATCACACACATCCCATATAGTGTCCCGTCCTCCTGGTATATAGGACATCACACACATCCCATATAGTGTCCTGTCCTCCTGGTATATAGGACATCACACACATCCCATATAGTGTCCCGTCCTCCTGGTATATAGGACATCACACACATCCCATATAGTGTCCCGTCCTCCTGGTATATAGGACATCACACACATCCCATATAGTGTCCTGTCCTCCTGGTATATAGGACATCACACACATCCCATATAGTGTCCTGTCCTCCTGGTATATAGGACATCACACACATCCCATATAGTGTCCTGTCCTCCTGGTATATAGGACATCACATACATCCCATATAGTGTCCTGTCCTCCTGGTAGATGGGACATCACACACATCCCATATAGTGTCCCGTCCTCCTGGTATATAGGACATCACACACATCCCATATAGTGTCCTGTGCTCCTGGTATATAGGACATCACACACATCCCATATAGTGTCCTGTCCTCCTGGTATATAGGACATCACACACATCCCATATAGTGTCCTGTCCTCCTGGTATATAGGACATCACACACATCCCATATAGTGTCCCGTCCTCCTGGTATATAGGACATTACACACATCCCATATAGTGTCCTGTCCTCCTGGTATATAGGACATCACACACATCCCATATAGTGTCCTGTCCTCCTGGTATATAGGACATCACACACATCCCATATAGTGTCCTGTCCTCCTGGAATATAGGACATCACACACATCCCATATAGTGTCCTGTGCTCCTGGTATATAGGACATCACACACATCCCATATAGTGTCCTGTCCTCCTGGTAGGTGGGGCATCACACACATCCCATATAGTGTCCTGTCCTCCTGGTATATAGGACATCACACACATCCCATATAGTGTCCTGTCCTCCTGGTATATAGGACATCACACACATCCCATATAGTGTCCTGTCCTCCTGGTATATAGGGCATCACACACATCCCATATAGTGTCCTGTCCTCCTGGTATATAGGACATCACACACATCCCATATAGTGTCCTGTCCTCCTGGTATATAGGACATCACACACATCCCATATAGTGTCCTGTGCTCCTGGTATATAGGACATCACACACATCCCATATAGTGTCCTGTCCTCCTGGTATATAGGACATCACACACATCCCATATAGTGTCCTGTCCTCCTGGTATATAGGACATCACACACATCCCATATAGTGTCCTGTCCTCCTGGTATATAGGACATCACACACATCCCATATAGTGTCCTGTCCTCCTGATATATAGGACATCACACACATCCCATATAGTGTCCTGTCCTCCTGGTATATAGGACATCACACACATCCCATATAGTGTCCTGTCCTCCTGGTAGATGGGGCATCACACACATCCCATATAGTGTCCCGTCCTCCTGGTATATAGGACATCACACACATCCCGTATAGTGTCCTGTCCTCCTGGTATATAGGGCATCACACACATCCCATATAGTGTCCCGTCCTCCTGGTATATAGGACATCACACACATCCCATATAGTGTCCCGTCCTCCTGGTATATAGGACATCACACACATCCCATATAGTGTCCTGTCCTCCTGGTAGATGGGGCATCACACACATCCCATATAGTGTCCCGTCCTCCTGGTATATAGGACATCACACACATCCCATGTAGTGTCCTGTCCTCCTGGTATATAGGACATCACACACATCCCATACAGTGTCCTGTCCTCCTGGTATATGGGACATCACACACATCCCATATAGTGTCCTGTCCTCCTGGTATATAGGACATCACACACATCCCATATAGTGTCCTGTCCTCCTGGTATATAGGACATCACACACATCCCATATAGTGTCCTGTCCTCCTGGTAGATGGGACATCACACACATCCCATATAGTGTCCTGTCCTCCTGGTATATAGGACATCACACACATCCCATATAGTGTCCTGTCCTCCTGGTATATAGGACATCACACACATCCCATATAGTGTCCCGTCCTCCTGGTATATAGGACATCACACACATCCCATATAGTGTCCCGTCCTCCTGGTATATAGGACATCACACACATCCCATATAGTGTCCCGTCCTCCTGGTATATAGGACATCACACACATCCCATATAGTGTCCTGTCCTCCTGGTATATAGGACATCACACACATCCCATATAGTGTCCCGTCCTCCTGGTATATAGGACATCACACACATCCCATATAGTATCCTGTCCTCCTGGTATATAGGACATCACACACATCCCATATAGTGTCCTGTCCTCCTGGTATATAGGACATCACACACATCCCATATAGTATCCTGTCCTCCTGGTATATAGGACATCACACACATCCCATATAGTGTCCTGTCCTCCTGGTAGATGGGACATCACACACATCCCATATAGTGTCCTGTCCTCCTGGTATATAGGACATCACACACATCCCATATAGTGTCCTGTCCTCCTGGTATATAGGACATCACACACATCCCATATAGTGTCCTGTCCTCCTGGTATATAGGACATCACACACATCCCATATAGTGTCCTGTCCTCCTGGTATATAGGACATCACACACATCCCATATAGTGTCCTGTCCTCCTGGTATATAGGACATCACACACACCCCATATAGTGTCCTGTCCTCCTGGTATATAGGACATCACACACATCCCATATAGTGTCCTGTCCTCCTGGTATATAGGACATCACACACATCCCATATAGTGTCCTGTCCTCCTGGTATATAGGACATCACACACATCCCATATAGTGTCCTGTCCTCCTGGTATATAGGACATCACACACATCCCATATAGTGTCCCGTCCTCCTGGTATATAGGACATCACACACATCCCATATAGTGTCCTGTCCTCCTGGTATATAGGACATCACACACATCCCATATAGTGTCCTGTGCTCCTGGTATATAGGACATCACACACATCCCATATAGTGTCCTGTCCTCCTGGTATATAGGACATCACACACATCCCATATAGTGTCCCGTCCTCCTGGTATATAGGACATCACACACATCCCATATAATATCCTGTCCTCCTGGTATATAGGACATCACACACATCCCATATAGTGTCCTGTGCTCCTGGTATATAGGACATCACACACATCCCATATAGTGTCCTGTCCTCCTGGTATATAGGACATCACACACATCCCGGCATATAGTGTCCTGTCCTCCTGGTATATAGGACATCACACACATCCCATATAGTGTCCTGTCCTCCTGGTATATAGGACATCACACACATCCCATATAGTGTCCTGTCCTCCTGGTATATAGGACATCACACACATCCCATATAGTGTCCTGTGCTCCTGGTATATAGGACATTACACACATCCCATATAGTGTCCTGTCCTCCTGGTAGATGGGACATCACACACATCCCATATAGTGTCCTGTCCTCCTGGTATATAGGACATCACACACATCCCATATAGTGTCCTGTCCTCCTGGTATATAGGACATCACACACATCCCATATAGTGTCCTGTCCTCCTGGTATATAGGACATCACACACATCCCATATAGTGTCCTGTCCTCCTGGTAGATGGGACATCACACACATCCCATATAGTGTCCTGTCCTCCTGGTATATAGGACATCACACACATCCCATATAGTGTCCTGTCCTCCTGGTATATAGGACATCACACACATCCCATATAGTGTCCTGTCCTCCTGGTATATAGGACATCACACACATCCCATATAGTGTCCTGTCCTCCTGGTATATAGGACATCACACACATCCCATATAGTGTCCTGTCCTCCTGGTATATAGGACATCACACACATCCCATATAGTGTCCTGTCCTCCTGGTATATAGGACATCACACACATCCCATATAGTGTCCCGTCCTCCTGGTATATAGGACATCACACACATCCCATATAGTGTCCTGTCCTCCTGGTATATAGGACATCACACACATCCCATATAGTGTCCCGTCCTCCTGGTATATAGGACATCACACACATCCCATATAGTGTCCCGTCCTCCTGGTATATAGGACATCACACACATCCCATATAGTGTCCTGTCCTCCTGGTATATAGGACATCACACACATCCCATATAGTGTCCTGTCCTCCTGGTAGATGGGACATCACACACATCCCATATACAGGCAGTCCCCGGGTTACATACAAGATAGGGTCTGGAGGTGTGTTCTTAAGTTGAATTTGTATGTAAGTCGAAACTGTATATTTTATAATGGAAGTTCTAGACAATTTTTTTTCTTTTGCCCCAATGACAATTGGAGTTTCAAAATTTTTGGTGTAATTGGACCAAGAATTATCAATAAAGCTTCATTACAGACACCTTACAGCTGATCATTGCAGTCTGGGACTATAGTAACATCCAGAGAGCTTCACCAGAGGTCACAGGGGGCAGAGGGGTCCGTCTGTAACTATGGGTTGTCTGTAAGTCGGGTGTCCTTAAGTAGGGGACCGCCTGTAGTGTCCTGTCCTCCTGGTATATAGGACATCACACACATCCCATATAGTGTCCTGTCCTCCTGGTATATAGGACATCACACACATCCCATATAGTGTCCTGTCCTCCTGGTAGATGGGACATCACACACATCCCATATAGTGTCCTGTCCTCCTAGTATATAGGACATCACACACATCCCATATAGTGTCCCGTCCTCCTGGTAGGTGGGGCATCACACACATCCCATATAGTGTCCTGTGCTCCTGGTATATAGGACATCACACACATCCCATATAGTGTCCTGTCCTCCTGGTATATAGGACATCACACACATCCCATATAGTGTCCTGTCCTCCTGGTATATAGGACATCACACACATCCCATATAGTGTCCTGTCCTCCTGGTATATAGGACATCACACACATCCCATATAGTGTCCTGTCCTCCTGGTATATAGGACATCACACACATCCCATATAGTGTCCTGTCCTCCTGGTATATAGGACATCACACACATCCCATATAGTGTCCTGTCCTCCTGGTATATAGGACATCACACACATCCCATATAGTGTCCTGTCCTCCTGGTATATAGGACATCACACACATCCCATATAGTGTCCTGTCCTCCTGGTATATAGGACATCACACACATCCCATATAGTGTCCCGTCCTCCTGGTATATAGGACATCACACACATCCCATATAGTGTCCTGTCCTCCTGGTATATAGGACATCACACACATCCCATATAGTGTCCTGTCCTCCTGGTATATAGGACATCACACACATCCCATATAGTGTCCCGTCCTCCTGGTATATAGGACATCACACACATCCCATATAGTGTCCTGTCCTCCTGGTATATAGGACATCACACACATCCCATATAGTGTCCTGTCCTCCTGGTATATAGGACATCACACACATCCCATATAGTGTCCCGTCCTCCTGGTATATAGGACATCACACACATCCCATATAGTGTCCTGTCCTCCTGGTATATAGGACATCACACACATCCCATATAGTGTCCTGTCCTCCTGGTATATAGGACATCACACACATCCCATATAGTGTCCTGTCCTCCTGGTATATAGGACATCACACACATCCCATATAGTGTCCTGTCCTCCTGGTATATAGGACATCACACACATCCCATATAGTGTCCTGTCCTCCTGGTATATAGGACATCACACACATCCCATATAGTGTCCTGTCCTCCTGGTATATAGGACATCACACACATCCCATATAGTGTCCTGTCCTCCTGGTATATAGGACATCACACACATCCCATATAGTGTCCTGTCCTCCTGGTATATAGGACATCACACACATCCCATATAGTGTCCTGTCCTCCTGGTATATAGGACATCACACACATCCCATATAGTGTCCCGTCCTCCTGGTATATAGGACATCACACACATCCCATATAGTGTCCTGTCCTCCTGGTATATAGGACATCACACACATCCCATGTAGTGTCCTGTCCTCCTGGTATATAGGACATCACACACATCCCATATAGTGTCCTGTCCTCCTGGTATATAGGACATCACACACATCCCATATAGTGTCCTGTCCTCCTGGTATATAGGACATCACACACATCCCATATAGTGTCCTGTCCTCCTGGTATATAGGACATCACACACATCCCATATAGTGTCCTGTCCTCCTGGTATATAGGACATCACACACATCCCATATAGTGTCCCGTCCTCCTGGTATATAGGACATCACACACATCCCATATAGTGTCCCGTCCTCCTGGTATATAGGACATCACACACATCCCATATAGTGTCCTGTCCTCCTGGTATATAGGACATCACACACATCCCATATAGTGTCCTGTCCTCCTGGTATATAGGACATCACACACATCCCATATAGTGTCCCGTCCTCCTGGTATATAGGACATCACACACATCCCATATAGTGTCCTGTCCTCCTGGTATATAGGACATCACACACATCCCATATAGTGTCCTGTCCTCCTGGTATATAGGACATCACACACATCCCATATAGTGTCCTGTCCTCCTGGTATATAGGACATCACACACATCCCATATAGTGTCCTGTGCTCCTGGTATATAGGACATCCCATATAGTGTCCTGTGCTCCTGGTATATAGGACATCACACACATCCCATATAGTGTCCTGTCCTCCTGGTATATAGGACATCACACACATCCCATATAGTGTCCCGTCCTCCTGGTATATAGGACATCACACACATCCCATATAGTGTCCTGTCCTCCTGGTATATAGGACATCACACACATCCCATATAGTGTCCTGTCCTCCTGGTATATAGGACATCACACACATCCCATATAGTGTCCTGTCCTCCTGGTATATAGGACATCACACACATCCCATATAGTGTCCTGTCCTCCTGGTATATAGGACATCACACACATCCCATATAGTGTCCTGTCCTCCTGGTATATAGGACATCACACACATCCCATATAGTGTCCTGTCCTCCTGGTATATAGGACATCACACACATCCCATATAGTGTCCTGTCCTCCTGGTATATAGGACATCACACACATCCCATATAGTGTCCTGTCCTCCTGGTATATAGGACATCACACACATCCCATATAGTGTCCTGTCCTCCTGGTAGATGGGACATTACACACAACCCCTGTAACGTCATCTCACTGCCTAGATCACAATAGTCACAGGTGCAGTACATTTACACAGGACTTTTCCATCCATCTCCCCTGGATATGTGTTATTCCTCCTCCTACACCCCCCCAGCTGCAGGCATCAGCCGGTCTGAGTGATGATGTGCAGTAGACGCGCCTCACATGTACAAACCTCATTACAGCCTCCGTCATAGACTTACACTTTCTAGGATTCCATCGGCTTTATACCTTCCAGCTGGACTGAAGTGCTGCCTGCCAGACGACCTGCGAGGTGTGAACACGACACATCAGTCTGGGACATGACAACACGTTTCCTGGCACAGATCTGTACGGGATGTAAAGGGAGAAGGGGCCCTATGGGGCTTATTACATCTCCTCCTAGTGCTGCCTCGTACTACTAGAGCCCTAGTGTATACATATATACAACCCACCTGATGTCAGCTCTCCCCCATTACTAGGAGATGAAGAAACTATCTACAGGGATTGTACCGGACAGGAAAAATATGGTCTGACAGTCCCATTCTAATCCTATGTGCAACAATGTAGCAAAGTGTTTGTGTTATAAAATTGCAACATATTGAGATTTTCACTAATAGGGAAACCCCATCAGTAACAACAACAAAGAGGATCTGGAGGAACATGTAAGAAAGTGCTGCTGCAGAACCTCTTTGTAAGGGGGGTATATATTTCTCAAAGAGTTATACTTTTCTTTGCCTCGTGACTGCTACATCACGCAGACCCTGTAGCTGATACTATTGATGGAGTTTCCCACCTTCTCCGCTCAATATATGATGTGGAAAAATGAGGGATTGAACAAGACGGACTATAAGATGGGAGAAGCTGGTTGGAATGAACCAGCGAGTCCACAGGGATGAATCCTCAATAAAACTTTGTTTCTTTATTTTTTTCTTCATAAAACCAGTAACAGACAAATTGGCAACATCACAGAGTAGTAGATCCACACATCTTAGGCTGCCTTCACACGACCGCAAGGGGGACGTATATGCGGCCGATATACATCCCCCATAGATGGCAATGGGCGCGCGGCGCCCTACGGGAGAAGTACGGTGCCGCACATGTCCTATTTTTTCAGGGCATACGGCGCCGTGCGTTATGTATCCCTATGGAGAGGGGCGGGGGTGAGCAGCGTTCTCCCCCTCTTCCTCTCCCCGCGCGCTGCCGTGTGCCCGCCGTGCTACGGTACGGCGGGCACCGGCCGTGTGAATCCAGCCTTACGCGTTTTAATCATAGATCATAGGAAAGATGTGTGGATCTACTACTCTCTGATGTTGCCAATTTGTCTGTTACTGGTTTTATGAAGAAAAAAATAAAGAAACAAAGTTTTATTGAGAATTTTTATTGGACTCGCTGGTTCATTTCAACAATCTTCTCCCATTGTAACCGTGGTATGACCCATCTTGTCCCATGTTTACTTACAATGCGACGGTCGCTTCCCTGCCATTTCCTGCGCGCCACAAGATGTCATCGAGGGCCTTACATAGGCAGCTTGTCCGGAGGGTGTCCGAAGGCTGAAGGGGACGGCTAAAGAGAAAGAAGGGGTAAAAATCTTTAAATATGAGTATAAGGGGGCAACCCACCACTATCACCCTGCATCCTCTACACCATGTAATGTATCTCTATACTGTTACTATGAGTATAAGGGGGCACCCACCACTATCACCCTGCATCCTCTACACCATGTAATGTATCTCTATACTGTTACTATGAGTATAAGGGGGCACCCACCACTATCACCCTGCATCCTCTACACCATGTAATGTATCTCTATACTGTTACTATGAGTATAAGGGGGCACCCCACCACTATCACCCTACATCCTCTACACCATGTAATGTATCTCTATACTGTTACTATGAGTATAAGGGGGCACCCACCACTATCACCCTGCATCCTCTACACCATGTAATGTATCTCTATACTGTTACTATGAGTATAAGGGGGCACCCCACCACTATCACCCTGCATCCTCTACACCATGTAATGTATCTCTATACTGTTACTATGAGTATAAGGGGGCACCCACCACTATCACCCTGGATCCTCTACACCATGTAATGTATCTCTATACTGTTACTATGAGTATAAGGGGGCACCCACCACTATCACCCTGCATCCTCTACACAATGTAATGTACCTCTATACTGTTACTATGAGTATAAGGGGCACCCACCACTATCACCCTGCATCCTCTACACCATGTAATGTATCTCTATACTGTTACTATGAGTATAAGGGGGCACCCCACCACTATCACCCTGCATCCTCTACACCATGTAATGTATCTCTATACTGTTACTATGAGTATAAGGGGGCACCCACCACTATTACCCTGCATCCTCTACACCATGTTATGTACCTCTATACTGTTACTATGAGTATAAGGGGGCACCCACCACTATCACCCTGCATCCTCTACACCATGTAATGTATCTCTATACTGTTACTATGAGTATAAGGGGGCACCCACCACTATCACCCTGCATCCTCTACACCATGTAATGTACCTCTATACTGTTACTATGAGTATAAGGGGGCACCCACCACTATCACCCTACATCCTCTACACCATGTAATGTATCTCTATACTGTTACTATGAGTATAAGGGGGCACCCACCACTATCACCCTGCATCCTCTACACCATGTAATGTATCTCTATACTGTTACTATGAGTATAAGGGGGCACCCCACCACTATCACCCTGGATCCTCTACACCATGTAATGTATCTCTATACTGTTACTATGAGTATAAGGGGGCACCCACCACTATCACCCTGGATCCTCTACACCATGTAATGTATCTTTATACTGTTACTATGAGTATAAGGGGGCACCCACCACTATCACCCTGCATCCTCTACACAATGTAATGTACCTCTATACTGTTACTATGAGTATAAGGGGGCACCCACCACTATCACCCTACATCCTCTACACCATGTAATGTATCTCTATACTGTTACTATGAGTATAAGGGGGCACCCACCACTATCACCCTGCATCCTCTACACCATGTAATGTACCTCTATACTGTTACTATGAGTATAAGGGGGCACCCCACCACTATCACCCTGCATCCTCTACACCATGTAATGTACCTCTATACTGTTACTATGAGTATAAGGGGGCACCCACCACTATCACCCTACATCCTCTACACCATGTAATGTACCTCTATACTGTTACTATGAGTATAAGGGGGCACCCACCACTATCACCCTGCATCCTCTACACCATGTAATGTACCTCTATACTGTTACTATGAGTATAAGGGGGCACCCACCACTATCACCCTGCATCCTCTACACCATGTAATGTATCTCTATACTGTTACTATGAGTATAAGGGGGCACCCACCACTATCACCCTACATCCTCTACACCATGTAATGTATCTCTATACTGTTACTATGAGTATAAGGGGGCACCCACCACTATCACCCTGCATCCTCTACCCCATGTAATGTACCTCTATACTGTTACTATGAGTATAAGGGGGCACCCACCACTATCACCCTGCATCCTCTACACCATGTAATGTACCTCTATACTGTTACTATGAGTATAAGGGGGCACCCCACCGCTAATGTATCTCTATACTGTTACTATGAGTATAAGGGGGCACCCCACCACTATCACCCTGCATCCTCTACACCATGTAATGTATCTCTATACTGTTACTATGAGTATAAGGGGGCACCCACCACTATCACCCTACATCCTCTACACCATGTAATGTATCTCTATACTGTTACTATGAGTATAAGGGGGCACCCACCACTATCACCCTGCATCCTCTACCCCATGTAATGTACCTCTATACTGTTACTATGAGTATAAGGGGGCACCCACCACTATCACCCTGCATCCTCTACACCATGTAATGTACCTCTATACTGTTACTATGAGTATAAGGGGGCACCCCACCGCTAATGTATCTCTATACTGTTACTATGAGTATAAGGGGGCACCCCACCACTATCACCCTGCATCCTCTACACCATGTAATGTACCTCTATACTGTTACTATGAGTATAAGGGGGCACCCACCACTATCACCCTGCATCCTCTACACCATGTAATGTATCTCTATACTGTTACTATGAGTATAAGGGGGCACCCACCACTATCACCCTACATCCTCTACACCATGTAATGTACCTCTATACTGTTACTATGAGTATAAGGGGGCACCCCACCACTATCACCCTGGATCCTCTACACCATGTAATGTATCTCTATACTGTTACTATGAGTATAAGGGGGCACCCACCACTATCACCCTGCATCCTCTACACCATGTAATGTATCTCTATACTGTTACTATGAGTATAAGGGGGCACCCACCACTATCACCCTGCATCCTCTACACAATGTAATGTACCTCTATACTGTTACTATGAGTATAAGGGGGCACCCCACCACTATCACCCTGCATCCTCTACACCATGTAATGTACCTCTATACTGTTACTATGAGTATAAGGGGGCACCCACCACTATCACCCTACATCCTCTACACCATGTAATGTATCTCTATACTGTTACTATGAGTATAAGGGGGCACCCCACCACTATCACCCTGCATCCTCTACACCATGTAATGTACCTCTATACTGTTACTATGAGTATAAGGGGGCACCCACCACTATCACCCTACATCCTCTACACCATGTAATGTACCTCTATACTGTTACTATGAGTATAAGGGGGCACCCAGCACTATCACCCTGCATCCTCTACACCATGTAATGTATCTCTATACTGTTACTATGAGTATAAGGGGGCACCCACCACTATCACCCTACATCCTCTACACCATGTAATGTACCTCTATACTGTTACTATGAGTATAAGGGGGCACCCACCACTATCACCCTACATCCTCTACACCATGTAATGTACCTCTATACTGTTACTATGAGTATAAGGGGGCACCCAGCACTATCACCCTGCATCCTCTACACCATGTAATGTATCTCTATACTGTTACTATGAGTATAAGGGGGCACCCCACCACTATCACCCTGCATCCTCTACACCATGTAATGTACCTCTATACTGTTACTATGAGTATAAGGGGGCACCCACCACTATCACCCTGCATCCTCTACACCATGTAATGTATCTCTATACTGTTACTATGAGTATAAGGGGGCACCCCACCACTATCACCCTGCATCCTCTACACCATGTAATGTACCTCTATACTGTTACTATGAGTATAAGGGGGCACCCACCACTATCACCCTGCATCCTCTACCCCATGTAATGTACCTCTATACTGTTACTATGAGTATAAGGGGGCACCCAGCACTATCACCCTGCATCCTCTACACCAGGGGTAGGGAACCTATGGCTCGGGAGCCAGATATGGCTCTTTTGTTGGCTGCATCTGGCTCTCAGACAGCTGTGGCTACCTATATACTGGGGGACATGTGCTATGGCTACCTATCTGGTAACCTCCGGTCTCCCGGGATGGGAGCTGGAGAGTGGTGGGTTGAGTGAGCTCGGAAAGGGGCATAGCCACAGGGAGTAAAACGGGTGTACCTGACATTCGAGACCTAGATCGCAGGGGCACCCATGACACTGGGACTACCTATCTACTGGGGAGCATGTGCATATGCTACGGCTCTTACGGAATAACGTTTTAAAATATGTGGCGTTCATGGCTCTCTCAGCCAAAAAGGTTCCTGACCCCTGCTCTACACCATGTAATGTACCTCTATACTGTTACTATGAGTATAAGGGGGCACCCCACCACTATCACCCTGGATCCTCTACACCATGTAATGTACCTCTATACTGTTACTATGAGTATAAGGGGGCACCCACCACTATCACCCTACATCCTCTACACCATGTAATGTATCTCTATACTGTTACTATGAGTATAAGGGGGCACCCACCACTATCACCCTGCATCCTCTACACCATGTAATGTACCTCTATACTGTTACTATGAGTATAAGGGGGCACCCACCACTATCACCCTACATCCTCTACACCATGTAATGTATCTCTATACTGTTACTATGAGTATAAGGGGGCACCCACCACTATCACCCTACATCCTCTACACCATGTAATGTACCTCTATACTGTTACTATGAGTATAAGGGGGCACCCCACCACTATCACCCTGCATCCTCTACACCATGTTATGTACCTCTATACTGTTACTATGAGTATAAGGGGGCACCCACCACTATCACCCTGCATCCTCTACACCATGTAATGTATCTCTATACTGTTACTATGAGTATAAGGGGGCACCCCACCACTATCACCCTGCATCCTCTACACCATGTAATGTACCTCTATACTGTTACTATGAGTATAAGGGGGCACCCACCACTATCACCCTGCATCCTCTACACCATGTAATGTACCTCTATACTGTTACTATGAGTATAAGGGGGCACCCCACCACTATCACCCTGCATCCTCTACACCATGTAATGTACCTCTATACTGTTACTATGAGTATAAGGGGGCACCCACCACTATCACCCTGCATCCTCTACACCATGTAATGTACCTCTATACTGTTACTATGAGTATAAGGGGGCACCCAGCACTATCACCCTGCATCCTCTACACCAGGGGTAGGGAACCTATGGCTCGGGAGCCAGATATGGCTCTTTTGTTGGCTGCATCTGGCTCTCAGACAGCTGTGGCTACCTATATACTGGGGGACATGTGCTATGGCTACCTATCTGGTAACCTCCGGTCTCCCGGGATGGGAGCTGGAGAGTGGTGGGTTGAGTGAGCTCGGAAAGGGGCATAGCCACAGGGAGTAAAACGGGTGTACCTGACATTCGAGACCTAGATCGCAGGGGCACCCATGACACTGGGACTACCTATCTACTGGGGAGCATGTGCATATGCTACGGCTCTTACGGAATAACGTTTTAAAATATGTGGCGTTCATGGCTCTCTCAGCCAAAAAGGTTCCTGACCCCTGCTCTACACCATGTAATGTACCTCTATACTGTTACTATGAGTATAAGGGGGCACCCCACCACTATCACCCTGGATCCTCTACACCATGTAATGTACCTCTATACTGTTACTATGAGTATAAGGGGGCACCCACCACTATCACCCTACATCCTCTACACCATGTAATGTATCTCTATACTGTTACTATGAGTATAAGGGGGCACCCACCACTATCACCCTGCATCCTCTACACCATGTAATGTACCTCTATACTGTTACTATGAGTATAAGGGGGCACCCACCACTATCACCCTACATCCTCTACACCATGTAATGTATCTCTATACTGTTACTATGAGTATAAGGGGGCACCCACCACTATCACCCTACATCCTCTACACCATGTAATGTACCTCTATACTGTTACTATGAGTATAAGGGGGCACCCCACCACTATCACCCTGCATCCTCTACACCATGTTATGTACCTCTATACTGTTACTATGAGTATAAGGGGGCACCCACCACTATCACCCTGCATCCTCTACACCATGTAATGTATCTCTATACTGTTACTATGAGTATAAGGGGGCACCCCACCACTATCACCCTGCATCCTCTACACCATGTAATGTACCTCTATACTGTTACTATGAGTATAAGGGGGCACCCACCACTATCACCCTGCATCCTCTACACCATGTAATGTACCTCTATACTGTTACTATGAGTATAAGGGGGCACCCCACCACTATCACCCTGCATCCTCTACACCATGTAATGTACCTCTATACTGTTACTATGAGTATAAGGGGGCACCCACCACTATCACCCTGCATCCTCTACACCATGTAATGTACCTCTATACTGTTACTATGAGTATAAGGGGGCACCCACCACTATCACCCTGCATCCTCTACACCATGTAATGTACCTCTATACTGTTACTATGAGTATAAGGGGGCACCCCACCACTATCACCCTGCATCCTCTACACCATGTAATGTACCTCTATACTGTTACTATGAGTATAAGGGGGCACCCACCACTATCACCCTGCATCCTCTACACCATGTAATGTACCTCTATACTGTTACTATGAGTATAAGGGGGCACCCACCACTATCACCCTGCATCCTCTACACCATGTAATGTACCTCTATACTGTTACTATGAGTATAAGGGGGCACCCACCACTATCACCCTGCATCCACTACCCCATGTAATGTACCTCTATACTGTTACTATGAGTATAAGGGGGCACCCCACCGCTAATGTATCTCTATATTATTACCCTCTATGCTAGAGCCCCCTTATACTCATATGCCGCTGTACTACGGTATGGTCGCATAATTCGTGAGAATGGAGCCTAAGACAGGGAAGTTCTCCTGATACCCGAAAACCATACCCATACCCATATACTCCTAAAACCAGTCACCTCCATCTCCATAATTCTGGGTGTCACCTGCCGCCCACATTCTGTATAACTCACCTGGTGTCACATTCACTCCCAAAGAGCAGATGCTTCAGTACACAGGCCTGGACCGCAGCCAGGACCCCGCATGGACCACCCTACAAGACACAATCACACAGAATCATCAGAATCCAAAATTGATAACAAATAATCAGGGGTGTACAAAGGCGATAGAATATAGAATATATGGGATACACAAAAGAAGGTATACAAGGGGTACATAGAGAGTATACAGAGGACATCTACTACCAGGACAAAGGCTTCTTATACCCTTGTTTAAAAAAAAAAAGACTTTTACAATTATGCAAATGAGTTTGAGGGGCTCCACGTTCTATATGTGTCAATGGAGCGAAGAGCCCCTCAGGCTCATTTGCATAATTTTTAAAGCCTTTTTTTCTAAAAAAAACAAGGGCATGGGAAACTTAAAGAAGAGTGGATCCTGCCAGAGGGGGCATGCACCGGTATGTGCTTGGTTTACAATCCTTCATCCTGGTGGCATTATAAGCAGAAGGTATATAGCAGAGATATATATAGTGATATACACCTTTTTTTGTACAATCCCGTACTTCAGGTTCTTGTTGCTGTTGAATGTGAAGCTCTGAATCTTCCATTCCTCGCTGAAGCAGCAAAGAGCAGACCCGAAAAGCAGCTTCTTCAGTTCCTACAGCAGAAGAAGGGTCCATCAGGAGTCATAATATAACATAGCAGATGATTACAGGTCTAGGTGTAAGGAGATAATGGATACTATTGTACTATGTACATAGTATATAGCTCTCCCTGTAGTCTGATGACCCGTCCTTGTCCTCTAATCCACCCATAACCTTACCCCCTTGCTCTCTCTCCTGTGTCCGGCTCTTCTCATACACAGGTGCCCGGAGCTGGGCACAATCCTCCATAACATCTAGGCCTCCCATGATGCATCCTATTATCTCCTGGCTCTGGTCCGTGGAGCCGGGTCTATGTCCTCTTATAATTGTACTTTGTGTTTCCTTGGCCCAAGTGCAGAACTACATTAAACTTCATCCAAAAATGTCTCAGCCCCGGCCTCCAGCTTTTCCAAATCCCCCTGTAATGTTTTACTATCCCCCTCTGTAATAATGTCCTATATTATCTGTAATACAATACAATGAATCGTTATTGATTCCTGGGGAACAGTATTATCCTCCTCTGTAATAATGTACAGTATTATCCTCCTCTGTAATAATGTACAGTATTATCTTCCTCTGTGGAGGGGGGGGGGATTACGTTACGGAGCTTAGTATCATCTGCAAATATTGAACTTTTTCTATGTAATCCCTCTATGAGGCCATTATTAAAGATCCCCAAAATGAGGACATCACATACTGACCCTGTGGCACCCACTGCCTCCTCTGATCCCTCTACATGACCCATACTGACCCTGTGGCACCCACTGCCTCCTCTGATCCCTGTACATGACACATACTGACCCTGTGGCACCCTCCTCTGCTCCTTATACAAGACACCTACTGACCCCTGTGGCACCCATTGCCTCCCCTGCTCCCTGTACATGACAAATACGGACCCCTGTGGCACCCGCTGTCTCCTCTGCACCCCGTACATGACACATACGGACCCTGTGGCATCCACCGCCTCCTCTGCACCCTATACATGACACCTACTGACCCTGTGGCACCCACTGCCTCCTCTGCACCCTGTACATGACACATACTGACCCCTGTGATACCCGCTGCCTCCTCTGCACCCTGTACATGACACCTACTGACCCCTGTGGCACCCACCGCCTCCTCTGCACCCTGTACATGACACCCACTGCCTCCTCTGCACCCTGTACATGACCCATACTGTCCCCTGTGGCACCCATTGCCTCCCCTGCTCCCTGTACATGACAAATACGGACCCCTGTGGCACCCGCTGTCTTCTCTGCACCCCGTACATGACACATACGGACCCTGTGGCATCCACCGCCTCCTCTGCACCCTATACATGACACCTACTGACCCCTGTGAAACCCTCTGCCGTCTCTGATCCCTGTACATGACACATACTGACCCCTGTGATACCCGCTGCCTCCTCTGATCCCTGTACATGACCCATACTGTCCCCTGTGGCACCCACTGCCTCCTCTGCACCCCGTACATGACACAATGATCCCTGGGGCACCCACTGCCTCCTCTGCACCCTGTACATGACACATACTGACCCCTGTGGCACTCATTGCCTCCCCTGCTCCCTGTACATGACAAATACTGACCCCTGTGGCACCCGCTGTCTCCTCTGCACCCCGTACATGACACATACGGACCCTGTGGCATCCACCGCCTCCTCTGCACCCTATACATGACACCTACTGACCCCTGGGGCACCCACTGCCTCCTCTGCTCCCTGTACATGACACATACGGACCCCTGTGGCACCCGCTGTCTTCTCTGCGCCCCGTACATGACACATACGGACCCTGTGGCATCCACCGCCTCCTCTGCACCCTATACATGACACCTACTGACCCCTGGGGCACCCACTGCCTCCTCTGCTCCCTGTACATGACACATACGGACCCCTGTGGCACCCACTGCCTCCTCTGCACCCTGTACATGACACCTACTGACCCCTGTGATACCCGCTGCCGTCTCTGATCCCTGTACATGACACATACTGACCCCTGTGATACCCGCTGCCTCCTCTGATCCCTGTACATGACCCATACTGTCCCCTGTGGCACCCACTGCCTCCTCTGCACCCCGTACATGACACAATGATCCCTGGGGCACCCACTGCCTCCTCTGCACCCTGTACATGACACATACTGACCCCTGTGGCACTCATTGCCTCCCCTGCTGCCTGTACATGACAAATACTGACCCCTGTGGCACCCGCTGTCTCCTCTGCACCCCGTACATGACACCTACTGACCCCTGTGATACCCGCTGCCTCCTCTGCACCCTGTACATGACCCATACTGTCCCCTGTGGCACCCACTGCCTCCTCTGCACCCCGTACATGACACAATGATCCCTGAGGCACCCACTGCCTCCTCTGCACCCTATACATGACACATACTGACCCCTGTGGCACCCACTGCCTCCTCTGCACCCTGTACATGACACATAGTGAACCCTGTGGCACCCATTGCCTCCTCTGCACCCTATACATGACACATACTGACCCTGGGGCACCCACTGCCTCCTCTGCACCCTATACATGACACCTACTGACCCCTGGGGCACCCACTGCCTCCTCTGCACCCTGTACATGACACCTACCGTCCCCTGTGGCAACCACTGCCTCCTCTGCACCCTGTACATGACACATACTGACCCTGGGGCACCCACTGCCTCCTCTGCACCCTGTACATGACACCTACTGACCCCTGTGGCACCCACTGCCTCCTCTGCACCCTGTACATGACACCTACTGACCCCTGTGGCACCCACTGCCTCCTCTGCACCCTATACATGACACATACTGACCCCTTTGGCACCCACTGCCTCCTCTGCACCCTATACATGACACATACTGACCCCTTTGGCACCCACTGCCTCCTCTGCACCCTATACATGACACATACTGACCCCTGTGGCACCCACTGCCTGTATCTGTCCATGACACATGGCACTGGTAAGTATAATCAGACAGGTGCCCGCTCGGGGCTTGGACCCATCTATCACTGCCCGGGCACTCACTGTGGCCCGCTGTAAGTCTATAGGTTTTCCTTCCGCCTGCACTTTACTCCTGGCGATGGAAGGCGAGATCCTGGCGGCATCGACAGAAACCAAATCTTCTTCTACGTCATCTAAGAGTAAGGAGAGGAAAATCATGAATGTATCTCAGACAGCGCTCTCCTGAAATACTCTGTGCTACTGGGGACCCTGCCCCTCCGACTGTATACCAGCTACATCTCTCCTGAAATACTCTGTGCTACTGGGGACCCTGCCCCTCCGACTGTATACCAGCTGCAGCTCTCCTGAAATACTCTGTGCTACTGGGGACCCTGCCCCTCCGACTGTATACCAGCTACATCTCTCCTGAAATACTCTGTGCTACTGGGGACCCTGCCCCTCCGACTGTATACCAGATGCAGCTCTCCTGAAGTTCTCTGTGCTACTGTATACCAGCTACAGCTCTCCTGAAGTTCTCTGTGCTACTGTATACCAGCTGCAGCTCTCCTGAAGTTCTCTGTGCTACTGTATACCAGCTGCAGCTCTCCTGAAGTTCTCTGTGCTACTGTATACCAGCTGCAGCTCTCCTGAAGTTCTCTGTGCTACTGTATACCAGCTGCAGCTCTCCTGAAGTTCTCTGTGCTACTGGGGACCCTGCCCCTCCTACAGTATAACAGCTACATCTCTCCTGAAATACTCTGTGCTACTGTATACAAGCCTCACTAATACTAAAATACTCTGTATACCCTGTGCTACTGTATACCAGCCTCACTAGTACTAAAATACTCTGTATACTCTGCTAATGGAGACCATGCTGCTCCTTCTATCATATACCAGCTACAGCTCTCCTGAAATACTCTGTGCTGCAGTAAATTTGGCTATGAATGGGGTACGGATGGAGCTATGACAGGGGCTTGTTAGAGAGCGGAGACCCCTGTAATATAGCTATGAGCCTCACCCAGCCTCAGCTCCTCTGCGGGGTCTTCATGTGTCATCGCTGTGAATGACTTCCTGCAGGAAACAGAAGGGTTATAGGTTATTCTATAGAGGTAATTACACAGCGCACGGGGTCACACACCTACAGGGGGCATCTTATAGCCATAGGAGGAGTCTCACACTGCACCATACATAATATATAGGACGGGTCACTATAGGGTGCAGGCCTGAGTGCTGCACCTGTATATGAGAGTGTAGACGATGGCCTCCTCAGAGATTGAATAGAGCGGCAGGGCGAATGCTTGAACTGCCCCACCACCAATCAGGAGGAACGAGAGCCCCATTCTCATGAATGGTGGGGGCCTCCACTGATCACATCGCTATGCTCATTCCTGAGGGACAACCCCTGGTGTAATAGGTCATTTCCCCTTTGTGGTTCCCACTAATTCTCTCTCTCCGCAGCGTCTGGCAGGGGCATGTACCCTCCTGGGGTCTCCCACAAGTGTCAGGATGCAGTCTGAGGAGCCGCTGACATCTCCATGGCACTTCTCATTGTGTCACACATCCTCCCTAAGAAGATCGCACTCAACTCCTGACATAAAGGAAGAGCCACTTAGTGTAATGATCCTCCAGGACGGCTCAGCCCGGACCCCCTGCTCCAGACACTGATGGCCCAGTGCAATCCCGGGGCCACAAGACACAAGGATATCCCATCAACTTCTCCAAGTGTCAGTGGGGAGAGTCTCCCTGAGCCCACCGTACCCGGCTGTCCCATTTTATCTTCTGTAAACCATACAGCCCCCTCCACGAACCTTCATGCACTCCCCTGACCTGTTCCTACTCTGAGGACCCAACGCTACTCCCATAAAGACCCTCTTCTTCAGACCCTGGTGCTCTCCCCTGACCTCTCCCTCCTCCACAGACCCTGGTGCTCTCCCCTGACCTCTCCCTCCTCCACAGACCCTGGTGCTCTCCCCTAACCTCTCCCTCCTCCACAGACCCTGGTGCTCTCCCCTATCCTCTCCCTCCTCCACAGACCCTGGTGCTCTCCCCTAACCTCTCCCTCCTCCACAGACACTGGTGCTCTCCCCTGACCTCTCCCTCCTCCACAGACCCTGGTGCTCTCCCCTAACCTCTCCCTCCTCCACAGACCCTGGTGCTCTCCCCTAACCTCTCCCTCCTCCACAGACCCTGGTGCTCTCCCCTAACCTCTCCCTCCTCCACAGACCCTGGTGCTCTCCCCTAACCTCTCCCTCCTCCACAGACCCTGGTGCTCTCCCCTGACCTCTCCCTCCTCCACAGACCCTGGTGCTCTCCCCTAACCTCTCCCTCCTCCACAGACCCTGGTGCTCTCCCCTGACCTCTCCCTCCTCCACAGACCCTGGTGCTCTCCCCTAACCTCTCCCTCCTCCACAGACCCTGGTGCTCTCCCCTGACCTCTCCCTCCTCCACATACACTGGTGCTCTCCCCTAACCTCTCCCTCCTCCACATACACTGGTGCTCTCCCCTAACCTCTCCCTCCTCCACAGACACTGGTGCTCTCCCCTGACCTCTCCCTCCTCCACAGACCCTGGTGCTCTCCCCTAACCTCTCCCTCCTCCACAGACCCTGGTGCTCTCCCCTGACCTCTCCCTCCTCCACAGACCCTGGCGCTCTCCCCTAACCTCTCCCTCCTCCACAGACCCTGGTGCTCTCCCCTGACCTCTCCCTCCTCCACATACACTGGTGCTCTCCCCTAACCTCTCCCTCCTCCACAGACCCTGGTGCTCTCCCCTGACCTCTCCCTCCTCCACAGACCCTGGTGCTCTCATCTGACCTCTCCCTCCTCCACAGACCCTGGTGCTCTCCCCTGACCTCTCCCTCCTCCACAGACCCTGGTGCTCTCCCCTAACCTCTCCCTCCTCCACAGACCCTGGTGCTCTCATCTGACCTCTCCCTCCTCCACAGACCCTGGTGCTCTCCCCTGACCTCTCCCTCCTCCACAGACCCTGGTACTCTCCCCTAACCTCTCCCTCCTCCACAGACACTGGTGCTCTCCCCTAACCTCTCCCTCCTCCACAGACCCTGGTGCTCTCCCCTGACCTCTCCCTCCTCCACAGACCCTGGTGCTCTCCCCTGACCTCTCCTTCCTCCACAGACCCTGGTGCTCTCCCCTAACCTCTCCCTCCTCCACAGACCCTGGTGCTCTCCCCTAACCTCTCCCTCCTCCACAGACACTGGTGCTCTCCCCTAACCTCACCCTCTTCCACAGACACTGGTGCTCTCCCCTAACCTCTCCCTCCTCCACAGACCCTGGTGCTCTCCCCTGACCTCTCCCTCCTCCACAGACACTGGTGCTCTCCCCTGACCTCTCCCTCCTCCACAGACCCTGGTGCTCTCCCCTAACCTCTCCCTCCTCCACAGACCCTGGTGCTCTCCCCTGACCTCTCCCTCCTCCACATACACTGGTGCTCTCCCCTAACCTCTCCCTCCTCCACATACACTGGTGCTCTCCCCTAACCTCTCCCTCCTCCACAGACACTGGTGCTCTCCCCTGACCTCTCCCTCCTCCACAGACCCTGGTGCTCTCCCCTAACCTCTCCCTCCTCCACAGACCCTGGTGCTCTCCCCTGACCTCTCCCTCCTCCACAGACCCTGGCGCTCTCCCCTAACCTCTCCCTCCTCCACAGACCCTGGTGCTCTCCCCTGACCTCTCCCTCCTCCACATACACTGGTGCTCTCCCCTAACCTCTCCCTCCTCCACAGACCCTGGTGCTCTCCCCTGACCTCTCCCTCCTCCACAGACCCTGGTGCTCTCATCTGACCTCTCCCTCCTCCACAGACCCTGGTGCTCTCATCTGACCTCTCCCTCCTCCACAGACCCTGGTGCTCTCCCCTAACCTCTCCCTCCTCCACAGACCCTGGTGCTCTCATCTGACCTCTCCCTCCTCCACAGACCCTGGTGCTCTCCCCTGACCTCTCCCTCCTCCACAGACCCTGGTACTCTCCCCTAACCTCTCCCTCCTCCACAGACACTGGTGCTCTCCCCTAACCTCTCCCTCCTCCACAGACCCTGGTGCTCTCCCCTGACCTCTCCCTCCTCCACAGACCCTGGTGCTCTCCCCTGACCTCTCCTTCCTCCACAGACCCTGGTGCTCTCCCCTAACCTCTCCCTCCTCCACAGACCCTGGTGCTCTCCCCTAACCTCTCCCTCCTCCACAGACACTGGTGCTCTCCCCTAACCTCTCCCTCCTCCACAGACCCTGGTGCTCTCCCCTGACCTCTCCCTCCTCCACAGACACTGGTGCTCTCCCCTAACCTCTCCCTCCTCCACAGACCCTGGTGCTCTCCCCTGATCTCTCCCTCCTCCACAGACCCTGGTGCTCTCCCCTAACCTCTCCCTCCTCCACAGACACTGGTGCTCTCCCCTAACCTCTCCCTCCTCCACAGACACTGGTGCTCTCCCCTAACCTCTCCCTCCTCCACAGACACTGGTGCTCTCCCCTGACCTCTCCCTCCTCCACAGACCCTGGTGCTCTCCCCTAACCTCTCCCTCCTCCACAGACACTGGTGCTCTCCCCTAACCTCTCCCTCCTCCACAGACCCTGGTGCTCTCCCCTGACCTCTCCCTCCTCCACAGACCCTGGTGCTCTCCCCTAACCTCTCCCTCCTCCACAGACCCTGGTGCTCTCCCCTAACCTCTCCCTCCTCCACAGACCCTGGTGCTCTCCCCTGACCTCTCCCTCCTCCACAGACCCTGGTGCTCTCCCCTGACCTCTCCCTCCTCCACAGACACTGGTGCTCTCCCCTGACCTCTCCCTCCTCCACAGACCCTGGTGCTCTCCCCTGACCTCTCCCTCCTCCACAGACCCTGGTGCTCTCCCCTAACCTCTCCTTCCTCCACAGACCCTGGTGCTCTCCCCTAACCTCTCCCTCCTCCACAGACCCTGGTGCTCTCCCCTAACCTCTCCCTCCTCCACATACACTGGTGCTCTCCCCTAACCTCTCCCTCCTCCACAGACACTGGTGCTCTCCCCTGACCTCTCCCTCCTCCACAGACCCTGGTGCTCTCCACTAACCTCTCCCTCCTCCACAGACCCTGGTGCTCTCCCCTGACCTCTCCCTCCTCCACAGACCCTGGTGCTCTCCCCTGACCTCTCCCTCCTCCACAGACCCTGGTGCTCTCCCCTGACCTCTCCCTCCTCCACAGACACTGGTGCTCTCCCCTGACCTCTCCCTCCTCCACAGACCCTGGTGCTCTCCCCTAACCTCTCCCTCCTCCACAGACCCTGGTGCTCTCCCCTGACCTCTCCTTCCTCCACAGACCCTGGTGCTCTCCCCTGACCTCTCCCTCCTCCACAGACCCTGGTGCTCTCCCCTGACCTCTCCCTCCTCCACAGACACTGGTGCTCTCCCCTGACCTCTCCCTCCTCCACAGACCCTGGTGCTCTCCCCTGACCTCTCCCTCCTCCACAGACCCTGGTGCTCTCCCCTAACCTCTCCCTCCTCCACAGACCCTGGTGCTCTCCCCTGACCTCTCCCTCTTCCACAGACACTGGTGCTCTCCCCTAACCTCTCCCTCCTCCACAGACCCTGGTGCTCTCCCCTAACCTCTCCCTCCTCCACAGACCCTGGTGCTCTCCCCTGACCTCTCCCTCTTCCACAGACACTGGTGCTCTCCCCTGACCTCTCCCTCCTCCACAGACACTGGTGCTCTCCCCTGACCTCTCCCTCCTCCACAGACCCTGGTGCTCTCCCCTGACCTCTCCCTCCTCCACAGACCCTGGTGCTCTCCCCTAACCTCTCCCTCCTCCACAGACCCTGGTGCTCTCCCCTGACCTCTCCCTCTTCCACAGACACTGGTGCTCTCCCCTGACCTCTCCCTCCTCCACAGACCCTGGTGCTCTCCCCTAACCTCTCCCTCTTCCACAGACCCTGCTGCTCTCCCCTGACCTCTCCCTCCTCCACAGACCCTTCTATCCTCCTCCAAAGACCCTTCTCTGTCTCCCCCCTTTGTCCACCTTCAGGGACCTGCAGAAGTCCCTGTCTGTTTGCTGCACCTGGGCCCATAGAACGCTGGACCCTAATAACCTGCACTAGAGGAGCACCGCGCGGCCCCGCCAAGGTATCACATGGTTACCATAGGGTAATTGTCGTCTATACCTCTGCTCCCAAGTTCATCATGTGATTATAGAAGCCTGGAGGGACATATAGATATACCCTATAGATGGCACAGTGTCTGAGAGCACAACTGTTATAGTAGCCCATGGAAACCAATGAGCACTCAGCTTTCATTTTCTCATAGTGATTTATAAATTTAAAGCCAAGCTCTGATTGGTTGCTCTGTTCTCAGACTCTTCCTCTATAGAGTAAGGACTATAGACATCCATCAGCCGCAGGATCACGCAGCTCATCCAGACCCGATATACGGGTATCATGGAGCAGGATCTGTAGGGTCACAGTGCACTGACCCCGCCGCCTTATTGTTCCTCTTATATAATGTTTACATCCTCAGGATCTTTTCAGACACAGAAAAAAGAAACTTTTGAGGAAGTTATAAACTCCGTCCAAACAGATGAATTGTTCCTGATCCGGGTGTATCCGTGGCTGCGGCCTCTCCTTCCCTATATATCCCATCAATGCTTCCTGTCACAGAGAACACAATGTTCCCGCAGCGCCAATCTCCAGAGATGGAGCACGCTCATCCCGCTATTATAGGGAGCAACAATCCTGTACAGCATTGTGCAGCGTCAGAGCAGGGGATTGTGGGAAATGCTATAAATCCCCTCCCCTGCAATGTACAGAGGGGTCTGCATGTACCCCATGTGAGCAGAGCAGTAGTGGGCATGCTCAGCCACCGCTCCGTTCATTTCTATGGGACGGATGGAGATTTAATGAGCGGTGCTGTGGATGACCAGCATCTCTTCACATTGGGCAGTCAGACACGTAGACGTCCGGGCGCTCTATCCACATACTGTGGTGTGGCCGGAGATAGTGAGAGCTGCACTCTGCTATGCCTGCAGCACAGGGTAACCTTCATTATCAACAATAATATAATTTATAAATCTGTATGCACAGAGCTCCCCCTAGTGGTGGCTGCAGCGAGTAGTATTTTGTCATGTAAACCAATGTCTATGTAGGGAATTTGGAGCAAGGCACAGGTTAGAGGTGGGCAGCACCCACCTCTCTGGTGTCAAAGGCCATGGGAGCATCAGGTCCCAGTCATCATACATGGGTCCTGGAACTCTGTAGAGGAACCAGACGTCCTGGCGAGCCATCCTTCTACACCTGTACCAAGAGCACTTGCATTCAAACCAGGGACCCCGACTTTTCCCACTCTATGGGGGAGCCATCCTCTGAGGTTCCTATTACAGGGGAGTTAGAAATCACAGCTTGGGCCCCCTATCCCCAGGCTGCGGCCATGCCTGGGCCCCCTATCCCCGGGCTGCGGCCTTGGCTGGGCCCTCTATCCCCGGGCTGCGGCCATGGCTGGGCCCCCTATCCCCGGGCTGCGGCCATGCCTGGGCCCCCTATCCCCGGGCTGCGGCCATGCCTGGGCCCCCTATCCCCGGGCTGCGGCCATGCCTGGGCCCCCTATCCCCGGGCTGCGGCCATGCCTGGGCCCCCTATCCCCGGGCTGCGGCCATGCCTGGGCCCCCTATCCCCGGGCTGGGGCCATGCCTGGGCCCTCTATCCCTGGGCTGCGGCCATGCCTGGGCCCCCTATCCCTGGGCTGCGGCCAGTCCTCGGCCCCATATTCCCAGACTGCGGCCATGCCTGGGCCCCCTATTCCCGGGCTGCGGTGGCTGCAGAGGTGCTGGAGGAGGAGGCCAGTCCTTGACCCCTATTCCCGGGCTGCGGTGGCTGCAGAGGTGCTGGAGGAGGAGGCCAGTCCTTGGCCCCATATTCCTGGGCTGCGGCGGCTGCAGAGGTGCTGGAGGAGGAGGCCAGTTCTCGGCCCCTATTCCCGGGCTGCGGCGGCTGCAGAGGTGCTGGAGGAGGAGGCCAGTCCTCGGCCCCATATTCCCGGGCTGCGGTGGCTGCAGAGGTGCTGGAGGAGGAGGCCAGTCCTGGGCCCCTAATCCCGGGCTGCGGCAGCTTCAGAGGTGCTGGAGGTGGAGGCCAGTCCTCGGCCCCATATTCCCGGGCTGCAGCGGCTGCAGAGGTGCTGGAGGAGGAGGAGGCCGCTGCCGCTGGACTATTCTTCGTGGGTTTCCTGTCTGCCAACAGGAGTCATCACAGGCTGGAAACATATGTTGGGCTTTATGAGGGTCCGCGGCCCACAGGATGCCAGGCGGGCACAGAGCGGGAAGCTGTAAATGTGCAGAGGCTTTCCCCATTCTTATTTTTCCTTTTTTACCCCATTCTCACTTTATGGGTTATTTGAGGATTCTTCCTATTATTGTCCTGCATTTCCACACAAATCACCAGAAAGCTGACAAGTCTGCAGTATCAGCACTAATACCATGTACTGCTATCATCACTACCCCTGGATCAGAAGAAGGAATAGCTGTGCTCATCCTGTGCCTCCTAGTTCATAAATACAATCCTCATAGAACAAGTGAGACGTCAATCAACTGCGGAGACTCCAATACAAACACCGTGCAACAATATGTAGGTATAACAATGCATAATTACAGGGGCTCCGGGAAAGCTGGGTGACATCCAAGACCCTCCAATACTGATCCATAATAGGACGGAGATAGTACTAATGGTTCTGCAGCAGTAGAGGACATGTCCCCTATTACAGACACCACCTGGAGTGGCCGCCATCTTTCTATACTAATCACCTGATGACGATGACATCTGCATCGGCTGCCAGACCTAGTAATAACTAATGAATTACATGTCAATCCTTGTGGAAAGCTGAGTGAGGATCAAAGCCGAGAACCTGCAATATTAAACAAATACAACCACGTATAGCAGGGCAGCGGCGTCAAGAACAGGATAATCACAGGAAAAGACTCATCAATGAGCAAGTGCCGACACCTGGTGGTCACACTACAACTGTACATTCACAGGAGGGTAACAATTACAGATATCACTACAGGATACGTAATGACTCTACCAGCAGAACAGTGAGTGCAGCTCTGGAGTATAATACACGATGTAACTCAGTAGACCCTCTATGTATGTATAACCTCTAGGTCTTGGGTATGGTGTATAGCGTGTACCCCGTGCACCCACCTTTTGGAGGCAGATACACCTTCATTTTTCTTCAATGACTTCTGATGTTCTTCTTGTTCTGCTCCTAAGGAAAGTTTCATCCTGAAGTCTCTGTAGGTGTCGGACTCCCTCTGTGTTACTTCCCCCGCAGATTTGGGGTGTTGCTTGGTAATGGAGGTGATGGAGGGGCTCCGGGGTGCAGAATTAGTGGAAGGGGACCTCAGTAATTTGGCAGAGAATTCTTTGCCCAGTCGTAGTGCAGGGTTCGGGGGGCTGCGCGGGGGCTCCACAGACTTTCCTCCATGGCCATTAGTCAGCGGATCATCTTTGGCTTGAGCGGAGTAAGATGCGGAGGAACGTCTCTGCCCCCTCTTCTTCAGGGAATCCTGCGGGAGAAACGGTTGAAGGTTTTATGGATGGAGGGAGAAAAGAAAAACTGTGGAAATGCCCCAGGGTATAACAGACTGTAACTGCCCGATAAAAATTAAAACCTTCTATAAAATAAAAAAATTCTTTGTTCCGCCATCTTCTGGCGCTAATAACCTTCTCACACCTGCACAGAGATGTGAGGGGCTTGTTTTCTGCAGGAGGTGATAATGTTTTCTTTGCTACCATTCTGAGGACTGTATGAACTTTTGATTACTTTTTATTACATTTTTCATGTTACAAAATGCCAAATAACCGAGCATTTAGGACATTGGGGCTTTTTGGTCCTGCGGGGTCCAACGCCCGGAATAACCATTATTATATATTTTGATGGATCAGACATTTGATGGATACAGGTTTATGATTTTTGCTGTTCTAGAGAAATGGGGTTGATTTTAATTGATTTGAGTTTAATTGTAATTATTTTGCAGACCCCCTGGGGTACTTAAACCCTAAATTGTATGATTCACCCTATCGTATACGGCTATACTATAATATGGCAGTACATGGGGATTTTACAATGTGCCACAATTGCTCAGAAACTGCTGCTATGGCTGCTACCACTATTGTAATGCCAGCCGGGGGTGGGGGGCCCTTCCAGCCCTGGCCCCTCTTGGTTTTACCAAATTTCACAGAAAACCCCTTTTTAAAAGTGTCTAGTGGACGCTCACTATCTAACTATTTATGTTCACCCAGCTTTTCCATAAACAGGACCTGAGAGGCACCCACCTCCTGGGCGCTGGCTATAGGACCAGACATCATCCCTCGGACAATCCTGCTGGATTTCGGCCTCTGAGGCTCTGCCGGGCTCTCGGGCTGCACGGAGGGCTCCCGTTTGGTCTCTATGGTTGTGTTTTCTTGAGTGCAGCGACTTCCTGCGATGTTCTCAGTTTTTCTATAGTCATTGTGTACAGCTCGGGGCCGCTCCGCAGGATTGTATGTAGTCCTGCTGCTTCTGCAAGACATGAGGACATGTAATAAAGGACGGGCACAGAGGTTTAGACATAAAGCTGACATTTTAGGAAGCCGGGGCTGTGCTTAGTTTAATGACTCGGGCTTCATAGTGTCCCCTGGCGTGAAATACTGGGATCACAAGGTCATAGGGCAACGCTGGAAGTATTGATGTCAAGGTGGTGCAATAAAGGAAAGCCACAGTGCAAAATATCTGTACCCAAAAGATTTATGGACACATATCACTAAAGGAAAGACAACTGAGGGTTGTGTGTAATAAGTGTCACAAAATCTAAATTGTGCACGGCTATTATACAATGTACAACAGTGGTGGTCTTCACACTGCTGATCAGTGGGGGGCACAGGTGTAAGAACCCCCACATCTGATATTGATATCCAACGCTAAGGATCAATAGTTTAGTCCCAGAAAACTCTGCGTCATCCTCTATACACCGCTGATACCTTCCACGACCACTAGGAGTCACTAGAGGTGCAGGAGAAGCGACCACCTACCTCTGGATGTGGGTGACACTGGAGTCAGACACGGCAGAGCTCTCGCCGACCTCCTCATCAGAGAGGTCATACACGTCCAGGTGCGAGGCCTCCGACTCCTTCCTCCGGTTCCCTTTGATGAATATCTTGGTGGCCTCCGGGTTCTTTTCTTCCGTCATCTTCAACTTTTTGCTTTTGCCAAAACTTTCAAGAAAATACTTTGTGATGAGCTCCAGGAGGGTCCTCAGGGGTCTCTCAGACACCTACAAAGGTAAATTCACATGGACCAGTCATTTGCCAGAGATGTTGCCCGCATGATACAGAAGTCATCTGTCTTCAATCTGTCATCCAATAATCCAGAACCTCTGATAATCTGAGTCCAGACCGTAATCCTCGCTACAATCATCCTAACGATACAAGTTACCTGCTGCCCTGATACACTGGGAGAACGGATACAATTATAACAAACAAACAGCGATCAGAGCCCTGAACCCCCATTAGTTCTGGGACCAGCAGCCCCCCTTCCAGGACAGTGGGGGTCACTCACCTTATTCTCCTTATATAGAGACTCCAGGTGCAGGACGCTCCTCAGCTCGTTCCTATTATTGATACTTTGTGAGCAGCGAGGAAATTCCTCCTCCAGAGCAGCGCTCGTCCTCTTCAAGCCCTGGGAAGAGAATGGGGTGAACAGGGGTCACTACAGAGGACACCCCAAATCAGAACAGGGGTCTCTACAGGGGACACCTCAAACCCGAACAGGGGACACCCCAAACCAGAACAGGGGTCACTACAGAGGACACCCCAAACCAGAACAGGGGTCACTACAGAGGACACCCCAAACCAGAACAGGGGTCACTACAGAGGACACCCCAAACCAGAACAGGGGTCACTACAGAGGACACCCCAAACCAGAACAGGGGTCACTACAGAGGACACCCCAAACCAGAACAGGGGTCACTACAGAGGACACCCCAAACCAGAACAGGGGTCACTACAGAGGACACCCCAAACTAGAACAGGGGTCACTACAGGGGACACCCCAAACCAGAACAGGGGGTCACTACAGGGGACACCCCAAACCAGAACAGGGGTCACTACAGGGGACACCCCAAACCCGAACAGGGGTCACTACAGAGGACACCCCAAACCAGAACAGGGGTCACTACAGAGGACACCCCAAACCAGAACAGGGGTCACTACAGAGGACACCCCAAACCAGAACAGAGGTCACTACAGGGGACACCCCAAACCAGAACAGGGGTCACTACAGAGGACACCCCAAACCAGAACAGGGGTCACTACAGGGGACACCCCAAACCAGAACAGGGGTCACTACAGGGGACACCCCAAACCAGAACAGGGGTCACTACAGAGGACACCCCAAACCAGAACAGGGGTCACTACAGAGGACACCCCAAACCAGAACAGGGGTCACTACAGGGGACACCCCAAACCAGAACAGGGGTCATTACAGGGGACACCCCAAACCAGAACAGGGGTCACTACAGGGGACACCCCAAACCAGAACAGGGGTCACTACAGGGGACACCCCAAACCAGAACAGGGGTCACTACAGAGGACACCCCAAACCAGAACAGGGGTCACTACAGAGGACCCCCCAAACCCGAACAGGGGTCACTACAGGGGACACCCCAAACCAGAACAGGGGTCACTACAGGGGACACCCCAAACCAGAACAGAGGTCACTACAGGGGACACCCCAAACCAGAACAGAGGTCACTACAGGGGACACCCCAAACCAGAACAGGGGTCACTACAGAGGACACCCCAAACCAGAACAGGGGTCACTACAGGGGACACCCCAAACCAGAACAGGGGTCACTACAGGGGACACCCCAAACCAGAACAGGGGTCACTACAGAGGACACCCCAAACCAGAACAGGGGTCACTACAGAGGACCCCCCAAACCCGAACAGGGGTCACTACAGGGGACACCCCAAACCAGAACAGGGGTCACTACAGGGGACACCCCAAACCAGAACAGGGGTCACTACAGGGGACACCCCAAACCAGAACAGGGGTCACTACAGGGGACACCCCAAACCAGAAACAGGGGTCACTACAGAGGACACCCCAAACCAGAACAGGGGTCACTACAGGGGACACCCCAAACCAGAACAGGGGTCACTACAGGGGACACCCCAAACCAGAACAGGGGTCACTACAGGGGACACCCCAAACCAGAACAGGGGAAGAATGTAGGAAACATAAAAATAACAGATTGGCCGCATTTATTAAAGTGTTTGCGCCAGTTTTCTGTGTTTGCACTAAAAAGGACACAGAAACTGCTGTCACTGCTGCTCAGTGTCCGACACGACTAAAAAGTGTCACCTGCGCCACATTTATTACAGATATGCGCCACAAATTCAGCATGAACAAAGTGCAGCAAATAAAAATTACAGGGACACGCTGACACTTGGGGGACAGGACAGGGACACGCTGACACTTGGGGGACAGGACAGGGACATGCTGACACTTGGGGGGACAGGACAGGGACACGCTGACACTTGGGGGGACAGGACAGGGACACGCTGACACTTGGGGGGGACAGGACAGGGACACGCTGACACTTGGGGGGGACAGGACAGGGACACGCTGACACTTGGGGGGACAGGGACACGCTGACACTTGGGGGGGACAGGACAGGGACACGCTGACACTTGGGGGGAAAGGACAGGGACACGCTGACACTTGGGGGGACAGGACACGGACACGCTGACACTTGGGGGGGACAGGACACGGACACGCTGACACTTGGGGGGGACAGGACACGGACACGCTGACACTTGGGGGGACAGGACAGGGACACGCTGACACTTGGGGGACAGGACAGGGACACGCTGACACTTGGGGGACAGGACAGGGACACGCTGACACTTGGGGGACAGGACAGGGACACGCTGACACTTGGGGGGACAGGACAAGGGACACGCTGACACTTGGGGGGACAGGACAGGGACACGCTGACACTTGGGGGGATAGGACGGGGACACGCTGACACTTGGGGGGACAGGACAGGGACACGCTGACACTTGGGGGGACAGGACAGGGACACGCTGACACTTGGGGGGACAGGACAGGGACACGCTGACACTTGGGGGGACAGGACAGGGACACGCTGACACTTGGGGGGACAGGACAGGGACACGCTGACACTTGGGGGACATGACAGAGACACGCTGACACTTGGGGGACAGGACAAGGACTCGCCGACACTCGGGGGACAGGACGGGGACACACTGACACTCGGGAGACAGGACGGGGACACGCTGACACTTGGGGGACATGACAGGGACACGCTGACACTTGGGGGACATGACAGGGACACGCTGACACTTGGGGGACATGACAGGGACACGCTGACACTTGGGGGACATGACAGGGACACGCTGACACTTGGGGGACATGACAGGGACACGCTGACACTTGGGGGACATGACAGGGACACGCTGACACTTGGGGGGACAGGACAGGGACACGCTGACACTTGGGGGGAAAGGACAGGGACACGCTGACACTTGGGGGACAGGACAGGGACACGCTGACACTTGGGGGGACAGGACAGGGACACGCTGACACTTGGGGGGGACAGGACACGGACACGCTGACACTTGGGGGGGACAGGACACGGACACGCTGACACTTGGGGGGACAGGACAGGGACACGCTGACACTTGGGGGACAGGACAGGGACACGCTGACACTTGGGGGACAGGACAGGGACACGCTGACACTTGGGGGACAGGACAGGGACACGCTGACACTTGGGGGACAGGACAGGGACACGCTGACACTTGGGGGGACAGGACAAGGGACACGCTGACACTTGGGGGGACAGGACAAGGGACACGCTGACACTTGGGGGGACAGGACAGGGACACGCTGACACTTGGGGGGACAGGACAGGGACACGCTGACACTTGGGGGGACAGGACAGGGACACGCTGACACTTGGGGGACATGACAGAGACACGCTGACACTTGGGGGACAGGACAAGGACTCGCCGACACTTGGGGGACAGGACGGGGACACGCTGACACTCGGGAGACAGGACGGGGACACGCTGACACTTGGGGGACATGACAGGGACACGCTGACACTTGGGGGACATGACAGGGACACGCTGACACTTGGGGGACATGACAGGGACACGCTGACACTTGGGGGACATGACAGGGACACGCTGACACTTGGGGGACATGACAGGGACACGCTGACACTTGGGGGACATGACAGAGACACACTAACACTTGGGGGACAGGACAAGGACTCGCCGACACTTGGGGGACAGGACAGGGACACGCTGACACTTGGGGGGACAGGACAGGGACACGCTGACACTTGGGGGGACAGGACAGGGACACGCTGACACTTGGGGGGACAGGACAGGGACACGCTGACACTTGGGGGGACAGGACAGGGACACGCTGACACTCGGGAGACAGGACGGGGACACGCTGACACTTGGGGGACATGACAGGGACACGCTGACACTTGGGGGACATGACAGGGACACGCTGACACTTGGGGGACATGACAGGGACACGCTGACACTTGGGGGACATGACAGGGACACGCTGACACTTGGGGGACATGACAGGGACACGCTGACACTTGGGGGACATGACAGAGACACACTAACACTTGGGGGACAGGACAAGGACTCGCCGACACTTGGGGGACAGGACAGGGACACGCTGACACTTGGGGGGACAGGACAGGGACACGCTGACACTTGGGGGGACAGGACAGGGACACGCTGACACTTGGGGGGAAAGGACAGGGACACGCTGACACTTGGGGGACAGGACAGGGACACGCTGACACTTGGGGGGACAGGACAGGGACACGCTGACACTTGGGGGGGGACAGGACACGGACACGCTGACACTTGGGGGGACAGGACAGGGACACGCTGACACTTGGGGGACAGGACAGGGACACGCTGACACTTGGGGGACAGGACAGGGACACGCAGACACTTGGGGGACAGGACAGGGACACGCTGACACTTGGGGGGACAGGACAAGGGACACGCTGACACTTGGGGGGACAGGACAGGGACACGCTGACACTTGGGGGGACAGGACAGGGACACGCTGACACTTGGGGGGACAGGACAGGGACACGCTGACACTTGGGGGGACAGGACAGGGACACGCTGACACTTGGGGGGACAGGACAGGGACACGCTGACACTTGGGGGGACAGGACAGGGACACGCTGACACTTGGGGGGACAGGACAGGGACACGCTGACACTTGGGGGGACAGGACAGGGACACGCTGACACTTGGGGGGATAGGACAGGGACACGCTGACACTTGGGGGGACAGGACAGGGACACGCTGACACTTGGGGGGACATGACAGGGACACGCTGACACTTGGGGGACATGACAGGGACACGCTGACACTTGGGGGACATGACAGGGACACGCTGACACTTGGGGGACATGACAGGGACACGCTGACACTTGGGGGACATGACAGGGACACGCTGACACTTGGGGGACAGGACAAGGACTCGCCGACACTTGGGGGACAGGACAGGGACACGCTGACACTTGGGGGACAGGACAGGGACACGCTGACACTTGGGGGGACAGGACAGGGACACGCTGACACTTGGGGGGACAGGACAGGGACACGCTGACACTTGGGGGGACAGGACAGGGACACGCTGACACTTGGGGGGACAGGACAGGGACACGCTGACACTTGGGGGGACAGGACAGGGACACGCTGACACTTGGGGGGACAGGACAGGGACACGCTGACACTTGGGGGGACAGGACAGGGACACGCTGACACTTGGGGGGACAGGACAGGGACACGCTGACACTTGGGGGGACAGGACAGGGACACGCTGACACTTGGGGGGGACAGGACAGGGACACGCTGACACTTGGGGGGACAGGACAGGGACACGCTGACACTTGGGGGGGACAGGACAGGGACACGCTGACACTTGGGGGGACAGGACAGGGACACGCTGACACTTGGGGGGAAAGGACAGGGACACGCTGACACTTGGGGGGACAGGACAGGGACACGCTGACACTTGGGGGGACAGGACAGGGACACGCTGACACTTGGGGGGAAAGGACAGGGACACGCTGACACTTGGGGGGAAAGGACAGGGACACGCTGACACTTGGGGGACAGGACAGGGACACGCTGACACTTGGGGGTACAGGACAGGGACACGCTGACACTTGGGGGACAGGGACACGCTGACACTTGGGGGACAGGACAGGGACACGCTGACACTTGGGGGGACAGGACAGGGACACGCTGACACTTGGGGGGACAGGACAGGGACACGCTGACACTTGGGGGACAGGACAGGGACACGCTGACACTTGGGGGTACAGGACAGGGACACGCTGACACTTGGGGGACAGGGACACGCTGACACTTGGGGGACAGGACAGGGACACGCTGACACTTGGGGGGACAGGACAGGGACACGCTGACACTTGGGGGGACAGGACAGGGACACGCTGACACTTGGGGGACAGGACGGGGACACGCTGACACTTGGGGGGACAGGACAGGGACACGCTGACACTTGGGGGGACAGGACGGGGACACGCTGACACTTGGGGGGACAGGACAGGGACACGCTGACACTTGGGGGGACGCGCTGACACTCGGGGTACACTGATAATTGGGGTGCTCTCTTGGAGCTGGAGCAATGCTCTGCAGCACATCAGTCCGGGCATGCTGGGAGTTGTAGTTCGGGCGTGTCTCTTACCTTGCGGCTCAGGAACTCCCGGAGCAGTGATGCCGCCACGGCCTCTATGTACCCGGGCTCCATGCTCCGCTCCCGGCCTGGGCTCGGGCTCCGGGGGCTGCTAGGCCGCGGCTGTGTGTAGCGGTAGTCATGGTGACGGCTGTGTAGCGCTTTCTGGCGGTGGTGTGCGCGCGCCCCCTGGCGGCCCGAGCTGGCAGTGCACCACACATAGATGGGGGGGGGGGGGGGCACATACTTATCATTATTAACCCCTAGGGGACACAGCCTATTTTGGCCTTAAGGACGCGGCCCCATTCTTCAAATCTGACCTGTGTCACTATAAGTGGTTATAGTTTTGGAACGCTATGAGATATCCAGGGGATTTTGAGATTGTTTTCTCGTGACACTTTATACTTCAAATTAGTTTAAACATTTGGATGATATCTTTTGTGTTTAGTTATGAAAAAAAACTAAATTTGGCAAAAATGTAGAAAAATTTTTTATTTTCAACGTTCTAAATTCTTTACTTTTGATGCAGATAGTCATAGCTCCCAAATAAATTCATAACTTACATTTCCCAAATGTCTGCTTTATGTTGGAAGGTTTTTTAAGATTCCACATGTTTTACTAGAATGTTATGAGGCTCAGAATTTAGGTATCATTTTTCAAATTTTTTGTAAAATCGCCAAAACCCGTATTTAGATGGACCTGCTCAACTTCTAATTGACACTGAGAGGCCTAAATAATAGTGAGACTCATTAATTACCCCATTGTGGAAACTACACCCCTCAACGTATGAAAAACCACTTTTAAGAAGTTTGTTAACCCTTTACGTGTTTTATAGGGGTTAAAACAAAATGGAGGTGCAGTCTGCAAATTGTAATATTTTTTCACAATACACTCATTTTGGGTGCAAAATTAAACATTTACAATGGATTAAATGAATAAAGGCTCCACAAAGTTTGTTACCCAATTCCTCCCGAGTACACGGATACTCTATATGTGATGGTAACCTGCTGTATGGGCACACGGCCGGGCATAGAAGGGAAGGAGGCGCCATCCAGATCAGATTTGCTATGTCACATTGTACAGGCTATAATTTTTTTCTTTTTTTAATGTGGACCTATAGGGGCTTATTTCTTTTGCCACATGAGATGCACTTTTCTGGTACGTAATTTGGGGGAATCTATAGGCTAATTGGTGAGATTTTATTAACTCTTTGTTGGTGGAGGAAATGAAAATCATCACTTTTCAGGAAGATTTTTATGGGGTTTTTTTTTTGGCTGTTTACCATACCATAAAAATAGTATATTATTTTTATTCTATGGGTCGCCACGATTACAAAAAGACCTCATTTATATAGATTTTTTATTTTTTTCCCATTTTTAGTGCATAAAAAGTAATTTGGCAAAAATGTTGTTAATTTTAGCATCACCGTCTTTCATATGCATAACTTTTTTATTTTTCGCCTCACAAATCTGTTTAAGGGCTTATTTTTTGCGAGAAGGATTGTTCTTTTTAGTGGTCTTATTTTAGAGTGCATAACATTTTTTAAATCCCTTTTTAGAGCATTTTTATAGGGTATTAATTGAAAATGATCTTTTTTCTGGAGCTTTTTTTTGTTTTGTTTTTTACGGGGTTAACTTTGCGGATCTAATAATGATTCTGTTTTATTATGCAGATTGTTACAGACGCATGGATACCAAATATGTGGGGGTTTTGTGTATTTTATTCAATTGTACTGAATAAAAACCAATTTGGAGAAAATCTTGTTCATTTTAGCATCACCATCTTTTCATATGCATAACTTTTTTATTTTTTGGCTGACAAATCTGGTTAGGGGCTTATTTTTTGCGAGAAGAGTTGTTCTTTTTAGTGGGCTTATTTTGGAGTGCATAACATTTTTTAAATCACTTTTTAGAGCATTTTTTATAGGGTATTAATTAAAAATTATCTTTTTTTGGAACGTTTTTGCGGGTTTTTTTCTACGGCGTTTACCGTGCGGGTCCAGTAACGATTCTATTTTATTATACAGATTGTTACGGACGCGGCAATACCAAATATGCGGGGTTTTTTGTGTTTTTGTGTTTTTTATACTTTATTAAGTGTTTTTATGGGAAAGTGACATTTTAGGGGCTTACATTTTTATGTATTTATTTTTTATTTATTATAATGTGTAGTGTTAAGTGTTTTTGCATATTTTTACTTATATATACTTGAACTTGAACCAGTGATGCTCTGATTCTCTGATGCTCTGATCACTGGTTTAAGTTCAATACACTGCTGTACAATACTATTTTATTGTAGAGCAGTGTAAACTGTCTGAGCAAGCTTGCGCATGCTCAGACAGTTTACAGTCAGACCCGGAAGGGGTCTGACTGCCATGGAGACCGGGCAGCTCCGGGGCACATGCCAGTCCTCGGAGCTGCCCAGAAGTGGATCGGATCCCCCGGTAAGCGGCACGGGGGATCCGATCCACAGCGCAAACACCCTTACACGCCGCGGTCATGTACTAGACAGCTGACAGCCGCTGCTTCTGGTACCGGCTCCGTTCGTGAGCCGGTGCCAGAAGCAGGACGTTATAGAACGTCCCCGTGCGCTAAGCATCTAGCCCCGGGGACGTACTATAACGTCCTGGTGCGCCTAGGGGTGAATCAGAACCTTTACCTTTAAAGAAGGACGAGACACTGATAACTATCACACTGTCTGATACATAACTCCGCACTCACCAGATATGTAAATATTGACACATATGCCCCTCCTACTTATGTAGGCCACACCCCCATCAACCATTATAATCATCATTACACCTATGGACCTTTCCAAGCATCCTGCTCCCTCCTCCTTCCCCCTCATTTACTGCTCCCTCCTCCTTCCCCCTCACCTCCTGCTCCCTCCTCCTTCCCCCTCACCTCCTGCTCCCTCCATCCTCCCCCTCACCTCCGGCTCCCTCCTCCTTCCCCTCACCTCCTGCTCCCTCCTCCTTCCCCCTCATTTACTGCTCCCTCCTCCTTCCCCCTCACCTCCTGCTCCCTCCTCCTTCCCCCTCACCTCCTGCTCCCTCCATCCTTCTCTTCACCTCCTGCTCCCTCCTTCCTGCCCCTCACCTCCTGCCCCGTCCATCCTTCTCTTCACCTCCTGCTCCCTCCATCCTTCTCTTCACCTCCTGCTCCCTCCATCCTTCTCTTCACCTCCTGCTCCTCACATCCATCTTTTATTACACTGCTCCATCCACCATTTGTCTGTGCCTGTGTCATCCTCTGTCCATAAAGTACGGCTGAGGATGCGCTGATAAGTTTAATTTTGGACCATTCTGTCTGAACACTAGTGGATTCCCTTTCCAGGCAGCCATGATTGATTTCCACCACACCCATCTGTTTGCTGTGAATTCTTCTGTGGTTTACATGACGTTCTATGTATACGCTGAGTGTACACATCGGGAAAGCTCCCAATGAATACGCTGAGTGTATGCATTGACATATAGGGGGTCATTTACTAAGGGCCCGAATCGCGGTTTTACGGTGATTTCCCAAATTTTTCCGTTTTGCGCCGATTTTTCCCTGAATTGCCCTGGGTTTTTGGCGCACGCGATCGGTGTCGCTGGACACGCGCTTACCTGCACCCGGCCCGGCTTGGTGAACTTCAGTGCATTCCGATGAACTTCAGCGCAGCAGCGACACCTGGTGGACGTCGGAGGAACTACTTTAGTGAATCGCCGGAAGACCCGAATCCTCCACACAGAACGCGCCGCTGGATCGCGAATGGACCGGGTAAGTAAATCTGCCCCATAGTGTCAGATGGAGGATCATATTGCATCCCTCCCCCCAGCCCCCCCCCCCCCCGAGCGCATACGTCGCTCGGCAGGAGGGAGGAGCTAGTGATGTCACTATCCATATAGGAACAGTGACATCACAGAGGAAACACCCGTACACCTGCAGCAACCACTCCCCCGCCCCCCCGCATATAGTGGGATACGTCTGTGCCATACACTGTGAGGATACATATAACCTATAATTCACCCTTAATGAAAGAGAGATGAAGAAACCAACAAAAAAGAGCCTAATTACGTAGTAAAAAGGTATAAATTTTATTGAATCCATAAAGTACACTGGTTAAAAATGAACCCACTCAGAGGGGACACAAATAAGAGTTGCATCTCAGGCAACAGATCAACATTTCCAATATTGCATGTGCACAAGTAAAGGCATCAATGGCCACATACATAACATAGTACTATTAGGGAGGTGTAAAAAATCACATCATATTACCTAGAAGAGTAAAGCTTACCCATGTTAGGTCGCACAATTCATATGAAAACACTGAAGAAAAACATATGTCATAAAGCAAAAAAAGAAAAGAATACACCAAGCGACCATTAGGGGGATGTCAGGGTTCAGGGTCTGTGGACCTTCTGGACCACCGTGGGACCGGAGTCTATGTGGCACCTGGTCTTCATCAGAGCCCGCCACAAAGCGGGTTGGACTTGCTGCGGGGTGGTACCACCAGGTCATTCCACAAGGGCGACAAGCTCGCGGGGGCAGCCAAGGTAGTAATGCAGAATACAGTCCAAACCCGAGGTGACAGCGGGAGAACAACGCAGGAAGGAACACTGGAACTCAGAGCAGGAACAACGGAGCAGGAACACAGGAATCATGCAGGGGAGCTTTCTCTAAGGCTGCTGGCTCAAAGATCCGGCGGCCAATAACGGGAGTCCCCGGAATTTATGGAATCCCGGAAGTGGCCAGCGCCAATCAGTGGTGCACTGGCCCTTTAAATTCTCGAGTGCCGGCGCATGCGCGCCCTACGGAAACGGGACGCACGGGCGGCCTAATCTGGATGGGAGCAGGCTCGTGGGAAGGTAAGTGAGAGTCCGGGGAGCCGCTCCGCCAAAGAGAGGGGCTAGGGTGTGCCCGCGATCCGTGACATGGATAGCTGGGGCACCCGTGACAGGGGACATGAGGAATGCACAGTCCAGTCTCTGATTGGAGTACAGGGGACTTGTATAAATGGGGGGGATACATCTCAGATTGTGGTGATGTTGGGGTCTATGTGGGGACTTTCTATTCTGGCTCCTATGAGGATACACGGACTGGGGGTGACATCATGGAACAACTGATGGAAGATCCTGTACATTATGGGTGTGGAGGAGGGGGTGAGATCACCTATAGATCACTGATTAACCACTGGCCAGTAAAGGGTTAGCTGCAGGTCACAGCCTGACAGTCAGGTCTGAATGTTATCTTCATCTTTAACCTCACGGTGACCAGAGATTCCATTACTAGTCATCACAAGACATTTATTATCTGCTCACAGTCACCAATTATACTACCGACCACAGGACCAGGGGCCCCCAAACTTGTATTATCCTAGTGATGTCACAGGGATACACACAGTGATGTCACAGTACAGGGATAATACACACAGTGATGTCACAGTACAGAAATAATACACACAGTGATGTCACAGTACAGGGATAATACACACAGTGATGTCACAGTACAGAGATAATACACACAGTGATGTCACAGTACAGGGATACTACACACAGTGATGTCACAGTACAGAGATAATACACACAGTGATGTCACAGTACAGGGATAATACACACAGTGATGTCACAGTACAGGGATAATACACACAGTGATGTCACAGTACAGAGATAATATACACAGTGATGTCACAGTACAGGGATAATACACACAGTGTTATCATAGTACAGAGATAATACACACAGTGATGTCACTGTACAGAGATAATACACACAGTGATGTCACAGTACAGGGAAAATACACACAGTGATGTCACAATACAGAGATAATACACACAGTGATGTCATAGTACAGGATAATACACACAGTGATGTCACAGTACAGAAATAATACACACAGTGATGTCATAGTACAGGATAATACACACAGTGATGTCACAGTACAGGGATAATACACAGTGATGTCACAGTACAGGGATAATACACACAGTGATGTCACAGTACAGGGATAATACACACAGTGATGTCACAGTACAGAGATAATACACACAGTGATGTCACAGAACAGGGATAATACACACAGTGATGTCACAGTACAGGGATAATACACACAGCGATGTCACAGTACAGGGATAATACACACAGTGATGTCACAGTACAGGGATAATACACACAGCGATGTCACAGTACAGGGATAATACACACAGCGATGTCACAGTACAGGGATTATACACACAGTGATGTCACAGTACAGGGATAATACACACAGTGATGTCACAGTACAGGGATAATACACACAGTGATGTCAAAGTACAGGGATAATACACACAGTGATGTCACAGTAAACGGATAATACACACAGTGATGTCACAGTACAGGGATAATACACACAGTGATGTCACAGTACAGGGGATAATACACACAGTGATGTCACAGTACAGGGATAATACACACAGTGATGTCACAGTACAGAGATAATACACACAGCGATGTCACAGTACAGAGATAATACACACAGTGATGTCACAGTACAGGGAGAATACACACAGTGATGTCACAGTCCAGGAATAATACAGACAGTGATGTCACAGTACATGGATAATACACACAGTGATGTCACAGTACAGGGGATAATACACACAGTGATGTCACAGTACAGGGATAATACACACAGTGATGTCACAGTACAGGGATAATACACACAGTGATGTCACAGTACAGGGATCATACACACAGTGATGTCACAGTACAGGGATCATACACACAGTGATGTCACAGTACAGGGATAATACACACAGTGATGTCACAGTACAGGGATAATACACACAGTGATGTCACAGTACAGGGATCATACACACAGTGATGTCACAGTACAGGGATCATACACACAGTGATGTCACAGTACAGGGATAATACACACAGTGATGTCACAGTACAGAAATAATACACACAGTGATGTCACAGTACAGGGATAATACACAGTGATGTCACAGTACAGGGATAATACACACAGCGATGTCACAGTACAGGGATAATATACACAGCGATGTCACAGTACAGGGATAATACACACATTGATGTCACAGTACAGAGATAATACACACAGTGATGTCACAGTACAGGGATAATACACACAGTGATGTCACAGTACAGGGATAATACACTCAGTGATGTCACAGTACAGAGATAATACACACAGTGATGTCACAGTACAGAGATAATACACACAGTGATGTCACAGTACAGGGATAATACACACAGTGATGTCACAGTACAGCGATAATACACACAGTGATGTCGGAATACACTTGCTGTCATTAGAGGAGAACACTCTTTCAGTGGTAGTATCATTGTGCATGGTTCTCAGCTAAGGAGCAGAGACAATTATATCTCTTGGTTTTGTTACAATATAGACTCTTGTGTCCCCCCCCCTCATCCTCATAGACTGTAAGCTCTTGTGTCACCCCTCATCCTCATAGACTGTAAGCTCTTGTGTCCTCCCTCATCCTCATAGACTGTAAGCTCTTGTGTCACCCCTCATCCTCATAGACTGTAAGATCTTGTGTCACCCCCTCATCCTCATAGACTGTAAGCTCTTGTGTCACCTCCTCATCCTCATAGACTGTAAGATCTTGTGTCACCCCCTCATCCTCATAGACTGTAAGCTCTTGTGTCACCCCTCATCCTCATAGACTGTAAGCTCTTGTGTCACCCCTCATCCTCATAAACTGTAATCTCTTGTGTCACTCCTCATCCTCATAGACTGTAAGATCTTGTGTCACCCCCTCATCCTCATAGACTGTGAGCTCTTGTGTCACCCCCTCATCCTCATAGACTGTAAGCTCTTGTATCCCCCCTCATCCTGATAGACTGTAAGCTCTTGTGACACCCTCTCATCCTCATAGACTGTAAGCTCTTGTATGCCCCCTCATCCTCATAGACTGTAAGCTCTTGTATCCCCCCTCATCCTCATAGACTGTAAGCTCTTGTGTCACCCCCTCATCCTCATAGACTGTAAGCTCTTGTGTCCCCCTCATCCTCATAGACTGTAAGCTCTTGTGTCACCCCCTCATCCTCATAGACTGTAAGCTCTTGTGTCCCCCCTCATCCTCATAGACTGTAAGCTCTTGTGTCACCTCTCATCCTCATAGACTGTAAGCTCTTGTGTCACCCCCTCATCCTCATAGACTGTAAGCTCTTGTGTCCCCCCTCATCCTCATAGACTGTAAGCTCTTGTGTCACCCCCTCATCCTCATAGACTGTAAGCTCTTGTGTCAACCCCTCATCCTCATAGTCTGTAAGCTCTTGTGTCACCCCCTCATCCTCATATACTGTAAGCTCTTGTGTCCCCCTCATCCTCATAGACTGTAAGCTCTTGTATCCCCCCTCATCCTCATAGACTGTAAGCTCTTGTGTCCTCCCCTCATCCTCATAGACTGTAAGCTCTTGTGTCCCCCCTCATTCTCATAGACTGTAAGCTCTTGTGTCCTCCCCTCATCCTCATAGACTGTAAGCTCTTGTGTCACCCCTCATCCTCATAGACTGTAAGCTCTTGTGTCCCCCCTCATCCTCATAGACTGTAAGCTCTTGTGTCACCCCTCATCCTCATAGACTGTAAGCTCTTGTGTCCCCCCTCATCCTCATAGACGGTAAGCTCTTGTGTCACCCCCTCATCCTCATAGACTGTAAGCTCTTGTGTCACCCACTCATCCTCATAGACTGTAAGCTCTTTTGTCCCCCTCATCCTCATAGACTGTAAGCTCTTGTGTCACCCCCTCATCCTCATAGACGGTAAGCTCTTGTGTCACCCCCTCATCCTCATAGACTGTAAGCTCTTGTGTCACCCCCTCATCCTCATAGATTGTAAGCTCTTGTGTCACCCCCTCATCCTCATAGACTGTAAGCTCTTGTGTCCTCCTCATCCTCATAGACTGTAAGCTCTTGTGTCACCCCCTCATCCTCATAGACTGTAAGCTCTTGTGTCACCCCCTCATCCTCATAGACTGTAAGCTCTTGTGTCCCCCCTCATCCTCATAGACTGTAAGCTCTTGTGTCACCCCCTCATCCTCATAGACTGTAAGCTCTTGTGTCACCCCCTCATCCTCATAGACTGTAAGCTCTTGTGTCACCCCCTCATCCTCATATACTGTAAGCTCTTGTGTCCCCCTCATCCTCATAGACTGTAAGCTCTTGTATCCCCCCTCATCCTCATAGACTGTAAGCTCTTGTGTCCTCCCCTCATCCTCATAGACTGTAAGCTCTTGTGTCCCCCCTCATTCTCATAGACTGTAAGCTCTTGTGTCCTCCCCTCATCCTCATAGACTGTAAGCTCTTGTGTCACCCCTCATCCTCATAGACTGTAAGCTCTTGTGTCCCCCCTCATCCTCATAGACTGTAAGCTCTTGTGTCACCCCTCATCCTCATAGACTGTAAGCTCTTGTGTCCCCCCTCATCCTCATAGACTGTAAGCTCTTGTGTCACCCCCTCATCCTCATAGACTGTAAGCTCTTGTGTCACCCCCTCATCCTCATAGACTGTAAGCTCTTTTGTCCCCCTCATCCTCATAGACTGTAAGCTCTTGTGTCACCCCCTCATCCTCATAGACGGTAAGCTCTTGTGTCACCCCCTCATCCTCATAGACTGTAAGCTCTTGTGTCACCCCCTCATCCTCATAGACTGTAAGCTCTTGTGTCACCCCCTCATCCTCATAGACTGTAAGCTCTTGTGTCACCCCCTCATCCTCATAGACTGTAAGCTCTTGTGTCACCCCCTCATCCTCATAGACTGTAAGCTCTTGTGTCACCCCCTCATCCTCATAGACTGTAAGCTCTTGTGTCACCCCTCATCCTCATAGACTGTAAGCTCTTGTGTCCCCCTCATCCTCATAGACTGTAAGATCTTGTGTCACCCCCTCATCCTCATAGACTGTAAGCTCTTGTGTCACCCCCTCATCCTCATAGACTGTAAGCTCTTGTGTCACCCCTCATCCTCATAGACTGTAAGCTCTTGTGTCACCTCCTCATCCTCATAGTCTGTAAGCTCTTGTGTCACCTCCTCATCCTCATAGACTGTAAGCTCTTGTGTCACCCCTCATCCTCATAGACTGTAAGCTCTTGTGTCACCTCCTCATCCTCATAGACTGTAAGCTCTTGTGTCACCCCCTCATCCTCATAGATTGTAAGCTCTTGTGTCACCCCCTCATCCTCATAGACTGTAAGCTCTTGTGTCACCCCTCATCCTCATAGACTGTAAGCTCTTGTGCCCCCCCCCTCCTCCTCATAGACTGTAAGCTCTTGTGTCCCCCCCCCTCATCCTCATAGACTGTAAGCTCTTGTGTCACCCCCTCATCCTCATAGACTGTAAGCTCTTGTGTCACCCCTCATCCTCATAGACTGTAAGCTCTTGTGTCCCCCTCATCCTCATAGACTGTAAGATCTTGTGTCCCCCCTCATCCTCATAGACTGTAAGCTCTTGTGCCCCCCCCCTCCTCCTCATAGACTGTAAGCTCTTGTGCCCCCCCTCCTCCTCATAGACTGTAAGCTCTTGTGTCCCCCCCCCTCATCCTCATAGACTGTAAGCTCTTGTGTCACCCCCTCATCCTCATAGACTGTAAGCTCTTGTGTCACCCCTCATCCTCATAGACTGTAAGCTCTTGTGTCCCCCTCATCCTCATAGACTGTAAGATCTTGTGTCCCCCCTCATCCTCATAGACTGTAAGCTCTTGTGTCCTCCCTCATCCCCATAGACTGTAAGCTCTTGTGTCACCCCCTCATCCTCATAGACTGTAAGCTCTTGTGTCACCCCTCATCCTCATAGACTGTAAGCTCTTGTGTCCCCCTCATCCTCATAGACTGTAAGATCTTGTGTCCCCCCTCATCCTCATAGACTGTAAGCTCTGTGTCACCCCCTCATCCTCATAGCCTGTAAGCTCTTGTGTCACCCCCTCATCCTCATAGACTGTAAGCTCTTCTGTCCCCCTCATCCTCATAGACTGGAAGCTCTTGTGTCTCCCCCTCATCCTCATAGACTGTAAGCTCTTGTGTCCCCCCTCATCCTCATAGACTGTATGCTCTTGTGTCACCCCTCATCCTCATAGACTGTAAGCTCTTGTGTCCTCCCCTCATCCTCATAGACTGTAAGCTCTTGTGTCCCCCCTCATCCTCATAGACTGTAAGCTCTTGTGTCACCTCCTCATCCTCATAGACTGTAAGCTCTTGTGTCACCCCCTCATCCTCATAGACTGTAAGCTCTTGTGTCACCCCCTCATCCTCATAGACTGTATGCTCTTGTGTCACCCCCTCATCCTCATAGACTGTAAGCTCTTGTGTCACCCCCTCATCCTCATAGACTGTAAGCTCTTGTGTCACCTCCTCATCCTCATAGACTGTAAGCTCTTGTGTCACCCCCTCATCCTCATAGACTGTAAGCTCTTGTGTCACCCCCTCATCCTCATAGACTGTATGCTCTTGTGTCACCCCCTCATCCTCATAGACTGTAAGCTCTTGTGTCCCCCCTCATCCTCATAGACTGTAAGCTCTTGTGTCACCCCCTCATCCTCATAGACTGTAAGCTCTTGTGTCACCCCTTCATCCTCATAGACTGTATCTGTGCGGTGTCCAGCTGATTGTCCCCACATGTTACATTGTATCATCCTTATAGTTCATGTTATTATGTGAAGATTCTCGGCTTCTCCTCTTGGGTTCCTCTTATGTAATATTTCCTAAAATCCATCGCTGTGCGTTCTCCAAATTCTTTCCCAGTAAAATGTTCATTTTGGATCAATATTGGAGTCAGCGCTCTAAGGGGAACGCACCGCGGACTCCTCCCTGCAAATACAGGGACATGGACTCTGTTCTCATTGGTCAAACAACTCATCGGAGACGACGACTATGAACCAGGGGGCAGGGGGTGACCCCACAGGTGAGCAGCCGCCCAAGACAGACCTGGACTCATGACTGGGGGCCATTCACTGCGGAGGAGCCGGATCATGGGGTGTTCAGTCTTCTGATTGTGTTGTTGTGGATGGATCTGACCATGACCTCCGGGCGCTGGCTTTATGTCCTGTTCCTGGTCATTCTCCAGCACACGTGGCCGAGCCGAGAGGAGGCTTCTCCAACCAATGGTGAGTCCTGAGCTTCCATTGTGGATGCCAAAAATATCACTTGGCAAATCTCATCATGACACATGATACATCTGATAGTGAGTGCAGCTCTGGAGTATAATACAAGATGTAACTCAGGATCAGTACAGGATAAGTAATGTCATGTATGTACACAGTGACTGCACCAGCAGCAGAATAGTGAGTGCAGCTCTGGGGTATAATACAGGATGTAACTCAGGATCAGTACAGGATAAGTAATGTCATGTATGTACAGTGACTGCACCAGCAGCAGAATAGTGAGTGCAGCTCTGGAGTATAATACAGGATGTAACTCAGGATCAGTACAGGATAAGTAATGTCATGTATGTACACAGTGACTGCACCAGCAGCAGAATAGTGAGTGCAGCTCTGGGGTATAATACAAGATGTAACTCAGGATCAGTACAGGATAAGTAATGTCATGTATGTACACAGTGACTGCACCAGCAGCAGAATAGTGAGTGAAGCTCTGGAGTATAATACAGGATGTAACTCAGGATCAGTACAGGATAAGTAATGTCATGTATGTACACAGTGACTGCACCAGCAGCAGAATAGTGAGTGCAGCTCTGGGGTATAATACAGGATGTAACTCAGGATCAGTACAGGATAAGTAATGTCATGTATGTACACAGTGACTGCACCAGCAGCAGAATAGTGAGTGCAGCTCTGGGGTATAATACAGGATGTAACTCAGGATCAGTACAGGATAAGTAATGACATGTATGTACACAGTGACTGCACCAGCAGCAGAATAGTGAGTGCAGCTCTGGGGTATAATACAGGATGTAACTCAGGATCAGTACAGGATAAGTAATGTCATGTATGTACAGTGACTGCACCAGCAGCAGAATAGTGAGTGCAGCTCTGGAGTATAATACAGGATGTAACTCAGGATCAGTACAGGATAAGTAATGTCATGTATGTACACAGTGACTGCACCAGCAGCAGAATAGTGAGTGCAGCTCTGGGGTATAATACAAGATGTAACTCAGGATCAGTACAGGATAAGTAATGTCATGTATGTACACAGTGACTGCACCAGCAGCAGAATAGTGAGTGCAGCTCTGGAGTATAATACAGGATGTAACTCAGGATCAGTACAGGATAAGTAATGTCATGTATGTACACAGTGACTGCACCAGCAGCAGAATAGTGAGTGCAGCTCTGGGGTATAATACAAGATGTAACTCAGGATCAGTACAGGATAAGTAATGTCATGTATGTACACAGTGACTGCACCAGCAGCAGAATAGTGAGTGAAGCTCTGGAGTATAATACAGGATGTAACTCAGGATCAGTACAGGATAAGTAATGTCATGTATGTACACAGTGACTGCACCAGCAGCAGAATAGTGAGTGCAGCTCTGGGGTATAATACAGGATGTAACTCAGGATCAGTACAGGATAAGTAATGTCATGTATGTACACAGTGACTGCACCAGCAGCAGAATAGTGAGTGCAGCTCTGGAGTATAATGCAGGATGTAACTCAGGATCAGTACAGGATAAGTAATGTCATGTATGTACACAGTGACTGCACCAGCAGCAGAATAGTGAGTGCAGCTCTGGGGTATAATACAGGATGTAACTCAGGATCACTACAGGATAAGTAATGTCATGTATGTACACAGTGACTGCACCAGCAGCAGAATAGTGAGTGCAGCTCTGGACTATAATACAGGATGTAACTCAGGATCAGTACAGGATAAGTAATATCATGTATGTACACAGTGACTGCACCAGCAGCAGAATAGTGAGTGCAGCTCTGGACTATAATACAGGATGTAACTCAGGATCAGTACAGGATAAGTAATGTCATGTATGTACAGTGACTGCACCAGCAGCAGAATAGTGAGTGCAGCTCTGGGGTATAATACAGGATGTAACTCAGGATCAGTACAGGATAAGTAATGTCATGTATGTACACAGTGACTGCACCAGCAGCAGAATAGTGAGTGCAGCTCTGGGGTATAATACAGGATGTAACTCAGGATCAGTACAGGATAAGTAATGTCATGTATGTACACAGTGACTGCACCAGCAGCAGAATAGTGAGTGCAGCTCTGGGGTATAATACAGGATGTAACTCAGGATCAGTACAGGATAAGTAATGTCATGTATGTACACAGTGACTGCACCAGCAGCAGAATAGTGAGTGCAGCTCTGGAGTATAATACAGGATGTAACTCAGGATCAGTACAGGATAAGTAATGTCATGTATGTACACAGTGACTGCACCAGCAGCAGAATAGTGAGTGCAGCTCTGGAGTATAATACAGGATGTAACTCAGGATCAGTACAGGATAAGTAATGTCATGTATGTACACAGTGACTGCACCAGCAGCAGAATAGTGAGTGGATTATAAGACATGTATTTGTAATGTCTTAGAGCAATTTGTAATCTTTCTATTTCCCTACAGGTACTTACCTCAGTAATACTACTACTGCAGAACCTTACCTTAGTTATACCACCAGTAAAGAAACCCCCAAGACTACTCTACAGATAGATCCAAGTAATGTCACTACGGGGCCAGATTTGATCTTTGAGGACACATTCAGAACACAAGACTCTACTTTGGAGACATCTGGATATAATGTTACCACTGGGCAAGGTCCAAGCTATGAGGAGGCATCCAGAACCCCAAATATTACTCCAGGCCCATACTCAAGTAATATTACTAGAGTGTCTGAGATCTACACAACTGAAGAGTCATCTGGAATACTCAACACCACTGCCGACCCATATTCAGAAGAAGCCCAGACCTACACAACTGAGGAGACATCCAGAGCCTTCAACACCACTACGGACCAATACTCTAGTATTATTACTATGGATGAAGACCTGATCTACACCACTGAGGAGAGATCTGAAATGCCCAACACCACTGCAGACCCATTCTCTAGTATTGTTACTACTAGAGAAGCCCAAACCTACACCACTGATGAGACATCTAAAACCTTCAACACCACTGCAGACCCGTTCTCTAGTATTGTTACTACTGAAGAAGAACAGACGTACACCACTGAGGAGACATCTAGAACCTTCAACACCACTGCAGAACCATTGTCTAGTATTGTTACTACTGAAGAAGACCAGACGTACACCACTGATGAGACATCTAGAACCTTCAACACCACTGCAGAACCATTGTCTAGTATTGTTACTACTGAAGAAGACCAGACGTACAGCACTGAGGAGACATCCAGAGTCCTCAACACTTCAGTAGATTACTTGAGTAATGTTACCACACTCTCGCCCTTGGCCTATGTGGCAGATGAATCAGGCACAACCTCAAGTCCTTCTCCAGATGTTTTCCACAGTAATATATCTACTGGCCCAGGCCCGGCCTACATCATCGAGGAGACCACCAGACCCCACTACACTACTCCGGAGGGGAACGGAACCTCCTATCCAGGTATATGTTCTACAATGGTGGAGGCCGATAAATACTAACCATAATTATTCTGTATTATTTACAGCTTTCACTATGCAGTCCAGATACACTCCCTTTATTCCGGGGGTCTGTACGATCACAGAAATACTACATTTATATAGTTTCTATAATACTTTATTACCTTTGAATATATTTAAACCTATAAATTATTGTTTAGTGTTTATACTATGAACATTTTTGGACAAGAAAACATCAAAATTTCCTTTAATTTTATCTTTAAAATTTGAAACAATTTTTATTGCTACTAAACACACTGGGGCAGATTTACTTACCCGGTCCATTCGCGATCCAACGGCGAGTTTTCTGCGGTGGATTTGGGTCCGGCCGGGATTCACTAAGGCAGTTCCTCTGACATCCACCAGGTGTCGCTGCTGCACTGAATTCTGTCGGAGTGCACTGAAGTTCACCGTCCTACGCTGGGTGCAGGTAAGCGCGGGTGAAGCGACACTTTTTTTTAAAAAATGCGGTGTTTTTTTCCGAATCCGTCAGGTTTTCGTACGGCCAAGCCCCTGATTTCCGTCACGTGCACGCCGGCGCCGATGTGCCACAAACCGATCGTGTGCGCCAAAACCCCGGGGAAAATCGGCGCAAATCGAGAATTTTCGGACCACCCGTCAGAAAAACGCGATTCGGGCCCTTAGTAAATGACCCCCATTGAGTGTACAAGGTTATTGCCATTATGATGTAAATTTACAAAAAACATACATCGTTATATTACAGATGTTACTATGTCATCAGATGTGATGTACACCCCCGAGGAGGTGCAGACACCCAGGACCCCAAACACAACTCTACAGACAGATGGAGCGCCTTATATAAGTATTACACCTTTACTTCTTATATTGGTGACAGGATTTTGTCAAAAAGTGTTTACTAAAAGGATCACCTAGTTATTAAAAACCCATTTTAAAGGGATAGGCCTAACAATGGACCCCACTGGGTTTACTTTTCATTGCTGAGAATTACTGGAGCCTTCGAGTATAGAATTCAGCATATACATGTGTCTATGTGTGTTGTGGTGTGGGGAGTGGTATGTGCCCATTGCGGTACCATTTTTAATTTTTACAACTAACAGTTTCTGGAAATTAAAGTAGCAGAACGTGTAGCCAGACTTAGTTGTATTCAGTGATAGTACAGTAGATGGGAATTGTATTTTAGGTTGGCACAAATAGCAGCTCAAAGTAGTTGCAGCCTCAGAACAGAACAATAAAAAATCCAATAAGATCTGGCGGATCTCCAGTTACAAGCCCCACTATATCCTTACACCATGAAGATTATACTGGTGTTGTAGATTTCCAAATGTTGAAGATCAGTAGTGAGAAACTGCTGAACAAAGGGCACAATATTGTGTTATGTACAAGATATATGGCAGGTGAAGGGGGTGATGTACATGTAGTAGTCTCATATACAAAGTATCAATCATGACTGATACATATTATACTTATAATGTGACAGCTAATCTCCATCTTATTACAGGTGCGCAGTACTGTGTCCAGAACACAGACTGCCCCCCATTAACCACGTGTATAAAACAAGGGGGGCTCCACATGTGTCAGTGTCATCTGGGATTATATTTCCATTTTGACCTGGGCTGTGTGACAGGTAAAGTACAGAAATCAGTACTAAAGCATAAAAAATTATGTTCTATCTACATGATAATATTACTTTCCATCTGTACAAGGATATAACTACTATAATACTGCCCCCTATGTACAGGAATATAACTACTATAATACTGCCCCCTATGTACAGGAATATAACTACTATAATACTGCCCCCTATGAACAGGAATATAAATTCTATAATACTGCCCCTATGTACAAGAATATAACTACTATAATACTGCCCCCTATGTACAAGACTATAACTACTATAATACTGCCCTCTATATACAAGAATATAACTACTATAATACTGCCCCCTATGTACAAGACTATAACTACTATAATACTGCCCTCTATGTACAGGAATATAACTACTATAATACCGCCCCCTATGTACAGGAATATAACTACTATAATACCGCCCCCTATGTACAAGAATATAACTACTATAATACTGCCTCCTATGTACAAGAATATAACTACTATAATACTACCCCCTATGTACAGGAATATAACTACTATAATACTACCCCTATGTACAAGAATATAACTACTATAATACTGCCCCCTATGTACAAGAATATAACTACTATAATACTGCCCCCTATGAACAGGAATATAAATTCTATAATACTGCCCCTATGTACAAGAATATAACTACTATAATACTGCCCCCTATGTACAAGACTATAACTACTATAATACTGCCCTCTATATACAAGAATATAACTACTATAATACTGCCCCCTATGTACAAGACTATAACTACTATAATACTGCCCCCTATGTACAGGGATATAACTACTATAATACCGCCCCCTATGTAGAAGACTATAACTACTATAATACTGCCCCCTATGTACAAGAATATAACTACTATAATACTGCCCCCTATGTACAAGAATATAACTACTATAATACTGCCCCCTATGTAGAAGAATATAACTACTATAATACTGCCCCCTATGTACAAGAATATAACTACTATAATACTGTCCCCTATGTAGAAGAATATAACTACTATAATACTGCCCCCTATGTACAGGAATATAACTACTATAATACTGCCCCCTATGTACAAGAATATAACTACTATAATACTGCCTCCTATGTACAGGAATATAACTACTATAATACTGCCCCCTATGTAGAAGAATATAACTACTATAATACTGCCCCCTATGTACAGGAATATAACTACTATAATACTGCCCCCTATGTACAAGAATATAACTACTATAATACTGCCCCCTATGTACAGGAATATAACTACTATAATACTGCCCCCTATGTACAAGAATATAACTACTATAATACTGCGCCCTATGTACAGGAATATAACTACTATAATACTGCCTCCTATGTACAGGAATATAACTACTATAATACTGCCCCCTATGTAGAAGAATATAACTACTATAATACTGCCCCCTATGTACAAGAATATAACTACTATAATACTGCCCCCTATGTACAAGAATATAACTACTATAATACTGCCCCCTATGTACAGGAATATAACTACTATAATACTGCCCCCTATGTACAGGAATATAACTACTATAATACTGCCCCCTATGTACAGGAATATAACTACTATAATACTGCCCCCTATGTACAAGAATATAACTACTATAATACTGCCCCCTATGTACAAGAATATAACTACTATAATACTGCCCCCTATGTACAGGAATATAACTACTATAATACTGCCCCCTATGTACAGGAATATAACTACTATAATACTGCCCCTATGTACAAGAATATAACTACTATAATACTGCCCCCTATGTAAAGGAATATAACTACTATAATACTGCCCCTATGTACAAGAATATAACTACTATAATACTGCCTCCTATGTACAGGAATATAACTACTATAATACTGCCCCCTATGTACAAGAATATAACTACTATAATACTGCCTCCTATGTACAGGAATATAACTACTATAATACTGCCCCCTATGTAGAAGAATATAACTACTATAATACCGCCCCCTATGTACAGGAATATAACTACTATAATACTGCCCCCTATGTACAAGAATATAACTACTATAATACTGCCCCCTATGTACAGGAATATAACTACTATAATACTGCCCCCTATGTACAAGAATATAACTACTATAATACTGCGCCCTATGTACAGGAATATAACTACTATAATACTGCCTCCTATGTACAGGAATATAACTACTATAATACTGCCCCCTATGTAGAAGAATATAACTACTATAATACTGCCCCCTATGTACAAGAATATAACTACTATAATACTGCCCCCTATGTACAAGAATATAACTACTATAATACTGCCCCCTATGTACAGGAATATAACTACTATAATACTGCCCCCTATGTACAGGAATATAACTACTATAATACTGCCCCCTATGTACAGGAATATAACTACTATAATACTGCCCCCTATGTACAAGAATATAACTACTATAATACTGCCCCCTATGTACAAGAATATAACTACTATAATACTGCCCCCTATGTACAGGAATATAACTACTATAATACTGCCCCCTATGTACAGGAATATAACTACTATAATACTGCCCCTATGTACAAGAATATAACTACTATAATACTGCCCCCTATGTACAGGAATATAACTACTATAATACTGCCCCTATGTACAAGAATATAACTACTATAATACTGCCCCCTATGTGTTCATTTACTATAATTTGACTTTTATCTTTTCTCCTTCTGAAAGCCAGAACATTCCCGGCCAGGATTCCGGTCTCTCTCTTGTACTGGGATGAGATATCAGGGAACACAACAAAACGTGATGAGGTCAGACATATGGAGCACGCTGAGTATCAATGGAGCGTCCATAGAGTTAGACATTTGGTAATACGATGGTGCTAGGACCTGGGGATTACATTATAGGGCATATCCAACAGTTCTTAATACCTGCATCATTTTCCCTCCAGTTTGGGAATGTTCTTGGACATATTCCAGGATATCTGTCTACAGCAGTCATCAATGTTCAGTGAGTAATATCGTTATCTTATTGAAACTATTATATAATACTAGACAAGCGGAATTCCGATAACATTTTGTGGAGCTCACAAAAAGAGTTTTAATTATACTCCACCACTAGGGGGAGCTCACTACATACAGATTATACACCACCACTAGGAGGAGATCACTACATACACATTATACACCACCACTAGGGGGAGATCACTACATACAGATTATACACCACCACTAGGGGGAGATCACTACATACAGATTATACACCACCACTAGGGGGAGATCACTACATACAGATTATACACCACCACAAGGGGGAGATCACTACATACAGATTATACATTACCACTAGGGGGAGATCACTACATACACATTATACACCACCACTAGGAGGGGATCACTACATACACATTATACACCACCACTAGGAGGAGATCACTACATACACATTATACACCACCAATAGGGAGAGATCACTACATACACATTATACACCACCACTAGGAGGAGATCACTACATGCACATTATACACCACCACTAGGAGGAGATCACTACATACAGATTATACACCACCACTAGGGGGAGATCACTACATACAGATTATACACCACCACTAGGGGGAGATCACTACATACACATTATACACCACCACTAGGGGGAGATCACTACATACACATTATACACCACCACTAGGGGGAGATCACTACATACACATTATACACCACCACTAGGGGGAGATCACTACATACAGATTATACACCACCACTAGGAGGAGATCACTACATACAGATTATACACCAACACTAGGAGGAGATCACTACATACACATTATACACCAACACTAGGAGGAGATCACTACATACACATTATACACCACCAATAGGGGGAGATCACTACATACACATTATACACCACCACTAGGGGGAGATCACTACATACAGATTATACACCACCACTAGGAAGAGATCACTACATACAGATTATACACCACCACTAGGGGGAGATCACTACATGCACATTATACACCACCACTAGGAGGAGATCACTACATACAGATTATACACCACCACTAGGGGGAGATCACTACATACAGATTATACACCACCACTAGGGGGAGATCACTACATACACATTATACACCACCACTAGGGGGAGATCACTACATACACATTATACACCACCACTAGGGGGAGATCACTACATACACATTATACACCACCACTAGGAGGAGATCACTACATGCACATTATACACCACCACTAGGAGGAGATCACTACATACAGATTATACACCACCACTAGGGGGAGATCACTACATACAGATTATACACCACCACTAGGGGGAGATCACTACATACAGATTATACACCACCACTAGGAGGAGATCACTACATACAGATTATACACCACCACTAGGAGGAGATCACTACATACACATTATACACCACCACTAGGGGGAGATCACTACATACAGATTATACACCACCACTAGGAGGAGATCACTACATACAGATTATACACCACCACTAGGAGGAGATCACTACATACACATTCTACACCACCACTAGGGGGAGATCACTACATACAGATTATACACCACCACTAGGAGGAGATCACTACATACACATTATACACCACCACTAGGAGGAGATCACTACATACACATTATACACCACCAATAGGGGGAGATCACTACATACACATTATACACCACCACTAGGGGGAGATCACTATATACACATTATACACCACCACTAGGAGGAGATCACTACATACACATTATACACCACCACTAGGAGGAGATCACTACATACACATTATACACCACCACTAGGAGGAGATCACTACATACACATTACACACCACCACTAGGAGGAGATCACTACATACAGATTATACACCACCACTAGGAGATCACTACATACAGATTATAAACCACCACTAGGGGGAGATCACTACATACACATTATACACCACCACTAGGGGGAGATCACTACATACACATTACACACCACCTCTAGGAGGAGATCACTACATACAGATTATACACCACCACTAGGAGGAGATCACTACATACAGATTATACACCACCACTAGGGGGAGATCACTACATACAGATTATACATTACCACTAGGGGGAGATCACTACATACACAATATACACCACCACTAGGGGGAGCTCACTACATACAGATTATACACCACCACTAGGGGGAGCTCACTACATACAGATTATACACCACCACTAGGGGGAGATAACTACATACACATTATACACCACCACTAGGGGGAGCTCACTACATACAGATTATACACCACCACTAGGGGGAGCTCACTACATACAGATTATACACCACCACTAGGGGGGGGGTCACTACATACAGATTATACACCACCACTAGGGGGAGATCACTACATACAGATTATACACCACCACTAGGGGGAGATCACTACATACAGATTATACACCACCACTAGGGGGGGGGGTCACTACATACAGATTATACACCACCACTAGGAGGAGATCACTACATACATGTTATACACCACCACTAGGGGGAGATCACTACATACAGATTATACACCACCACTAGGGGGAGATCACTACATACAGATTATACACCACCACTAGGGGGGGGGTCACTACATACAGATTATACACCACCACTAGGAGGAGATCACTACATACATGTTATACACCACCACTAGGGGGAGATCACTACATACAGATTATACACCACCACTAGGAGGAGATCACTACATACAGATTATACACCACCACTAGGGGGAGATCACTACATACAGATTATACACCACCACTAGGGGGAGATCACTACATACAGATTATACACCACCACTAGGAGGAGATCACTACATACATGTTATACACCACCACTAGGGGGAGATCACTACATACAGATTATACACCACCACTAGGGGGAGATCACTACATACAGATTATACACCACCACTAGGGGGAGATCACTACATACAGATTATACACCACCACTAGGGGGAGATCACTACATACAGATTATACACCACCACTAGGGGGGGGTCACTACATACAGATTATACACCACCACTAGGAGGAGATCACTACATACATGTTATACACCACCACTAGGGGGAGATCACTACATACAGATTATACACCACCACTAGGAGGAGATCACTACATACAGATTATACACCACCACTAGGGGGAGATCACTACATACAGATTATACACCACCACTAGGAGGAGATCACTACATACAGATTATACACCACCACTAGGGGGAGATCACTACATACAGATTATACACCACCACTAGGAGTAGATCACTACATACAGATTATACACCACCACTAGGGGGAGATCACTACATACAGATTATACACCACCACTAGGGGGAGATCACTACTTACAGATTATACACCACCACTAGGAGGAGATCACTACATACAGATTATACACCACCACTAGGAGGAGATCACTACATACAGATTATACACCACCACTAGGGGGAGATCACTACATACAGATTATACACCACCACTAGGGGGAGATCACTACATACACATTATACACCACCACTAGGGGGAGATCACTACATACACATTATACACCACCACTAGGGGGAGATCACTACATACAGATTATACATCACCACTAGGGGGAGATCACTACATACAGATTATACATCACCACTAGGGGGAGATCACTACATACAGATTATACACCACCACTAGGGGGAGATCACTACATACAGATTATACACCACCACTAGGAGGAGATCACTACATACAGATTATACACCACCACTAGGAGGAGATCACTACATACAGATTATACATCACCACTAGGGGGAGATCACTACATACAGATTATACACCACCACTAGGGGGAGATTACTACATACAGATTATACACCACCACTAGGGGGAGATCACTACATACACATTATACACCACCACTAGGAGGAGATCACTACATACACATTATACACCACCACTAGGGGGAGATCACTACATACACATTATACACCACCACTAGGGGGAGATCACTACATACAGATTATACACCACCACTAGGGGGAGATCACTACATACAGATTATACACCACCACTAGGGGGAGATCACTACATACAGATTATACACCACCACTAGGAGGAGATCACTACATACAGATTATACACCAGCACTAGGAGGAGATCACTACATACACATTATACACCACCACTAGGGGGAGATAACTACATACAGATTATACACCACCACTAGGGGCAGCTCACTACATACACATTATAGACCACCACTAGGAGGAGATCACTACATACAGATTATACACCACCACTAGGGGGAGATCACTACATACAGATTATACACCACCACTAGGGGGAGATAACTACATACAGATTATACACCACCACTAGGAGGAGATCACTACATACAGATTATACATCACCACTAGGGGGAGATAACTACATACAGATTATACACCACCACTAGGAGGAGCTCACTACATACAGATTATACACCACCACTAGGGGGAGATCACTACATACTGATTATACACCACCACTAGGGGGAGATCACTACATACAGATTATACACCACCACTAGGAGGAGATCACTACATACACATTATACACCACCACTAGGGGGAGATCACTACATACAGATTATACACCACCACTAGGAGGAGATCACTACATACACATTATACACCACCACTAGGAGGAGATCACTACATACACATTATACACCACCACTAGGGGGAGATCACTACATACACATTATACACCACCACTAGGAGGAGATCACTACATACAGATTATACATAACCACTAGGAGGAGATCACTACATACAGATTATACATCACCACTAGGAGGAGATCACTACATACAGATTATACACCACCACTAGGGGGAGATCACTACATACTGATTATACACCACCACTAGGGGGAGATCACTACATACAGATTATACACCACCACTAGGAGGAGATCACTACATACACATTATACACCACCACTAGGGGGAGATCACTACATACAGATTATACACCACCACTAGGAGGAGATCACTACATACAGATTATACACCACCACTAGGGGGAGCTCACTACATATAGATTATACACCACCACTAGGAGGAGATCACTACATACAGATTATACACCACCACTAGGGAGAGATCACTACATACAGATTATACATCACCACTAGGGGGAGCTCACTACATACACATTATACACCACCACTAGGGGGAGCTCACTACATACAGATTATACACCACCACTAGGGGGAGATCATTACATACACATTATACACCTCCACTAGGGGGAGATCACTACATACACATTATACACCACCACTAGGGGGAGATCACTACATACAGATTATACACCACCACTAGGAGGAGATCACTACATACAGATTATACACCACCACTAGGAGGAGATCACTACATACACATTATACACCACCACTAGTAGGAGATCACTACATACAGATTATACGCCACCACTAGGAGGAGATCACTACATACACATTATACACCACCACTAGGGGGAGATCACTACATACAGATTATACGCCACCACTAGGAGGAGATCACTACATACACATTATACACCACCACTAGGAGGAGATCACTACATACAGATTATACACCACCACTGGGGGGAGATCACTACATACAGATTATACACCACCACTAGGGGGAGATCACTACATACAGATTATACACCACCACTAGGAGGAGATCACTACATACAGATTATACACCACCACTAGGGGGAGCTCACTACATACAGATTATACACCACCACTAGGGGGAGTATCTCACAGGTTATGTTGCATTAGTTCTGTTCCCTGTAGGTTGGAGGACGGCCATGTGACGATTGTGCATTCCTTCTCCTCGCTGTCTCCAGTCGCTGAGGAAGACGTTTGGGGGGTGCTGGCTGTGTCCCCGCTTTTCTGCGCTGCGCCTTATCCTGGTTGCGCTTCTCTGGTGACCAATGACAACTATCAGCGTAAGATGTTATTTATCCTCTTCTTAAAGGGATGTTCAGTGTCAGATGGAGACGTCTTATACATTTGGCTCCAGCGCTTTTTATTGATCCATAGTGGGATCCCACACTATTATTGTGGGGTCCTCCTTCATATTATGATGGGGTCTTACCCCCTTTTGTGTATATGTATTTAACCCCTTAAGGTTCTGTCTTCTTTCCTCTGCACATTTTAGGTCTCAGTTTGTGCGACTTTGACATCTGTGACTCCTCCTCCAGCGAGTGCCACAGCCACGGGGGTCTTGTGACCTGTGAGTGCCGCAGGGGGTATTATAAGTACAGCCCCATGGACCGTGCGTGCAGAGGTGAGACAGCAAGCATCCGCTCATCATCACACATTCAGGTGGAATCTAGCCTGTAACATTTACTTGCGCTGATACATTGTAACAGACACAGGTCTGCGCTGCTGATGTGTTCATTTGCTGAGAATTTTCCAGGTTGGACACCATCGTCCCATCTCAGGTCTGTGCAAAATGTGATACATACAATAATGTTCCTATTCACTGACAGAAAGCAGAAATCTAGGAAACAGGTCACCCAAATATTTACTTTATAGCAAAGCAAAACTTCAATTACAATCTAATGATAACGGTTCATATGTTTGCACTTGTGTGATGTCATATGTATCTCATCATGGTAACTTTTCTTACAGCATGTAACAGCGGATACAAGTGGACAGAGCACGGGTGCGAGAGGTAGGTTGTCCGCTGTAATATCATTATCATATGGGGTGACGGCTGTAAATACCCTGTTTCCCCGAAAATAAGACAATGGGGCACATTTACTTACCCGGTCCAGTCGCGATCCAGCGGCGCGTTCTCTGCTCTGCATTCCGGTCCGGCCGGGATTTATGAATGTAGTTCTTCCGCCGTCCACCAGGTGGCGCTGCTGCGCTGAAAGTCATCTCATCGCGCCGGAATTCACCACCTCGGACCAAGTGAAGGTAAGCGCTCCCCAAGCGACACTTTTTCGGTTTTTAAATGCGGCGGTTTTTCCGAATACGTCGGGTTTCCGTTCGGCCACGCCCCCCCGATTTCCGTCGCGCGCATGCCGGCGCCGATGCGCCACAATCCGATCGCGTGCGCCACAATCCCGGGGCAATTCAGGTACAATCGGCGCAAATCGGAAATATTCGCGTAACAAGTCGGGAAAACGCGAATCGGGCCTTTAGTAAATGACCCCCAATGTCTTATATTAATTTTTGCTTCTAAAGAGGCGCTAGGTCTTATTTTCAGGGGATTCTAATTTTTCCATGAACAAGAATTTACATTTATCGTTGAACAAAAAATCAACTTCTCTAACTTCTTTATGACTCTCCAAACTCTGAATTTCATGCTGTATTTATTGTGACTCAATTTTTATTAGAATCATTGGCCCCAATCTCTAATGTTTAGTAAAAGCACTTTCCATAAATGACCCTTCTTATCCTGGGAGCTGCTGGTATCACGTTTACAGCACAACAACCAGTGATTTACTTCCATGAATTCTTCTCCATGTCACAACCTTCTGCAGCATCTAAAAGATTTACTAATACTAATGTATAGCACGGGGGGAGCTGCTGCAATGACGGCCGCTAGGTCTTATTTTCAGGGGAGGCCTTATATTTCTAAGCCTGAACAAAATTGTACTAGGTCTTACTTTCGGGGGATGTCTTATTTTAGGGGAAACAGGGTATAGGGTTGAGTCATACATTACTTTACTTATCCTTTGTTATACTCCAGAGCTGAACTCACTATTCTGCAGGTGAAGGGGTTACCATAGATGGTATTTATAGTTTTGTACTTGTTACATTGTTAAACATGGTGAAATTATATTACAACCTCAATCAGTTAGGTTATTGTCCACTAGGGGGAAGTAGAAGATGTAAGATAATAGAATGGAGTTGAAACTTCCATACATTATAGTGACACATTGGGGCTCATTTACTAAGGGTCCGAACGCTGCACTTTTGCCAGGTTTCACGAATATTTCCATTTTGCGCTGAATTGCCCCGGGATTTTGGCGCATGCGACAGGTTTTTGAAAAACACGACGGATTCGGACAAACCGCAGAATTTAAAAAAGGATATGTGTCGCAAGATCAAGCACTTACATGCACTAGGAAGAAGAAGGTGAACTCCAGGGACCTGAGCGGGGAAGCGACACATGCAGGATATCGGGCGCACGATCTTAGTGACTCCCAGCACAGCGCATTATACACGGACAATGCACTTACATGCACCAGGAAGAAAAAGGTGAACTCCGGGGACCTGAGCGGGGAAGTGACACATGCAGGATATCGGGCGCACGATCTTAGTGACTCCCCGCACAGCGCATTATACACGGACAATGCACTTACATGCACCAGGAAGAAGAAGGTGAACTACGGGGACCTGAGCGGGGAAGCGACACATGCAGGATATCGGGGGCAGGATCTTAGTGACGCCCCGCACAGCGCATTATACACGGACAATGTACTTACATGCACCAGGAAGAAGAAGGTGAACTCCGGGGACCTGAGCGGGGAAGCGACACATGCAGGATATCGGGTGCAGGATCTTAGTGACTCCCCGCACAGCACATTATACACGGACAATGCACTTACATGCACCAGGAAGAAGAAGGTGAACTCCGGGGACCTGAGCGGGGAAGCGACACATGCAGGATATCGGGGCAGGATCTTAGTGACTCCCCGCACAGCGCATTATACACGGACAATGCACTTACATGCACCAGGAAGAAGAAGGTGAACTACGGGGACCTGAGCGGGGAAGCGACACATGCAGGATATCGAGCGCACGATCTTAGTGACTCCCCGCACAGTGCATTATACACGGACAATGCACTTACATGCTCCAGGAAGAAGAAGGTGAACTCCGGGGACCTGAGCGGGGAAGCGACACATGCAGGATATCGGGTGCAGGATCTTAGTGACTCCCTGCACAGCGCATTATACACGGACAATGCACTTACCTGCACCAGGAAGAAGAAGGTGAACTCCAGGGACCTGAGCGGGGAAGCGACACATGCAGGATATCGGGTGCAGGATCTTAGTGACTCCCTGCACAGCGCATTATACACGGACAATGCACTTACCTGCACCAGGAAGAAGAAGGTGAACTCCAGGGACCTGAGCGGGGAAGCGACACATGCAGGATATCGGGTGCAGGATCTTAGTGACTCCCTGCACAGCGCATTATACACGGACAATGCACTTACATGCACCAGGAAGAAGAAGGTGAACTCCTGGGACCTGAGCGGGGAAGCGACACATGCAGGATATCGGGTGCAGGATCTTAGTGACTCCCCGCACAGCGCATTATACACAGACAATGCACTTACATGCACCAGGAAGAAGAAGGTGAACTCCGGGGACCTAAAGTGACACATGCCGGATATCGGGGCACAATCTTAGTGACTCCCCGCACAGCGCATTATACAAGTACAATGCACTTACATGCACCAGGAAGAAGGTGAACTCCAGGGACCTGAGCGGAGAAGCGACACATGCAGGATATCGGGTACAGGATCTTAGTGACTTCCCGCACAGCGCATTATACATAGACAATGCACTTTCATGCACCAGGAAGAAGAAGGTGAACTCCTGGGACCTGAGCAGAGAAGCGACACATGCAGGATATCGGGGACACGATCTTAGTGACTCCCCGCACATCACATTATACACGTACAATGCACTTGCATGCACCAGGAAGAAGGTGAACTCCAGGGACCTGAGCGGGGAAGTGACACATGCAGGATATCGGGTGCATGATCTTAGTGACTCCCCGCACAGCGCATTATACGCGGACAATGCACTTACATGCACCAGGGAGAAGAAGGTGAACTCCAGGGACCTGAGCGGGGAAGTGACACATGCAGGATATCGGGTACAGGATCTTAGTGACTCCCCGCACAGCGCATTATACATGGACAATGCACTTACATGCACCAGGAAGAAGAAGGTGAACTCCAGGGACCTGAGCGGGGAAGCGACACATGCAGGATATCGGGTGCAGGATCTTAGTGACTCCCCGCACATCACATTATACACGTACAATGCACTTACATGCACCAGGAAGAAGGTGAACTCCAAGGACCTGAGCGGAGAAGCGACACATGCAAGATATCGGGCGCAGGATCTTAGTGACTCCCCGCACAGCGCATTATACACGGACAATGCACTTACAGGCACCAGGAAGAAGAAGGAGAACTCCAGGGACCTGAGCGGGGAAGTGACACATGCAGGATATCGGGCGCAGGATCTTAGTGACTCCCCGCACAGCACATTATACACGGACAATGCACTTACATGCACCAGGAAGAAGAAGGTGAACTCCGGGGACCTGAGCGGGGAAGCGACACATGCAGGATATCGGGCGCAGGATCTTAGTGACTCCCCGCACAGCACATTATACACGGACAATGCACTTACATGCACCAGGAAGAAGAAGGTGAACTCCAGGGACCTGAGCGGGGAAGCGACACATGCAGGATATGTGGCCACGATCTTAGTGACTCCCCGCACAGCGCATTATACACGGACAATGCACTTACATGCACCAGGAAGAAGAAGGTGAACTCCGGGGACCTGAGCGGGGAAGCGACACATGCAGGATATCGGGCGCAGGATCTTAGTGACTCCCCGCACAGCACATTATACACGGACAATGCACTTACAGGCACCAGGAAGAAGAAGGAGAACTCCAGGGACCTGAGCGGGGAAGCGACACATGCAGGATATCGGGTACAGGATCTAAGGTTTAATCACCAGAGGCGACAGGGCTTTTTTACTGTTAGAACTGTCAATCTGTGGAATAGCAGAGCTCAGGTGCTGGTTACAGCAGGGACGGAATAGAGCTCAGGCGCTGGTCACAGCAGGGAGAGGAGAGCGCTCAGGCGCTGGTCACAGCAGGGGCAGCAGAGAGCTCAGGCTCTGGTCACAGCAGGGACAGCAGAGAGCTCAGGCGCTGGTCACAGCAGGGACAGCAGAGAGCTCAGGCGCTGGTCACAGCAGGGACAGCAGAGAGCTCAGGCGCTGGTCACAGCAGGGACAGCAGAGCTCAGGCGCTGGTCACAGCAGGGACAGCAGAGAGCTCAGGCGCTGGTCACAGCAGAGACAGCAGAGAGCTCAGGCGCTGGTCATAGCAGGGACGGAATAGAGCTCAGGTGCTGGTCACAGCAGGGACAGCAGAGAGCTCAGGCGCTGGTCACAGCCGGGAGAGCAGAGAGCTCAGGCGCTGGTCACAGCAGGGACAGCAGAGAGCTCAGGTGCTGGTCACAGCAGGGACAGCAGAGAGCTCAGGCGCTGGTCACAGCAGGGACAGCAGAGAGCTCAGGCGCTGGTCACAGCCGGGAGAGCAGAGAGCTCAGGCGCTGGTCACAGCCGGGAGAGCAGAGAGCTCAGGCGCTGGTCACAGCCGGGACAACAGAGAGCTCAGGCGCTGGTCACAGCAGGGACAGCAGAGAGCTCAGGCGCTGGTCACAGCAGGGACAGCAGAGAGCTCAGGCGCTGGTCGCAGCAGGGACAGCAGAGAGTTCAGGCGCTGGTCACAGCAGGGACAGCAGAGAGCTCAGGTGCTGGTCACAGCAGGGACAGCAGAGAGCTCAGGCGCTGGTCACAGCAGGGACAGCAGAGAGCTCAGGCGCTGGTCACAGCAGGGACAGCAGAGAGCTCAGGCGCTGGTCACAGAAGGGACAGCAGAGAGCTCAGGTGTTGGTCACAGCTGGGACAGCAGAGAGTTCAGGCGCTGGTCACAGCAGGGACAGCAGAGAGCTCAGGCGCTGGTCACTGCAGGGACAGCAGAGAGCTCAGGCGCTGGTCACAGCAGGGACAGCAGAGAGCTCAGGCGCTGGTCACAGCAGGGACAGCAGAAAGCTCAGGCGCTGGTCACAGCAGGGACAGCAGAGAGCTCAGGCGCTGGTCACAGCAGGACAGCAGAGAGCTCAGGTGCTGGTCACAGCAGGGACAGCAGAGAGCTCAGCAGGGACAGCAGAGAGCTCAGCAGGGACAGCAGAGAGCTCAGCAGGGACAGCAGAGAGCTCAGCAGGGACAGCAGAGAGCTCAGCAGGGACAGCAGAGAGCTCAGCAGGGACAGCAGAGAGCTCAGAAACAGGTCACAGCAGGGACAGCAGAGAGCTCAGGCGCTGGTCACAGCAGGGATTCACGACTTTTTCCGTATTGCGCAGGAATTCTGCAGGGATTTTGCCGCACGCAATCGGATTTCGGGCGACAGAAATCGCGGGGGCGTGGCCGACGGAAAACCCGACTGATTCGGAAAAAACGCGGAATTTAGAAAACGAAGTGTGTCGGAAAATCAAGCACCGAGAAGAACCAGGTCAACTCCGGCGGATCTCGCCGCAGCAGCGACACCTAGTGGACATCGGGCGCATTCACATTATGACCGGGGGATAACGATGATAATAAAACCTGGGATCTTCTTATAATGTGAGGAAATGTTTTCCTGTTTTCCAGGTGTCCAATAGGATTTGGCGGCTTCAACTGTGAGGAATGTGAGTAACAAACAAAGGTTTTTACAGAAGCCGCAAACTTGGCAAAGAAAATATGAAATTACTGCATGAATTTACTAAAACCTACACTACACTAGACCAGCAGGGAAGGCAACTGATCACTTCACCGCCCAATCAGAAGGTGGAAGGGGATCTAGAGGAGGGGCCGCCCCTGATACCATCTATATGGCAGGGATGAAAAATGGAAATCTATTTGCTTTTATTCGTTATGAAGCAAACATACGTTGAGACTGTTGTAGCGACACTGATGCAGAAACATATCTTGTTTAATCCTGTGGCTGCCCCAGCATTTCTCCTCTTGCCCTAATTATGCACCTGCTCCAGAATGATGTCATCACCAAGGGACAGGCAGAAGTAATCAATCACTGCACCATCCCCCAGCTGCTGTGTATGAGTCATCCAGCTCAGGTTGATTAGTCCTGTCTGGACAGTTCAGGACGTTCCTGTGTATGTGGAAGTAATTTGCTTCGGTACAGCATCCGGGGCACCCAGCTTTCCCATGGTCCTGAATTTTATAATAGTTTTTTGAGAAAAACCACTGGGATCAGGGATTAAACAAGATTTGTTTCTGCATCAGTGTAGCTGCAACATTCTCAAGGTATGTTTTGTTAACAATGCATGAAATCTAATGGTAGGTTTCCTGTAAAGGAAATCCCCCATCAAAATCCATCATGATAAACCAGAGATATTAACTCAAATATTCAGGCACCGTGTCTGTGCTAATCTTCTAATCTAATTTGTTATCCATGTCCTCCTTCCTTCTAAAATCAACTTAGACAATTATGCTAATAAGCATAAAGCGGGTGTTACCCGAGCCCTTCCTTGCTGTAGCTTCAAAGACTTTTACACTGTGCAGGAGCACATCCCCCACCCACTGTGTGAGACTACATCAGGTAGAGGGAGGGGGAAGTGCTGAGAGAGCTCTTATTGCTTGGATAACAGCTGTGTAAATAATTGAAGTGAGTGGTCCGAGCCGTTGGGATGTGGGGGTACATTGGGCTGGTGTATAATGTCTTGTACTGGGTGGTCCCAGCAGTCAGGATGTGGGGTACATTAGGCTGGTGTATAATGTCTTGCACTGGGTGGTCCCAGCAGTCAGGATGTGGGGGTACATTGGGCCTGTGTGTGATGTCTTGCACTGGGTGGTCCCAGCAGTCAGGATGTGGGGGTACATTGGGCCTGTGTGTGATGTCTTGCACTGGGTGGTCCCAGCAGTCAGGATGTGGGGGTACATTGGGCTGGTGTGTGATGTCTTGCACTGGGTGGTCCCAGCAGTCAGGATGTGGGGGTACATTGGGCTGGTGTGTGATGTCTTGCACTGGGTGGTCCCAGCAGTCAGGATGTGGGGGTACACGTGGCTGGTGTGTGATATCTTGCACTTGGTGGTCCCAGCAGTCGGGATGTGGGGTACATGTGGCTGGTGTGTGATGTTTTGCACTGAGTAGTCTCAATGGTCGGGGGATGTGGGGGTACATTAGGCTGGTGTATAATGTCTTGCACTGGGTGGTCCCAGCAGTCAGGATGTGGGGTACATTAGGCTGGTGTATAATGTCTTGCACTGGGTGGTCCCAGCAGTCAGGATGTGGGGTACATTAGGCTGGTGTATAATGTCTTGCACTGGGTGGTCCCAGCAGTCAGGATGTGGGGGTACATTGGGCTGGTGTGTGATGTCTTGCACTGGGTGGTCCCAGCAGTCAGGATGTGGGGTACATTGGGCTGGTGTATAATGTCTTGCACTTGGTGGTCCCAGCAGTTGGTGTTGTGGGGGTACATTGGGCTGGTGTATAATGTCTTGCACTGGGTGGTCCCATCAGTTGGTGTTGTGGGGGTACACGTGGGTGGTGTGTGATGTCTTGCACTGGGTGGTCCCAGCAGTCAGGATGTGGGGGTACACGTGGCTGGTGTGTGATGTCTTGCACTGGGTGGTCCCAGCAGTCAGGATGTGGGGGTACACGTGGGTGGTGTGTGATGATTTGCACTGGGTGGTCCCAGCAGTTGGTGTTGTGGGGTACACGTGGGTGGTGTGTGATGTCTTGCACTGGGTGGTCCCAGCAGTCAGGATGTGGGGGTACACGTGGGTGGTGTGTGATGATTTGCACTGGGTGGTCCCAGCAGTTGGTGTTGTGGGGTACACGTGGGTGGTGTGTGATGTCTTGCACTGGGTGGTCCCAGCAGTTGGTGTTGTGGGGGTACACGTGGCTGGTGTATAATGTCTTGCACTGGGTGGTCCCAGCAGTCGGGATGTGGGGGTACACGTGGCTGGTGTGTGATGTCTTGCACTGGGTGGTCCCAGCAGTTGGTGTTGTGGGGGTACAAGTGGCTGGTGTGTGATGTCTTGCACTGGGTGGTCCCAGCAGTTGGTGTTGTGGGGGTACACGTGGGTGGTGTGTGATGTCTTGCACTGTGTGGTCCCAGCAGTTGGTGTTGTGGGGTACACGTGGGTGGTGTGTGATGTCTTGCACTGGGTGGTCCCAGCAGTTGGTGTTGTGGGGGTACACGTGGGTGGTGTGTGATGTCTTGCACTTGGTGGTCCCAGCAGTTGGTGTTGTGGGGGTACACGTGGGTGGTGTATAATGTCTTGCACTGGGTGGTCCCAGCAGTTGGTGTTGTGGGGGTACACGTGGGTGGTGTGTGATGTCTTGCACTTGGTGGTCCCAGCAGTTGGTGTTGTGGGGTACACGTGGGTGGTGTATAATGTCTTGCACTGGGTGGTCCCAGCAGTTGGTGTTGTGGGGGTACATGTGGGTGGTGTGTGATGTCTTGCACTGGGTGGTCCCAGCAGTCAGGATGTGGGGGTACACGTGGCTGGTGTGTGATGTCTTGCACTGGGTGGTCCCAGCAGTTGGTGTTGTGGGGGTACATGTGGGTGGTGTGTGATGTCTTGCACTGGGTGGTCCCAGCAGTTGGTGTTGTGGGGGTACACGTGGGTGGTGTGTGATGTCTTGCACTGGGTGGTCCCAGCAGTCAGGATGTGGGGGTACACGTGGGTGGTGTGTGATGTCTTGCACTGGGTGGTCCCAGCAGTTGGTGTTATGGGGTACATCGGTTGGGTGTTGGTGATGACTCTTCTTCTTTCCCAGCATACCTAGTGGTGGTGATTGTGGAGTCCTGCGTGGGTTGTGTCCTCGTGGCGTCCCTGATTACTCTGCTCGTCTTCTACTTCAGGTAGGTCCTTCCTCCCACTTACCTGGCGTGAGACATGAAGCTACTATAATGGCGCTCCTCGCAGGTGGGACCTGGGTAACAAGTTTCTCATGTCCACGTCCTGTGATGACGCCTTATGGTGGCTCTTTACAAGCTGCTACTTTAGGGGTCAGTTATTTGTTGCTCTTCGCACCTACCCCCAGCCCGGGGCTGAATACCTTCCTTGTTCTAACTTTTATCTCCGCACTTTGCACAGTAAATTTATCTTTCCGTTCACCCTGTTTATGCTGATAGTGATTGGCAGTGGCCCCGATTTCTTGCATAATGCCACCCAAGCTCGCACCACGATGACATTTTGGGAAGGTGTGAATGACCCGCAGGGAAGGTGTCAGGTTGAGGTGAATGAACCTTCCTTGAATTTCTGGCTGTCACATGTTTGCACCTTCTAACTATTCCCACGACCCACTGACCCCCAATCATAGTAGGTGTCCAGAACACCCCTCTGGCCAATAAGACCTGGAGGGGTTAAATTGGGGGAACAACGACACCCCCTTTATAACCACCCATATGGGCAGTAGGACCCTCTCTATTCGACATTCGGCCTCAAAATAATTTTTCACAATAAGGAACCGCAATGGACACAGCAACAACCCCACCTGGCCCAATGATGTATGACATACAGGTTCTGTGGGAAGAGTTTATCAGGGGGCTTTACTAGGGGTTACCAGGGGTCTTTACTAGGGGTTACCAGGGGGCTTTACTAGGGGTTACCAGGGGGTTTTACTAGGGGTTACCAGGGGTCTTTACTAGGAGTTACCAGGGGTCTTTACTAGGGGTTACCAGGGGTCTTTACTAGGGGTTACCAGGGGTCTTTACTAGGGGTTACCAGGGGTCTTTACTAGGGGTTACCAGGGGTCTTTACTAGGGGTTACCAGGGGTCCTTACTAGGGGTTACCAGGGGTCTTTACTAGGGGTTACCAGGGGTCCTTACTAGGGGTTACCAGGGGTCTTTACTAGGGGTCTTTACTAGGGGTTACCAGGGGGCTTTACTAGGGGTCTTTACTAGGGGTTACCAGGGGTCTTTACTAGGGGTCTTTGAGTGGTCAGCACCTATAGCGAGTGCCATCTGTGTCACCCCGACAGTTTCTACCTCCTCTAACAATATGTTTATCCCCATGGATGGCAGGACCCACTGTATTCACTTTCCATACAATAAGGGACCACAATGGGAACTGCGACAACCTCAACCAGACAAAAGATACATTGTTCAAACTCCAAATTCTATATGAAAAATATTACAGTTAAAAATAGTTTTTTTGAGCAATTTGTGACCTCCCAATGACCTCCCAGACCTATGGACCCTAATATGGACCCTCACAATTACTCCGCGATACTGAAGGATTTATTACAACTTATAATGGTTCTGTAGTATTATGGAATCCCCCACAATGCACTGCGTAGGGTATAATGGGGCATGTCCTGTGCTGGTGGATTCTGAGCCTTGGATCTTCCTCTTTATTTGTCCACCAGGAGGAAGGCGCCTCAGAAGCCTCCATTCCTGGACAGCATTGTACTGGGGGTCCCCACTGACCAAGCATCCCTCCGACTACCAAGGGCCCAGTTTTCATGGAGAAGAGAGTGGGAATGGAACGAACCACCAGGAAAGGTCCTGACGGACGTCCACCAGGAGGCGGTCACTCTGGTAAGATTGTGACACCACAACCATAGAAACACCAGCACTTGCATTATACTTAGAACAGGACCGGAGGGGGCGGAACATGTCAAGGGGAGGACCTGTGGAGGCGGAGCATGTCAAGGGGAGGACCTGTGGAGGCGGAGCATGACAAAGGGAGGGCCTGAGGGGCGGAGCATGACAAGGGGAGGACCTGTGGAGGCGGAGCATAACAAGGGGAGGGCCTGAGGGGCGGATCATGACAAGGGGAGGACCTGAGGAGGCGGAGCATGTCAAGAGCAGAATCTAGTAGAATTAACCCTTTATTTATCAAATCATTGTGCAGGATGAACCCGTCATTCCCATGAAAACCTTTGGAGCTCCAGCCCGGTTTTCCGCACCAAATTCTTACCACGGACGTCACAACTTGTCATTCATCAGCGATTAACTAGAGGAGTCGTACCCCAAAATCTGAACGGACTGCAGGGTCCGATATGCCATGATCCTGGCGTGATACATGCGATGCTAGGAGAGAACATGGACTACAATGGCCTAAAGGGGTCAAATTTCTGACATTTTCTAGAAGACTTTGCATTTCTGTGTTTCACCTTTTCAAAGATCCCTGCTTGCTGTCAGTGAGCGAAAACCTGCATCTCTATGTTTAATGGTAATGGTTCTCACAGCTGGGGCTTTGTTGCTGTTGGACTACAATATCTATCTGCAGTCCTGTTTGTTACAATGTATCCGTGCAAGTCAAATGAATTATGTGAACTGTGGTTTACAGAGGACACAACTGAAACAAAGCCTCAGCTGTGAGATGTATTGGACAGGTTTACCAATTGCAAGCAGAAATATTCTGAACTTCTCATGACCTTTTATAGACAAAATACTGGAACGGCCCTTTAAATATTTGCTAATATTTTTATATTTTTGTGAACTCACTGGTACTGGGAGAACTTGATCTACAGATTCAGGGGAACAAGCAAATGTGACAAACTGCTTCAATTTACATTTTGGATCTTCTGTACCTGCACCCCCCCCCCCCCTTCCATCCTTTTATAATTAAACTGAATCCACCATGAACCCGAGTCCTTCTAGGTCCCTGCATTATTACACCTGGATTCAACCGGACAACTGTACAATGGTACATCCATATACACCTGCACACACCGGGAAGCATCCAAATACACCTGCACACACCTGAATGCATTCAAATACACCTGTACTCACCTGAACACATCCAAATACACCTGTACACACCTGACTGCATCCAAATACACCTGTACATACCTGACTGCATCCAAATACACCTGTACACACCTGACTGCATCCAAATACACCTGTACACACCTGAACACATCCAAATACACCTGTACACACCTGACTGCATCCAAATACACCTGTACACACCTGACTGCATCCAAATACACCTGTACATACCTGACTGCATCCAAATACACCTGCACACACCTGAATGCATCAAAATACACCTGCACACACCTGACTGCATCCAAATACACCTGTACACACCTGAACGCATCCAAATACACCTGTAAACACCTGACTGCATCCAAATACACCTGTACACACCTGACTGCACCCTAATACACCTGTACACACCTGAACGCATCCAAATACACCTGTACACACCTGACTGCATCCAAATACACCTGTACATACCTGACTGCATCCAAATACACCTGTACATACCTGAATGCATCAAAATACACCTGTACACACCTGAATGCATCCAAATATACCTGCACACACCTGAACGCATCCAAATACACCTGTACACACCTAAACACATCCAAATACACATGTACACACCTGACTGCATCCAAATACACCTGCACACATCTGAATACATCCAAATACACCTGTACACACCTGACTGCATCCAAATACACCTGCACACACCTGACTGCATCCAAATACACCTGCACACACCTGAACGCATCCAAATACACCTGCACACACCTGAATGCATCAAAATACACCTGCACACACCTGAATGCATCAAAATACACCTGTACATACCTGAACGCATCCAAATACACCTGCACACACCTGAACGCATCCAAATACACCTGCACACACCTGAATGCATCAAAATACACCTGTACATACCTGAACGCATCCAAATACACCTGTACATACCTGACTGCATCCAAATACACCTGCACACATCTGAATACATCCAAATACACCTGTACACACCTGACTGCATCCAAATACACCTGCACACATCTGAATACATCCAAATACACCTGTACACACCTGAATGCATCAAAATACACCTGCACACACCTGAACGAATCCAAATACACCTGCACACACCTGAATGCATCAAAATACACCTGTACATACCTGAATGCATCAAAATACACCTGCACACACCTGAATGCATCAAAATACAACTGTACATACCTGAACACATCCAAATACACCTGCACACACCTGAACGCATCCAAATACACCTGCACACACCTGAATGTATCAAAATACACCTGTACATACCTGAACGCATCCAAATACACCTGTACATACCTGAATGCATCAAAATACACCTGTACACACCTGAACGCATCCAAATACACCTGTAGACACCTGAATGCATTCAAATATACCTGCACACACCTGAACGCATCCAAATACACCTGTACACACCTGAACACATCCAAATACACCTGCACACACCTGACTGCATCCAAATACACCTGCACACACCTGAACGCATCCAAATACACCTGTACATACCTGAACGCATCCAAATACACCTGTACACACCTGAACACATCCAAATACACCTGCACACACCTGACTGCATCCAAATACACCTGCACACACCTGAACGCATCCAAATACACCTGTACACACCTGAACACATCCAAATACACCTGCACACACCTGACTGCATCCAAATACACCTGCACACACCTGACTGCATCCAAATACACCTGCACACATCTGAATACATCCAAATACACATGTACACACCTGAATGCATCCAAATACACCTGTACATACCTGAATACACCAGGAGGCATCCAAATACACCTGTACTCACCGGGGGGCATCCAAATTCACCTGTACACTGCTGAATGCATCCAAATGCACCTGTTCACACCTGAATACACCAGGAGGCATCCAAATACACCTGCATACAAAAGTAAACACCTGGAGGGGAGCTCACATGACAGCTTTGCATTGCGCTATGAAGCACATTTGTAAAAATGAATCAAGAAAACCATCATATGACCAAGCGCGCCACTAAGCCCACGTGTTTCCATTGTTAATGATTATTATTTCTGTAACAGACAAAACACTTGTTGCCACATAGAAAACACATTTACGCATAACTGATGAGCTTTGTCCAACGTTTCAAAATGCAAAGCAAACGCATTGGGGGAGATTTATCGGAAGTGATTGAGATCAGAACTATTCTAGATGGAAACCAATCAGAGATCAGCTTTCATTTACCTTCATCAGTTTATAAAATGAAAGCTGAGATCTGATTGGTTTCTATGAGCAACTACAACTGTTTTACTTCAGACACTTCTGATAAATACCCCCCATTGTGCACGCTGACAGATACATGTAAATACATCTGATACAGCAGGAGACAACTGTTCACACCTCGATACGTAAGAATACACCTGTACACATCTGGTTACTCATGAAAACACCTGGATACATCAGTTCACACCTGAAAATACCTGGAAATATATCACTTTACCTGTATACACCTTGATACATCTGTATACACCAGGAAACACCTTTAATAAACAGGAATACACCAGGATACACCTGTCCACACATAAATACATGAGAATACACCTGTACACATCTAGTTATTCATGTATATGACTGGATACACCAGAACACACCTGGACATACCTGTACACACCTGGAAATATTGATACATAATAGAACATTCCTACACATATATTTGTACACATCAGGACAAGCTTAGAAATACCTGTACACACATGGATACAACCAGATACACCTGTAGACACCTTGACATACCTGGATATACTTGTACACACCTGGATACAAACAGAAACACGTGTAGACACCTTGGCATACCTGGATATACCTGTACACACCTGGATACAACCAGATACACCTGTAAACGCCTTGGCATACCTGGATATACCTGTACACACCTGGATAAAAACAGAAACACCTGTAGACACCTTGGCATACCTGGATATACCTGTACACACCTGGATACAAACAGAAACACCTGTAGACACCTTGGCATACCTGGATATACCTGTACACACCTGGATACAACCAGATACACCTGTAGTCACCTTGGCATACCTGGATATACCTGTACACACCTGGATACAACCAGATACACCTGTAGACACCTTGGCATACTTGAATATACCTGTACACCCCTGGATACAACTAGATACACCTGTAGACACCTTGGCATACCTGGATATACCTGTACACAGCTGGATACAACCAGATACACCTGTAGACACCTTGGCATACCTGGATATACCTGTACACACCTGAATACAACCAGATACACCTGGATATACCTGAACACACCTGGAAACAACCACATACACCTGGATATACCTGGATATACCTGTACACACCTGGAAACAACCAGATATACCTGGATATACCTGGACATACCTTGATATACTTGTATACACTGGGATATAAGTGGTTACACCGACACCCACATACATCTAAGTTTCACTATACATATTTGTAAGACCTGCACCTAGATGGGGTCCCCGTGAGGGGGCTGCTGTCCCGGTGAGGGGGCTGCTGGCTGCAGTATTCAGGTATAAATGGGGCATTGGTCACCTTGTCACTTACAGAAGGGGCTCAAAGACCCCTGTTCTCAACATCAGTGGGGGTCGCAGAAGTAGGACTCAAACTGACCAGACATTTATCAACTAATCTCATTTAATTAACACAATTTTGGATGCCCCCCTAAGCTTGTTCCTTGGTCCCCCTCACCCCCCATCATCAGGCCAGGGAGTTGTTTTTTTAAATGGGTGTGGGCACAATCAAAAACGGTTTCAGATGTACAGAAGTAAAACGTTTTTTTAATTTATAATAGTTTCTAAAATATGACAGACATTGAGTAAAATTAAAATGAATAATGTAAACACATCCGCGTACAAATCATGTAAAGATCTTAATATAGATATAGGAACTTAGTTCGACCTTAATTGTATGTGTATCTTGTTAACAGGATTCCTTTAGAGCTTTGTAAACAATTTTGTAAACAATTTTGTAAACAATTTCGTAAACAATTTCGTAAACAATTTCTATTCCTTCTGATAGCGGTTGATTCTCTAGATATAGTAATATTAGTAGTCCCGTACACAGTGGGGAGTCCTATGTCCCAATAGAAAGATTCATAAAGATGAAAAAATTCGTAGAGCTGAAAAATTCATGGGGATGAAAAAGTTCATAAAAAAGAAAATTGCATGCATTAAAAATAAAGATAAAAAATGAATAGTTAAAAACAAATTTGTTTAAGAGTAAATTGGTATCCAGGAGGTTTTTATGTTGCACAAAGTGTAGGGCCCTACACTTGTGTAGACTCTTACAGCTATTTGCCAAAAATATATAGGATGTTTAAAATCTAATCACTCACAGTTGGTTGATCATATGCGTCTTTCTCTCTGTTCGAGCTGGAAACGTTCACTATTGTGGAGGTTTTGGTAATCGTTTTTAATATGTGATGGCGTCCTCCACGCGCAGCGGCATCTGTGTATGTCCTCCGGGAGCGCTTCCACGGGAAACAAATTCGTACGTTTCACACTTGATAGGACTACAACTTGACCTGGATCACTCATACACAGCAGCTGGGGAATGGTACAGCGATTGATTATTGATTAATACCTGTACACACCTGGAAACAACCACATACACCTGGATATACCTGGATATACCTGTACACACCTGGAAACAACCACATACACCTGGATATACCTGGATATACCTGTACACACCTGGAAACAACCAGATATACCTGGATATACCTGGACATACCTTGATATACTTGTATACACTGGGATATAAGTGGTTACACCGACACCCACATACATCTAAGTTTCACTATACATATTTGTAAGACCTGCACCTAGATGGGGTCCCCGTGAGGGGGCTGCTGTCCCGGTGAGGGGGCTGCTGGCTGCAGTATTCAGGTATAAATGGAGCATTGGTCACCTTGTCACTTACAGAAGGGGCTCAAAGACCCCTGTTCTCAACATCAGTGGGGGTCGCAGAAGTAGGACCCAAACTGACCAGACATTTATCAACTAATCTCATTTAATTAACACAATTTTGGATGTCCCCCTAAGCTTGTCCCTCTGTCCCTTGGCCCCCCTCACCCCCCATCATCAGGCCAGGGAGTTGTTGTCTGAACAGAGCAGCAGACACGGCGGGAGGTTAATCTGTGCCGACCCTATTAATGTTTCACAGTGTTATCTAGATTAGGGGCTGTAAGGTGAGGCTATAAACAGGAATGAGCCTTCATCAGAGCCGTCACCCCCCACCTGCATGTTTACAGCTTCAGATCCTGGAGCAAAGAGCTGGCAATCTACAAGCTGATCCCACTCTGCAACACATACATAAAACTAAGGGGCACATGCTCATCACCTTCTACTCCAAGACCCCCCATAGTGGTGGTTCTGATGGTTCTGGCTAGTCTTAGGGGAATCTGTAACATGTTCACAAAGTATGTGCCCCCTCAATGGGGGGAGAATGGGGGTGCACCATACAGCTTGAAGGTTTTCGGGTGGCACCGCCATGGGATACCAACCCACCCCACCCAAGTCATGTGGTCATATTCCTGCCCCGCCAGATCTGCACCATTCAAATGTAGCAGGGCAAATCCAACTCAGCCATGAAGAGGGGAGAAATGATCCTCCATCATGACAACAACCATCACCCAGCTCCATTCTACCCCCAAGAGCAGCATCAGCACCAAAAGTGCTCATCCAGAGCTTCAAGGTTGCGGCTTTCCATCACCAAGCAGTTGTGTAGGAGATCAATGTCAGACGGCAGCTGGAGATGTGGAAAGCCGCTAGTAACAATCATGTACCGGATAGCGGTATTATAAATGGACAGTGTACGGTATGTAAGAGGTGATGAGAACCTGTATAGAGATGTTATACGTATGGCGGTATTATAAAGGGACACTGTACGGTATGTAAGAGGTGATGAGAACCTGTATAGAGATGTTATACGTATGGCGGTATTATCAATGGACAGTGTACGGTATGTAAGAGGTGATGAGAACCTGTATAGAGATGTTATACGTATGGCGGTATTATCAATGGACAGTGTACGGTATGTAAGAGGTGATGAGAACCTGTATAGAGATGTTATACGTATGGCGGTATTATAAAGGGACACTTTATGGTATGTAAGAGGTGAAGAGAACCTGTATAGAGATGTTATACGTATGGCGGTATTATCAATGGACAGTGTACGGTATGTAAGAGGTGATGAGAACCTGTATAGAGATGTTATACGTATGGCGGTATTATAAAGGGACACTGTACGGTATGTAAGAGGTGATGAGAACCTGTATAGAGATGTTATACGTATGGCAGTATTATCAATGGACAGTGTACGGTATGTAAGAGGTGATGAGAACCTGTATAGAGATGTTATACGTATGGCGGTATTATCAATGGACAGTGTACGGTATGTAAGAGGTGATGAGAACCTGTATAGAGATGTTATACGTATGGCGGTATTATAAAGGGACACTTTATGGTATGTAAGAGGTGATGAGAACCTGTATAGAGATGTTATACGTATGGCGGTATTATCAATGGACAGTGTACGGTATGTAAGAGGTGATGAGAACCTGTATAGAGATGTTATACGTATGGCGGTATTATAAAGGGACACTTTATGGTATGTAAGAGGTGATGAGAACCTGTATAGAGATGTTATACGTATGGCGGTATTATAAATGGACAGTGTACGGTATGTAAGAGGTGATGAGAACCTGTATAGAGATGTTATACGTATGGCGGTATTATCAATGGACAGTGTACGGTATGTAAGAGGTGATGAGAACCTGTATAGAGATGTTATACGTATGGCGGTATTATAAAGGGACACTTTATGGTATGTAAGAGGTGATGAGAACCTGTATAGAGATGTTATACGTATGGCGGTATTATAAAGGGACACTTTATGGTATGTAAGAGGTGATGAGAACCTGTATAGAGATGTTATACGTATGGCGGTATTATAAAGGGACACTTTATGGTATGTAAGAGGTGATGAGAACCTGTATAGAGATGTTATACGTATGGCGGTATTATAAAGGGACACTTTATGGTATGTAAGAGGTGATGAGAACCTGTATAGAGATGTTATACGTATGGCGGTATTATAAAGGGACACTTTATGGTATGTAAGAGGTGATGAGAACCTGTATAGAGATGTTATACGTATGGCGGTATTATAAAGGGACACTTTATGGTATGTAAGAGGTGATGAGAACCTGTATAGAGATGTTATACGTATGGCGTTTTTTACAATCTGAAAACGCACAACTAAAAACGGCCCAAAAACGCCACGTGTGCCCTCACCCTCACAATGTCTGGTGTAACAATACGTACAGCGCAGGACACCGGCCCCCGTGAGGCCAATTGAGTCATTTAGCAAACACAACTTTTTTATCTTTAATTAATGGAACATTTCATCACATGTCATACTCCAGTCAGGGCCGGTATTAGGCAAAGGGGGGCCCCAAAATAAATGTCACAATCTGTACAATGATAACACCTTCCAGGAGAATGGGGAGGTCCAATATGGGATAGACAGATAGATAGATAGATAGACATGAGATGGATAGACATGAGATAGATAGACATGAGATAGATAGACATGAGATAGATAGACATGAGATAGATAGACATGAGATAGATAGACATGAGATAGACAGACAGACAGACAGACAGATAGACAGATAGATAGATAGATAGGTAGATAGGTAGATAGATAGATATGAGATAGATAGATATGAGATAGATAGATAGATAGATAGATAGATAGATAGACGATAGATGGCTAGATAGATAGATATGAGATAGATAGATAGATAGATAGATAGATAGATAGATAGATGGCTAGATAGATAGATATGAGATAGATATGAGATAGATATGAGAAAGATATGAGAAAGATATGAGATAGATAGATAGATAGATAGATAGATAGATATTTGGTAGAAAAACTACAGAACTCCAACGTGTGAAAAAATCAAGGGGCCACATTTATCACTCGTTTTTTCTGTTGTTTTTGCGCCTTTTCATTCAGACGCACATTTTTTGCGCCATTTTTGCAATTAAACGCCAAACTAGCCGTGCAGCAAAAATAACCAGCTTTCCCTCATCTATCTTACAAATCCAGATGTTTTGCTGCGCCTAATGATATTCATCAGATAATACAGACATTACATACACTGCAGACACTAGTACAGATAATACAGACATTACATACACTACAGACACTAGTACAGATAATACAGACATTACATACACTGCAGACACTAGTACAGATAATACAGACATTACATACACTACAGACACTAGTACAGATAATACAGACATTACATACACTGCAGACACTAGTACAGATAATACAGACATTACATACACTGCAGACACTAGTACAGATAATACAGACATTACATACACTGCAGACACTAGTACAGATAATACAGACATTACATACACTGCAGACACTAGTACAGATAATACAGACATTACATACACTGCAGACACTAGTACAGATAATACAGACACTACATACACTACAGACACTAGTACAGATAATACAGACATTACATACACTGCAGACACTAGTACAGATCATACAGACATTACATACTCTGCAGACACTAGTACAGATAATACAGACATTACATACTCTGCAGACACTAGTACAGATAATACAGACATTACAGACACTGCAGACACTAGTACAGATAATACAGACATTACAAACACTGCAGACACTAGTACAGATAATACAGACATTACATACACTGCAGACACTAGTACAGATAATACAGACATTACATACACTGCAGACACTAGTACAGATAATACAGACATTACATACACTGCAGACACTAGTACATATAATACAGACATTACATACACTACAGACACTAGTACAGATAATACAGACACTACATACACTACAGACACTAGTACAGATAATACAGACATTACATACACTGCAGACACTAGTACAGATAATACAGACATTACATACACTGCAGACACTAGTACAGATAATACAGACATTACATACACTGCAGACACTAGTACATATAATACAGACATTACATACACTACAGACACTAGTACAGATAATACAGACACTACATACACTACAGACACTAGTACAGATAATACAGACATTACATACACTACAGACACTAGTACAGATAATACAGACACTACATACACTGCAGACACTAGTACAGATAATACAGACATTACATACACTGCAGACACTAGTACAGATAATACAGACATTACATACACTGCAGACACTAGTACAGATAATACAGACACTACATACACTGCAGACACTAGTACAGATAATACATACATTACATACACTGCAGACACTAGTACAGATAATACAGACATTACATACACTGCAGACACTAGAACATATAATACAGACATTACATACACTGCAGACACTAGTACAGATAATACAGACATTACATACACTGCAGACACTAGAACATATAATACAGACATTACATACACTGCAGACACTAGTACAGATAATACAGACATTACATACACTGCAGACACTCGTACAGATAATACAGACATTACATACACTGCAGACACTAGTACAGATAATACAGATATTACATACACTGCAGACACTCGTACAGATAATACAGACATTACATACACTGCAGACACTAGTACAGATAATACAGACATTACATACACTGCAGACACTAGTACAGATAATACAGACACTACATACACTGCAGACACTAGTACATATAATACAGACATTACATACACTGCAGACACTAGTACAGATAATACAGACATTACATACACTGCAGACACTAGTACAGATAATACAGACATTACATACACTGCAGACACTAGTACAGATTATACAGATATTACATACACTACAGACACTAGTACAGATAATACAGATATTACATACACTGCAGACACTAGTACAGATAATACAGACATTATATACACTGCAGACACTAGTACAGATAATACATACATTACATACACAGCAGACACTAGTACAAATAATACAGATATTACATACACTGCAGACACTAGTACAGATAATACAGACATTACATACACTGCAGACACTAGAACAGATAATACAGACATTACATACACTGCAGACACTAGTACAGATAATACAGACATTACATACACTGCAGACACTAGTACAGATAATACATACATTACATACACTGCAGACACTAGTACAGATAATACAGATATTACATACACTGCAGACACTAGTACAGATAATACAGACATTACATACACTGCAGACACTAGTACAGATAATACAGATATTACATACACTGCAGACACTAGTACAGATAATACAGACATTACATACACTACAGACACTAGTACAGATAATACAGACATTACATACACTACAGACACTAGAACATATAATGCAGACACTAGTACAGATAATACAGACATTACATACTCTGCAGACACTAGTACAGATAATACAGACATTACATACACTACAGACACTAGTACAGATAATACAGATATTACATACACTGCAGACACTAGTACAGATAATACAGACATTACATACACTGCAGACACTAGTACAGATAATACAGACATTACATACACTGCAGACACTAGAACATATAATACAGACATTACATACACTGCAGACACTAGTACAGATAATACATACATTACATACACTGCAGACACTAGTACAGATAATACAGACATTACATACACTGCAGACACTCGTACAGATAATACAGACATTACATACACTGCAGACACTAGTACAGATAATACAGATATTACATACACTGCAGACACTCGTACAGATAATACAGACATTACATACACTGCAGACACTAGTACAGATAATACAGACATTACATACACTGCAGACACTAGTACAGATAATACAGACACTACATACACTGCAGACACTAGTACATATAATACAGACATTACATACACTGCAGACACTAGTACAGATAATACAGACATTACATACACTGCAGACACTAGAACAGATAATACAGACATTACATACACTGCAGACACTAGTACAGATAATACAGATATTACATACACTGCAGACACTAGTACAGATAATACAGACATTACATACACTACAGACACTAGTACAGATAATACAGACATTACATACACTACAGACACTAGTACAGATAATACATACATTACATACACTGCAGACACTAGTACAGATAATACAGATATTACATACACTGCAGACACTAGTACAGATAATACAGACATTACATACACTGCAGACACTAGAACAGATAATACAGACATTACATACACTGCAGACACTAGTACAGATAATACAGACATTACATACACTGCAGACACTAGTACAGATAATACATACATTACATACACTGCAGACACTAGTACAGATAATACAGACATTACATACACTGCAGACACTAGAACAGATAATACAGACATTACATACACTGCAGACACTAGTACAGATAATACAGACATTACATACACTGCAGACACTAGTACAGATAATACAGACATTACATACACTGCAGACACTAGAACAGATAATACAGACATTACATACACTGCAGACACTAGTACAGATAATACAGATATTACATACACTGCAGACACTAGTACAGATAATACAGACATTACATACACTACAGACACTAGTACAGATAATACAGACATTACATACACTACAGACACTAGAACATATAATGCAGACACTAGTACAGATAATACAGACATTACATACACTGCAGACACTAGTACAGATAATACATACATTACATACACTGCAGACACTAGTACAGATAATACAGACATTACATACACTGCAGACACTAGAACAGATAATACAGACATTACATACACTGCAGACACTAGTACAGATAATACAGACATTACATACACTGCAGACACTAGTACAGATAATACATACATTACATACACTGCAGACACTAGTACAGATAATACAGACATTACATACACTGCAGACACTAGTACAGATAATACAGATATTACATACACTGCAGACACTAGTACAGATAATACAGACATTACAGACACTGTAGACACTAGTACAGATAATACAGACATTACATACACTGCAGACACTAGTACAGATAATACAGACATTACATACACTGCAGACACTAGTACAGAAAATACAGACATTACATACACTGCAGACACTAGTACAGATCATACAGACATTACATACACTACAGACACTAGTACAGATAATACAGACATTACATACACTGCAGACACTAGTACAGATAATACAGACATTACATACACTGCAGACACTAGAACATATAATACAGACATTACATACTCTGCAGACACTAGTACAGATAATACAGACATTACATACACTGCAGACACTAGTACAGATAATACAGACATTACATACACTGCAGGCACTAGTACAGATAATACAGACACTACATACACTGCAGACACTAGTACAGATAATACAGACATTACATACACTGCAGACACTAGTACAGATAATACAGACATTACATACACTGCAGACACTAGTACAGATAATACAGATATTACATACACTACAGACACTAGTACAGATAATACAGACACTACATACACTGCAGACACTAGTACAGATAATACAGATATTACATACACTACAGACACTAGTACAGATAATACAGACACTACATACACTGCAGACACTAGTACAGATAATACAGATATTACATACACTACAGACACTAGTACAGATAATACAGACACTACATACACTGCAGACACTAGTACATATAATACAGACATTACATACACTGCAGACACTAGTACAGATAATACAGACATTACATACACTGCAGACACTAGTACAGAAAATACAGACATTACATACACTGCAGACACTAGTACAGATAATACAGACATTACATACACTACAGACACTAGTACAGATAATACAGACATTACATACACTGCAGACACTAGTACAGATAATACAGATATTACATACACTACAGACACTAGTACAGATAATACAGACACTACATACACTGCAGACACTAGTACATATAATACAGACATTACATACACTGCAGACACTAGTACAGATAATACAGACATTACATACACTGCAGACACTAGTACAGAAAATACAGACATTACATACACTGCAGACACTAGTACAGATAATACAGACATTACATACACTACAGACACTAGTACAGATAATACAGACATTACATACACTACAGACACTAGAACATATAATGCAGACACTAGTACAGATAATACAGACATTACATACACTGCAGACACTAGTACAGATAATACAGACATTACATACACTGCAGACACTAGAACAGATAATACAGACATTACATACACTGCAGACACTAGTACATATAATACAGACACTACATACACTGCAGACACTAGTACATATAATACAGACATTACATACACTGCAGACACTAGTACATATAATACAGACATTACATACACTGCAGACACTAGTACAGATAATACAGACATTACATACACTGCAGACACTAGTACAGATAATACAGACATTACATACACTGCAGACACTAGTACAGATAATACAGACATTACATACACTGCAGACACTAGAACATATAATACAGACATTACATACACTACAGACACTAGTACAGATAATACAGACATTACATACACTGCAGACACTAGTACAGATAATACAGACATTACATACACTGCAGACACTAGTACAGGCGGTCCCCTACTTAAGGACACCCGACTTACAGACAACCCATAGTTACAGACGGACCCCTCTGCCCACTGTGACCTCTGGTGAAGCTCTCTGGATGCTTTACTATAGTCCCAGACTGCAATGATCAGCTGTAAGATGTCTGTAATGAAGCTTTATTGATAATTCTTGGTCCAATTACACCAAAAATTTTGAAACTCCAATTGTCACTGGGGCAAAAGAAAAAAAATTGTCTAGAACTTCCATTATAAAATATACAGTTTCGACTTACATACAAATTCAACTTAAGAACAAACCTCCAGACCCTATCTTGTATGTAACCCGGGGACTGCCTGTACAGATAATACAGACATTACATACACTACAGACACTAGTCCAGATAATACATACAATACTTACACTACAGACACTAGTACAGATAATACAGACATTACATACACTGCAGACACTAATACAGATAAGGGTACATTCACACAGCGGTATGCCCGCCGTGCGGACATACCGCCGTGTGCTGGAGAGGAGGAAGAGGCGGCCCCTCCTCCCTCAATAGAGAATAGCGGTGCACGGCCACACACACGCCGAAAGATAGAGCATGCTCTATCTTTTTGCGGTGTGCGGCCCGGATCGGTGCCACACATGTATGGCACCGTATCTGCGCCGCGCCGCTATTGCGGCACATGTACGTCCCCGCAGACGGCCATGTGAATGTGCCCTAATACAGACATTACAGACACTGCAGACTCTATTTACAGTTCATCACCTTCTATTTACAAAACATACTGTAGAATCCTCAGCTCAGAGAGAACTTTGCAGAATGTTGCAGATACTACAGACAAGTGTCCCCCGTGTAATTCTGCAGAGTATCACCAGTGTGTCTGAGGGGGATACTGGCCAGAATTACAGGGGTGCAGCAGGAGACCAGCACTGGGGGATCCCCTCCAGGAGAAGCCACTGCTGAGGAGGTCACTGGGTGCAGGGTGTCACACACCTGGGTGCTGCTGTGGGGGTCATTCTCATGCTGGGCTGTGGGAGAAGCAGAGAGGAGCTTGTAGCAGGATCACATGTAAGTGCCTGAATCTAACATTTCGCCTAAACTGTGTTAAAGTAAAGTGATTAATAAGAGGCAGAAAATATACTTATTACAGATGGTTGTAGCTCGTGATAATTCTGGCAAAACAGTGCGCCAGAATATAGGCGCAACTACTACACTTAGGCGCACAAAAGTGATAAATGTGGCCCATATGCCTAAGCGACATCCGGGTCATACAGTACACAACAATTTGTAAAATAATCACTAGGTATTACTACTTTGTAACAATTTTGTCTATATTCACACTGCCGTGTCTTATCTTTCTATGGGCTACAGAACGCTACGGCACCGTGAGACCATTGCGATGTATGGGGGACCTATATACGATCCTCATACGTTTGTGTGAATATAACCTTAAACTGTAAATAAAGCATAAAATCACCCGTGTCATTCACTCCCAGTATTATTTACAAATGTGCCTGTGGCAAACTAGATCACCCGTATCCAGACACTGTAATATATATTTAAAACGTAACTTTTATTTGTATCTAATAATATAACCAAAGTTTATAGCAAATTTAATTGCTTAGTGCTCAAACGGGTGTGGAAATGAAAAACACAGCGTGATACATTCTCCTAGTGGATTATAGCCAGGCTGAATTTGCTATTGCTGAGTTATGTGTCAGTAAGTTGTGTGCTGATTGTACTGAAGGAGTTATCGCAGAATGTCCCTTGTCATTAATGTCACTCACTGCTGTATCAATATACACTCACCGGCCACTTTATTAGGTACACCTGTCCAACTGCTCGTTAACACTTAATTTCTAATCAGCCAATCACATGGCGGCAGTGCATTTAGGCATGTAGACATGGTCCAGACAATCTCCTGCAGTTCTCCCGAGCATCAGTATGGGGAAGAAAGGTGATTTGTGGCCTTTGAACGTGGCATGGTTGTTGGTGCCAGAAGGGCTGGTCTGAGTATTTCAGAAACTGCTGATCTACTGGGATTTTCACGCACAACCATCTCTAGGGTTTACAGAGAATGGTCCGAAAAAGAAAAAACATCCAGTGAGCGGCAGTTCTGTGGGCGGAAATGCCTTGTTGATGCCAGAGGTCAGAGGAGAATGGGCAGACTGGTTCGAGCTGATAGAAAGGCAACAGTGACTCAAATCGCCACCCGTTACAACCAAGGTAGGCAGAAGAGCATCTCTGAACACACAGTACGTCCAACTTTGAGGCAGATGGGCTACAGCAGCAGAAGACCACACCGGGTGCCACTCCTTTCAGCTAAGAACAGGAAACTGAGGCTACAATTTGCACAAGCTCATCGAAATTGGTGGACAGTAGAAGATTGAAAAAACGTTGCCTGGTCTGATGAGTCTTGATTTCTGCTGCGACATTCGGATGGCAGGGTCAGAATTTGGCGTCAACAACATGAAAGCTTGGATCCATCCTGCCTTGTATCAGCGGCTCAGGCTGGTGGTGGTGGTGTCATGGATCCATCCTGCCTTGTATCAGCGGCTCAGGCTGGTGGTGGTGGTGTCATGGATCCATCCTGCCTTGTATCAGCGGTTCAGGCTGGTGGTGGTGGTGTCATGGATCCATCCTGCCTTGTATCAGCGGCTCAGGCTGGTGGTGGTGGTGTCATGGATCCATCCTGCCTTGTATCAGCGGGTCAGGCTGGTGGTGGTGGTGTCATGGATCCATCCTGCCTTGTATCAGCGGCTCAGGCTGGTGGTGGTGGTGTCATGGATCCATCCTGCCTTGTATCAGCGGGTCAGGCTGGTGGTGCTGGTGTCATGGATCCATCCTGCCTTGTATCAGCGGCTCAGGCTGGTGGTGGTGGTGTCATGGATCCATCCTGCCTTGTATCAGCGGCTCAGGCTGGTGGTGGTGGTGTCATGGATCCATCCTGCCTTGTATCAGCGGCTCAGGCTGGTGGTGGTGGTGTCATGGATCCATCCTGCCTTGTATCAGCGGCTCAGGCTGGTGGTGGTGGTGTCATGGATCCATCCTGCCTTGTATCAGCGGCTCAGGCTGGTGCTGGTGGTGTCATGGATCCATCCTGCCTTGTATCAGCGGCTCAGGCTGGTGGTGGTGGTGTCATGGATCCATCCTGCCTTGTATCAGCGGCTCAGGCTGGTGGTGGTGGTGTCATGGATCCATCCTGCCTTGTATCAGCGGCTCAGGCTGGTGGTGTCATGGATCCATCCTGCCTTGTATCAGCGGCTCAGGCTGGTGGTGCTGGTGTCATGGATCCATCCTGCCTTGTATCAGCGGCTCAGGCTGGTGGTGGTGGTGTCATGGATCCATCCTGCCTTGTATCAGCGGCCCAGGCTGGTGGTGGTGGTGTCATGGATCCATCCTGCCTTGTATCAGCGGCTCAGGCTGGTGGTGGTGGTGTCATGGATCCATCCTGCCTTGTATCAGCGGCTCAGGCTGGTGGTGGTGGTGTCATGGATCCATCCTGCCTTGTATCAGCGGCTCAGGCTGGTTGTGGTGGTGTCATGGATCCATCCTGCCTTGTATCAGCGGGTCAGGCTGGTGGTGGTGGTGTCATGGATCCATCCTGCCTTGTATCAGCGGGTCAGGCTGGTGGTGCTGGTGTCATGGATCCATCCTGCCTTGTATCAGCGGGTCAGGCTGGTGGTGGTGGTGTCATGGATCCATCCTGCCTTGTATCAGCGGGTCAGGCTGGTGGTGGTGGTGTCATGGTGTCTTTGGGCCCCTTGGTACAACGCCACAGCCTACCTGAGTATTGTTGCTGCCCATGTCCATCCCTTTATGAGCACAATGTACCCTGTAACATCTGATGGCTACTTTCAGCAGGATAATGCGCCATGTCATAAAGCTGGAATCATCTCAGACTGGTTTCTTGAACATGACAATGAGGTCACTGGACACAAATGGCTCCACAGTCACCAGATCTCACTCCAATAGAGCATCTTTGGGATGTGGTGGAAAGGGAGATTCGCATCATGGATGTGCAGCCGACAAATCTGCGGCAACTGTGTGATGCCATCATGTCAATATGGAGCAAAATCTCTGAGGAGCTTCCAGCATCTTGTTGTATCTATGCCACGAAGAATTGAGGCAGTTCTGAAGGCAAAAGGGGGTCCAACCCGTTACTAGCATGGTGGACCTAATAAAGTGGTCGGTGAGTGTAGATAGATAGGAGACAGATATGAGGTAGATATGAGATAGATAGATAGATAAATAGATAGATAGGAGATAGATAGATAGGAGATAGAGAGATAGATAGATAGATAGATAGATAGATAGATAGATAGATAGATAGATAGATAGGAGATAGATAGATAGGAGATAGATAGATAGATAGATAGATAGATAAGAGATAGATATGAGATAGATAGATACATATGAGATAGATAGGTAGATAGATATGAGATAGATAGATAGATAGATAGATATGAGATAGATAGGATATAGATATGAGATAGATAGATATGAGATAGATAGGATATAGATGATAGATAGATAGATAGATAGATAGATAGATAGATAGATAGATAGATAGGAGATAGATATATAGATAGATAGATAGATAGGAGATAGATAGATAGATAGATAGATAGATAGACAGTAGATAGATAGATAGGAGATAGATAGATAGATAGATAGATAGATAGATAGATAGATAGATAGGACATAGATAGGAAGAGAAGTCATCTGGCAGGGGGCCCCTTTAGGACGCGGGGGCCCTGGGCAAATGCCAATTTTTTCCCCCCAGCGTTGGCCCTGCCAGTCACCTCCGATGCAGAACTCACAATTCTTCCACAATCAGGTCCCATTATCAAAAGATTCAGGCAAGAATATAAGTTTATAGGTAATGGAGAATCCCCACAACATGGATTTCTTTACTCTGTTTCATCTGATTGCAATGACCCTCGCGCCACAATCCAGCTCTGCTACATCTAATGCATTGCAGAGCTGCCCTATAGTGGCCCCTGGCTCTAGATAGATGAGAGTTGTAGTAGGGGGAGGCGGCTGTGGTAGATACCACCCGTGGGTGAGGCCGCGCAGGGATGGGGCGCGTGTAATGAGTAACCCGGGACATTATAAAACCGGATTGTGAGTGCAGAACTCTCGCCCCTTGCACCATCCGAGGACTTTACTCAATCACCTCCGTCAGATTTGTCCCAAGAAGTGCAATAATAATAAAGCAGCTCTGTTTATAAAGCGCCACCATATTCCGCAGCGCTGTACACATCATGATACAGAACAATAACATAGGAATCAGGGCCCTGCTCACAAGAGCTTACAATCTATGAATTGACTTATGACGTCCCATCCTCCAGTCACAGTCATGAGCCCCACCCACGAGGGTATACGGGGGCTAGAGAGGGTGGGCGCAGCGCATGGCCACGCCCATGGAGCACTGCGTTACATTGTTACATACAAATACAAGTGATGGGGTCTCTTTAGTGTCAGCATTTCCTTATAAATATTCCAGCCTGAACCTTAAAGGGGTATTCTCCTCTCGTCTGGGCATTCACATTCAGTTTGATAAATCTGCCATGTATAAACATTTCTTCAAATAGATGTTATTAAAAAATATGTTCCTGTGTGAAGATAATTTCTCATAAATGTAGTAATTTTGTCCCTTAGAAACGATATGGCTTCCTCGGATACGACCACCTCTGCTGGAGAGATTGCACAAAGACACAAAAGGTGTTTGTATATGAAATGTCCGGGAGTTACTGTATGACCCACAGCCGTCCTGTGGTAATGATTGCTGAATCCAGGAGGTCCGGCAGGACTCTATAGCGCAAGTCTGGCCACCGCTGCCAGAGTGTGACGTGGTCGTAACCGAAGAAGCTATCTCGTTTCTAAGGGACAAAATGACTACATTTATGTGAAATTATCTTCACACAGGAACATTTTTTTTAATAACATCCAATTGAAGAAATGTTTATAAATGGAAGATTAGTGAAACTGAATGTGAATGCCCAGATGAGAATACCCCTGTAACCCCAGAAGAATTTCTACACTAATGGGGAGGATACGTCTGCCATGGGGTCCTCCGGCTAGTACCGTCCAGATCCCTCCTCCTATTAGTACTATAGAGACTCCTCCTACTGCTAGTATTATAGAGACTCCTTCTACTGCTAGTACTATAGAGACTCCTCCTACTGCTAGTACTATAGAGACTCCTCCTACTATTAGTACCATAGAGACTCCTCCTACTATTAGTACCATAGAGACTCCTCCTACTGCTAGTATTATAGAGACTCCTCCTACTATTAGTACTATAGAGACTCCTCCTACTGCTAGTACTATAGAGACTCCTCCTACTACTAGTATTATAGAGACTCCTCCTACTGCTATTACTATAGAGACACCTCCTACTGCTAGTACTATAAAGACTCCTCCTACTACTAGTATTATAGAGACTCCTCCTACTGCTATTACTATAGAGACACCTCCTACTGCTATTACTATAGAGACACCTCCTACTGCTAGTACTATAGAGACTCCTCCTACTGCTATTACTATAGAGACACCTCCTACTGCTAGTACTATAAAGACTCCTCCTACTACTAGTATTATAGAGACTCCTCCTACTGCTATTACTATAGAGACACCTCCTACTGCTAGTACTATAGAGACTCCTCCTACTGCTAGTATTATAGAGACCCCTCCTACTGCTAGTATTATAGAGACCCCTACTGCTAGTATTATAGAGACTCCTCCTACTATTAGTACTATAGAGACTCCTCCTACTATTAGTACTATAGAGACTCCACCTACTATTAGTACTATAGAGACTCCTCCTACTGCTAGTACTATAGAGACTTATCCTACTATTAGTACTATAGAAACTCCTCCTACTGCTAGTATTATAGAGACTCCTCGAACTATTAGTACTATAGAGACTCCTCCTACTGCTAGTATTATAGACACTCCTCCTACTGCTAGTACTATGGAGACCCCTCCTACTTCTAGTACTATAGAGACTCCTCCTACTGCTAGTACTATAGAGACACCTCCTACTGCTAGTACTATAAAGACTCCTCCTACTGCTAGTACTATAGAGACTCCTCCTACTACTAGTACTATAGAGACACCTCCTACTGCTTGTACTATAAAGACTCCTCCTACTGTTAGTACTATAGAGACTCCTCCTACTATTAGTACCATAGGGATTCCTACTGCTAGTATTATAGAGACCCCTCCTACTGCTAGTATTATAGAGACTCCTCCTACTATTAGTACCATAGAGACTCCTCCTACTATTAGTAGTATAGAGACCCCTCCTACTGCTAGTACCATAGAGACTCCTCCTACTATTAGTACTATAGAGACGACTCCTAATGCTAGTTTTATAGAGACTCCTCCTACTATTAGTACTATAGAGACTCCTCCTACCATTAGTACTATAGAGACCCCTCCTACTGCTAGTACTATAGAGACTCCTCCTACTTTTAGTACTATAGAGACTCCCCCTACTATTAGTACTACAGAGACTCCTTCTACTATTAGTACTATAGAGACTCCCCCTACTATTAGTACTACATAGACTCCTCCTACTGTTAGTACTACAGAGAATCCTCCTACTATTAGTGCTACATAGACTCCTCCTACTAATAGTACTATAGAGACTCCTCCTATTAGTACTATAGAGACCCCTCATACTGCTAGTACTATAGAGACTCCTCCTACTATTAGTACTATAGAGACTCCTCCTACTATTAGTACTATAGAGACTCCTCCTATTAATAATATAGAGACCCCTCATACTGCTAGTACTATAGAGACTCCTCCTACTATTAGTACTATAGAGACTCCTCCTACTATTAGTACTATAGAGACTTCTACTATTAGTACTATAGAGTCTCCTCCTGCTATTAGTACTACATAGACTCCTCCTACCGTTAGTACTACAGAGACTCCTCCTACTATTAGTACTATAGAGACTCTTCCTACTGTTAGTACTATAGAGACTCCTCTTACTGCTAGTACTATAGAGACTCCTCCTACTGCTTGTAGTGTAGAGACTCCTCCTACTATTAGTACTATAGAGACTCTTCCTACTGTTAGTACTATAGAGACTCCTCTTACTGCTAGTACTATAGAGACTCCTCCTACTGCTTGTAGTGTAGAGACTCCTCCTACTATTAGTACTATAGAGACTCCTCCTACTGCTACTACTATAGAGATTCCTCCTACTGCTAGTACTATAGAGACTCCTCCTACTGCTTGTAGTGTAGAGACTCCTCCTACTGCCAGTACTATAGAGACTCCTCCTACTATTAGTACTATAGAGACTCCTCCTACTGCTAGTACTATGGAGACTCCTCCTACTGCTTGTAGTGTAGAGACTCCTCCTACTGCTTGTAGTGTAGAGATTCCTCCTACTGTCAGTACTATAGAGACTCCTCCTACTGAAAGTATTATAGAGACTCCTCCTACTGCTAGTACTATGGAGACTCCTCCTACTGCTAGTAGTGTAGAGACTCCTCCTACTGCTAGTACTATAGAGACTCCTCCTACTTTTAGTACTGTAGAGACTCCCCCTACTATTAGTACTACAGAGACTCCTTCTACTATTAGTACTATAGAGTCTCCCCCTACTATTAGTACTACATAGACTCCTCCTACTGTTAGTACTACAGAGAATCCTCCTACTATTAGTGCTACATAGACTCCTCCTACTAATAGTACTATAGAGACTCCTCATACTGCTAGTACTATAGAGACTCCTCCTACTATTAGTACTATAGAGACTCCTCCTACTATTAGTACTATAGAGACTCCTCCTATTAGTAATATAGAGACCCCTCATACTGCTAGTACTATAGAGACTCCTCCTACTATTAGTACTATAGACTCCTCCTACTATTAGTACTATAGAGACTTCTACTATTAGTACTATAGAGTCTCCTCCTGCTATTAGTACTACATAGACTCCTCCTACCGTTAGTACTACAGAGACTCCTCCTACTATTAGTACTATAGAGACTCTTCCTACTGTTAGTACTATAGAGACTCCTCTTACTGCTAGTACTATAGAGACTCCTCCTACTGCTTGTAGTGTAGAGACTCCTCCTGTCAGTACTATAGAGACTCCTCCTATTATTAGTACTATAGAGACTCCTCCTACTGCTATTATTATAGAGACTCCTCCTACTATTAGTACTATAGAGACTCCTCCTACTGCTAGTACTATAGAGATTCCTCCTACTGCTAGTTCTATAGAGACTCCTCCTACTGCTTGTAGTGTAGAGACTCCTCCTACTGCCAGTACTATAGAGACTCCTCCTACTATTAGTACTATAGAGACTCCTCCTACTGCTAGTACTATGGAGACTCCTCCTACTGCTTGTAGTGTAGAGACTCCTCCTACTGCTTGTAGTGTAGAGATTCCTCCTACTGTCAGTACTATAGAGACTCCTCCTACTATTAGTACTATAGAGACTCCTCCTACTGATAGTATTATAGAGACTCCTCCTACTGCTAGTACTATGGAGACTCCTCCTACTGCTAGTAGTGTAGACTCCTCCTACTGCTAGTACTATAGAGACTCCTCCTACTGCTAGTACTATGGAGACTCCTCCTACTGCTAGTAGTGTAGAGACTCCTCCTACTGCTAGTACTATAGAGACTCCTCCTACTGCTAGTACTATAGAGACCACTCCACTTGCTAGTACTGTCAAGATCCCTCCTCCGATTAGTACTGTAGAGAACCCTCTATATAGTTCTATATAGTCTATAATGCCACTTCTCTATATGATGTATACTCCTCTGTTCTATATAGTCTAGGAGGCGGCTGCTCTATATGTTTTATACTGTCGCTGCTCTATATAGTCTATACTTCTTCTGCTCTATTTGGTCTATACTGCCACATCTTTATATGGTTTATACTTCCGCTGCTCTATACGGTCTAAACTGTTGCTGCTCTATATAGTCTATACTGCAACTTCTCTATATGGTCTATACTTTTGCTGCTCTATTTGATCTATACTGGCGCTTCTCTATATAGTCTATACTTCATCTTCTCTATACGGTCCATGCCGCCGCTGCTCTATATGCTATATACTGTCGATGCTCTATATAGTCTATACTGTCTATCCTCTGCTGTATACTGTCCATACTGCCGCTGGTCTATATGATCTATACACCCTCTGCTCTATATAGTCTATGATGTGGCTGCTCTTTATGATCTATACTGTCGCTGCTCTATATTGTCCATACTTCCTCTGATCTAAATATTCTATACTTCCTCTGCTCTATATGGTCCATTCTGTCACTGCTCTATATAGTATATGCTTCCTCTGCTCTGTATGGTCCATATTGTCGCTGCTCTATACTGTCCATACTTCCTTCTGCTGTATATAGTCCATGCTGTCTCTGCTGTATATGGTTCATACTGTCACTGCTCTATATTGTCCATACTTCCTCTGCTCTATATGGTCCATTCTGTCACTGCTGTATATAATCTATGCTTCCTCTGCTCTGTATGGTCCATATTGTCGCTGCTCTATACTGTCCATACTTCCTCTGCTGTATATAGTCCATGCTGCGGCTGCATTGTGTGTTTGTGTGCGGAGGACGACACTCGTGCTGATTCCTGGTCTCTGCTGTGTCTGGCGCTTCCCTCCCCCCCCCCCCCCCCTCCCATCTCTCTATATAACAGTCCAGGCTGCGGAGCTGATTACAGCCTCCGGTGACGAGACAGGTGACTGCTCGCTGCCAGCGCTCTGCATCCAGATCTGCAGGTGAGTCCGGGGCCGGGATAACTCTGGATGGTGAAGCATCATCCTGCGTCTCAGGGGGCGACAAGCAGCGATGCCACGTATAATCACAACAGACACATCAAAGGAGGGGCGCTGGATGAAGAGGGGGCGCTGGATGATAATGAGGGGGTGCTGGATGAAGAGGGGGCGCTGGATAATAATGAGGGGGCGCTGGATGAAGAGGAGGGTGCTGGATAATGAGGGGGCGCTGGATGATAATGAGGGGGCGCTGGATGAAGAGGGGGGTGCTGGATGAAGAGGGGGCGCTGGATGATAATGAGGGGGCGCTGGATGATAATGAGGGGGCGCTGGATGATAATGAGGGGCGCTGGATGATAATGAGGGGGCGCTGGATGATAATGAGGGGGCGCTGGATGATAATGAGGGGGCGCTGGATGATAATGAGGGGGCGCTGGATGAAGAGGGGGCGCTGGATGATAATGAGGGGGCGCTGGATGAAGAGGAGGGTGCTGGATAATGAGGGGGCGCTGGATGAAGAGGGGGCGCTGGATGATAATGAGGGGGCGCTGGATGAAGAGGAGGGTGCTGGATAATGAGGGGGCGCTGGATGATAATGAGGGGGCGCTGGATGAAGAGGGGGGTGCTGGATGAAGAGGGGGGTGCTGGATGAAGAGGGGGGTGCTGGATGAAGAGGGGGGTGCTGGATGATGATTAGGGGGCGCTGGATGAAGAGGGAGCTCTGGATGATGAGGGGGTGCTGGATAATGAGGGGGCGCTGGATAATGAGAAGGGTGGGTGCTGGGAGCCTGGATGATGAGGGGGCGCTGGATGAAGAGGGGGTGCTGGATGATGAGGGGGTGCTGGATAATGAGGAGAGGGGGAGCTGGGGTGCTGGATGATGAGGGGGTGCTGGATAATGAGGAGGGGGGAGCTGGGGCGCTGGATGATAAGGGGGCGCTGGATGAAGAGGGGGCGCTGGATGATGAGGGGGTGCTGGATAATGAGGAGGGGGGTGCTGGGGCGCTGGAAGATGAGGGGGCGCTGGATGAAGAGGGGGCGCTGGATGAAGAGGGGGCGCTGGATGATGAGGGGGGAGCTAAATGATGAGTGGGGCCCTGGATAATAACTAGGGCCCTGGATGAGGAGAAGCACATTTATACTACCCTGAGCACAGGGGGCACAGCACATCTATACTACCCTGAGTACAGGGGGCACAGCACATTTATACTACCCTGAGCACAGGGGGCACAGCACATCTATACTACCCTGAGCACAGGGGGCACAGCACATCTATACTACCCTGAGCACAGGGGGCACAGCACATCTATACTACCCAGAGCACAGGGGGCACAGCACATCTATACTACCCTGAGCACAGGGGGCACTGCACATCTATACTACCCTGAGCACAGGGGGCACTGCACATCTATACTACCCTGAGCACAGGGGGCACAGCACATCTATACTACCCTGAGCACAGGGGGTCCAGCACATCTATACTACCCTGAGCACAGGGGGCCCAGCACATCTATACTACCCTGAGCACAGGGGGCACAGCACATCTATACTACCCTGAGCACAGGAGGCACAGCACATCTATACTACCCTGAGCACAGGGGGCACAGCACATCTATACTACCCTGAGCACAGGGGGCCCCGCACATCTATACTACCCTGAGCACAGGGGGCACAGCACATCTATACTACCCTGAGCACAGGGGGAACAGCACATCTATACTACCCTGAGTACAGGGGGTCCAGCACATCTATACTACCCTGAGCACAGGGGGCCCCGCACATCTATACTACCCTGAGCACAGGGGGCACAGCACATCTATACTACCCTGAGCACAGGGGGCCCCGCACATCTATACTACCCTGAGCACAGGGGGCACAGCACTTCTATACTACCCTGAGCACAGGGGGCCCCGCACATCTATACTACCCTGAGTACAGGGGGCACAGCACATCTATACTACCCAGAGCACAGGGGGCCCAGCACATTTATACTACCCTGAGCACAGGGGGCCCAGCACATTTATACTACCCTGAGCACAGGGGGCCCAGCACATCTATACTACCCTGAGCACAGGGCCCCAGCACATCTATACTACCCTGAGCACAGGGGGCACAGCACATCTATACTACCCTGAGCACAGGGGGCCCCGCACATCTATACTACCCTGAGCACAGGGGGCCCCGCACATCTATACTACCCTGAGTACAGGGGGTCCAGCACATCTATACTACCCTGAGCACAGGGGGCCCCGCACATCTATACTACCCTGAGCACAGGGGGCACAGCACATCTATACTACCCTGAGCACAGGGGGCACAGCACATCTATACTACCCTGAGTACAGGGGGCACTGCACATCTATACTACCCTGAGCACAGGGGGCACTGCACATCTATACTACCCTGAGTACAGGGGCCCAGCACATCTATACTACCCTGAGTACAGGGGGCACAGCACATCTATACTACCCTGAGCACAGGGGGCACAGCACATCTATACTACCCTGAGCACAGGGGGCCCAGCACATCTATACTACCCTGAGCACAGGGGGCACAGCACATCTATACTACCCTGAGTACAGGGGGCACTGCACATCTATACTACCCTGAGCACAGGGGGCACTGCACATCTATACTACCCTGAGCACAGGGGGCACTGCACATCTATACTACCCTGAGCACAGGGGGCACAGCACACCTATACTAGCCTGAGCACAGGGGGCACAGCACATCTATACTACCCTGAGTACAGGGGCCCAGCACATCTATACTACCCTGAGCACAGGGGGCACTGCACATCTATACTACCCTGAGCACAGGGGGCCCAGCACATCTATACTACCCTGAGCACAGGGGGCCCAGCACATCTATACTACCCTGAGCACAGGGCCCCAGCACATCTATACTACCCTGAGCACAGGGGGCACAGCACATCTATACTACCCTGAGCACAGGGGGAACAGCACATCTATACTACCCTGAGTACAGGGGGCCCAGCACATTTATACTACCCTGAGCACAGGGGGCCCAGCACATCTATACTACCCTGAGCACAGGGCCCCAGCACATCTATACTACCCTGAGCACAGGGGGCACAGCACATCTATACTACCCTGAGCACAGGAGGCACTGCACATCTATACTACCCTGAGCACAGGGGGCACTGCACATCTATACTACCCTGAGCACAGGGGGCACTGCACATCTATACTACCCTGAGTACAGGGGCCCAGCACATCTATACTACCCTGAGCACAGGGGGCACTGCACATCTATACTACCCTGAGCACAGGGGGCACTGCACATCTATACTACCCTGAGCACAGGGGGCACAGCACATCTATACTACCCTGAGTACAGGGGCCCAGCACATCTATACTACCCTGAGCACAGGGGGCACTGCACATCTATACTACCCTGAGCACAGGGGGCACTGCACATCTATACTACCCTGAGCACAGGGGGCACAGCACATCTATACTACCCTGAGCACAGGGGGCACTGCACATCTATACTACCCTGAGCACAGGGGGCACTGCACATCTATACTACCCTGAGCACAGGGGGCACTGCACATCTATACTACCCTGAGCACAGGGGGCACTGCACATCTATACTACCCTGAGCACAGGGGGCACTGCACATCTATACTACCCTGAGCACAGGGGGCACTGCACATCTATACTACCCTGAGCACAGGGGGCACAGCACATCTATACTACCCTGAGCACAGGGGGCACTGCACATCTATACTACCCTGAGCACAGGGGGCACTGCACATCTATACTACCCTGAGCACAGGGGCCCAGCACATCTATACTACCCTGAGCACAGGGGGCACTGCACATCTATACTACCCTGAGCACAGGGGGCACTGCACATCTATACTACCCTGAGCACAGGGGGCACTGCACATCTATACTACCCTGAGCACAGGGGGCCCAGCACATCTATACTACCCTGAGCACAGGGGCCCAGCACATCTATACTACCCTGAGTACAGGGGGCACAGCACATCTATACTACCCTGAGCACAGGGGGCCCAGCACATCTATACTACCCTGAGCACAGGGGGCCCAGCACATCTATACTACCCTGAGCACAGGGGGCCCAGCACATCTATACTACCCTGAGCACAGGGGCCCAGCACATCTATACTACCCTGAGCACAGGGGGCACTGCACATCTATACTACCCTGAGCACAGGGGGCACAGCACATCTATACTACCCTGAGCACAGGGGGCACAGCACATCTATACTACCCTGAGCACAGGGGGCACAGCACATCTATACTACCCTGAGCACAGGGGGCCCCGCACATCTATACTACCCTGAGCACAGGGGGCACAGCACATCTATACTACCCTGAGCACAGGGGCCCAGCACATCTATACTACCCTGAGTACAGGGGGCACAGCACATCTATACTACCCTGAGCACAGGGGGCCCAGCACATTTATACTACCCTGAGCACAGAGGGCACAGCACATCTATACTACCCTGAGCACAGGGGGCACAGCACATCTATACTACCCTGAGCACAGGGGGCACATCACATCTATATTACCCTGAGCACAGGGGGCCCAGCACATCTATACTACCCTGAGCACAGGGGGCACAGCACATTTATACTACCCTGAGTACAGGGGGCCCAGCACATCTATACTACCCTGAGCACAGGGGGCACAGCACATTTATACTACCCTGAGTACAGGGGGCACAGCACACCTATACTACCCTGAGCACAGGGGGCCCAGCACATCTATACCACCCTGAGCACAGGGGGCCCAGCACATCTATACTACCCTGAGCACAGGGGGCCCAGCACATCTATACTACCCTGAGCACAGGGGCCCAGCACATCTATACTACCCTGAGCACAGGGGGCCCAGCACATCTATACTACCCTGAGCACAGGGGCCCAGCACATCTATACTACCCTGAGCACAGGGGGTCCAGCACATCTTATTTGTGTCGCACGTGACGGCTGCACTGGTCTTCATACGACTAATTTCTGCACTGAAGAGGCCGCTCCGGTGCTCAGTCGGACCGTGGGTCAGCTTTGTCATGCAAATTCCAACAGAATAGTGTCGCACACCCCATGTTAAAAATTTCACCAAAAAAAAGTTGTGCATTCTGTCGGCGCAGGGCAGAGGGCGCTAGATTCCTGCAGAGCGTGTACCAGAAATCCTGAATCTGGCGCCCCCTGCACACTACACAGGATAATGCACTGATCTTAGTAAATTTGGGCCAGTCCTGCAGCCACCACTGGGGGGAGCTCAGGAGATTAATGTTAACTGTGTTATCATAGAGATAAGTAGGTAGACCAGGGGTCCCTAAACTTTTTACAAAGGGGGACGTTCACAGTCCCTCTCAGAAAGTAGGAGGGCCGGACTAAAGTTTAAAAATAAAAAATAAGAAATTCCTCTATACACTGCACAGATCTTAAAAATACATAACAGGAACAAATACAATATTTAAAGTAAAGAGCAAGTACTTACCAGCATCTCCATGGGAAGTATTGGCCTGCTTTTGGTTCATAGGATGGTCAATATTCGGTTCCAATTAATTATTTCCTATGCTGCCCCTTCCCCATTAATTATTTCCTATGCTGCCCCTTCCCCATTAATTATTTTCTATGCTGCCCCCACCATTAATTATTTCCTATGCTGCCCCCACCATTAATTATTTCCTATGCTGCCCTCCACCATTAATTATTTTCTATGCTGCCCCCACCATTAATTATTTCCTATGCTGCCCCCACCATTAATTATTTCCTATGCTGCCCCCACCATTAATTATTTCCTATGCTGCCCCTCCCCCATTAATTATTTCCTATGCTGCCCCTCCCCCATTAATTATTTCCTATGCTGCCCCCACCATTAATTATTTCCTATGCTGCCCCCACCATTAATTATTTCCTATGCTGCCCCCACAATTAATTATTTCCTATGCTGCCCCCAACATTAATTATTTCCTATGCTGCCCCCACCATTAATTATTTCCTATGCTGTCCAAACCATTAATTATTTCCTATGCTGTCCACACCATTAATTATTTCCTATGCTGCCCCTCCCCCATTAATTATTTCCTATGCTGTCCACACCATTAATTATTTCCTATGCTGTCCACACCATTAAAGGAAACCTACCATTTCAAATGGTAGGTTTAAGCTGTAAACACCGAGCACCAGCTCAGGGTGAGCTGGTGCCGGTGCTCAGTTTCGTTAGTGTTAAAACCGCGGTATCGCGGTTTTAACACTTTTTAAACTTTATAGCAGAAGCCGCTTCGGCGCTGCGCGCGACCGTGCGCGCGTCTACATAGGAAATGCCGCAGGCGTTGCGCGCGCACGGTCGCGCGCAGCGCCGAAGCGGCTTCTGCTATAAAGTTTAAAAAGTGTTAAAACCGCGATACCGCGGTTTTAACACTAACGAAACTAAGCACCGGCACCAGCTCACCCTGAGCTGGTGCTCGGTGTTTACAGCTTAAACCTACCATTTGAAATGGTAGGTTTCCTTTAATTATTTCCTATGCTGCCCCCCACCATTAATTATTTCCTATGCTGTCCCTCACCATTAATTATTTCCTATGCTGCCCCCACCATTAATTATTTCCTATGCTGCCCCCACCATTAATTATTTCCTATGCTGCCCCCACCATTAATTATTTCCTATGCTGCCCCCCACCATTAATTATTTCCTATGCTGCCCCCCACCATTAATTATTTCCTATGCTGCCCCCCACCATTAATTATTTCCTATGCTGCCCCCCACCATTAATTATTTCCTATGCTGCCCCCACCATTAATTATTTCCTATGCTGCCCCCACCATTAATTATTTCTTATGCTGCCCCCCACCATTAATTATTTCCTATGCTGCCCCTCCCCCATTAATTATTTCCTATGCTGCCCCCACCATTAATTATTTCCTATGCTGCCCCCCACCATTAATTATTTCCTATGCTGCCCCCCACCATTAATTATTTCCTATGCTGCCCCCACCATTAATTATTTCCTATGCTGCCCCCACCATTAATTATTTCCTATGCTGCCCCCACCATTAATTATTTCTTATGCTGCCCCTACAATTAATAATTTCCTATGCTGCCCCCCACCATTAATTATTTCCTATGCTGCCCCCACCATTAATTATTTCCTATGCTGCCCGCCACCATTAATTATTTCCTATGCTGCCCCTCCCCCATTAATTATTTCCTATGCTGCCCCCACCATTAATTATTTCCTATGCTGCCCCCACCATTAATTATTTCTTATGCTGCCCCCCACCATTAATTATTTCTTATGCTGCCCCCCACCATTAATTATTTCCTATGCTGCCCCTCCCCCATTAATTATTTCCTATGCTGCCCCCACCATTAATTATTTCCTATGCTGCCCCCCACCATTAATTATTTCCTATGCTGTCCCTCACCATTAATTATTTCCTATGCTGCCCCTCCACCATTTATTATTTCCTATGCTGCCCCCACCATTAATTATTTCCTATGCTGCCCCTCCCCCATTAATTATTTCCTATGCTGCCCCCACCATTAATTATTTCCTATGCTGCCCCCCACCATTAATTATTTCCTATACTGTCCCTCACCATTAATTATTTCCTATGCTGTCCCTCACCATTAATTATTTCCTATGCTGCCCCTCCACCATTTATTATTTCCTATGCTGCCCCCCACCATTAATTATTTCCTATGCTGTCCCTCACCATTAATTATTTCCAGTGCTGCCATCCACCATTAATTATTTCCTATGCTGCCCCTCCCCCATTAATTATTTCCTATGCTGTCCCTCACCATTAATTATTTCCAGTGCTGCCATCCACCATTAATTATTTCCTATGCTGCCATCCACCATTAATTATTTGCTATGCTGCCCCTCTCCCATTAATTATTTCCTATGCTGCCCCTCCACCATTAATTATTTCCTATGCTGCCATCCACCATTAATTATTTCCTATGCTGCCCCTCCCCCAGTTATTATTTCCTATGCTGCCATCCACCATTAATTATTTCCTATGCTGCCCCTCCCCCATTAATTATTTCCTATGCTGCCCCTCCCCCATTAATTATTTCCTATGCTGCCCCCACCATTAATTATTTCCTATGCTGCCCCCAACCATTAATTATTTCCTATGCTGCCCCTCCACCATTAATTATTTCCTATGCTGCCCCCACCATTAATTATTTCCTATGCTGCCCCCAACCATTAATTATTTCCTATGCTGCCCCTCCCCCATTAATTATTTCCTATGCTGCCCCCACCATTAATTATTTCCTATGCTGCCCCCACCATTAATTATTTCCTATGCTGCCCCCAACCATTAATTATTTCCTATGCTGCCCCTCCACCATTAATTATTTCCTATGCTGCCCCTCCACCATTAATTATTTCCTATGCTGGCCCCAGAGGTCGCGATAACGCCTCTACACGCGTCATAGACGCGTTTAGAGGCTGATTTACTCCCCCAAAAAATCACCAAGCGTATTAATACGCTTGGTGATTTTCCTATGAGCTGCCGCTTCCAAGCGGTGACGGCGCCGGCTGCAGGATCGCAGCGCTGAGTGGCTGGAGGCAGGACAGGGAGGGACTTCCTGCTCACCGTCCGAGCCTCTCCCGCCAGACGCCGAGAGATAGGTGAGGAGATGGAGGAGCCGAGCGAGGGGAGGGGGCGGGACCGAGCGAGGGAGGGGGCGGGGCCGAGCGAGGGGAGGGGGCGGGCATCTGTTGCCGGGGCTGTGCTCCTGATCTGTGTGTGATCGTGCACACAGCCAGTAACAGGATCGTGCTGTCTATGTGACAGCCCGATCGTGTACTGTGACCGGGGGCAGATTATTATCAGTCTCCTGTCACAGCAGCCCTTGTATACAGTGAGAGGCTGCAGGGAAGGTGCTGTATGCACCAGGGGCGTTGCTAGGGTGGAAAAAGATCCGGGGCACGGGCCCCAATGCATGTGTATCAGACTTTTAGTAATGCCCCCCCTGTACATAACGCCCTCACATGTGGTTGTGCCAATAACAACCTGCCAGTGTATACAGCTACAGAAACCACAGGAGAAATCCCTACTTTTTCCCTCCAGTGACTGCAGGTGACGTCTCCTCCATTAGACATCACCACATCTTATGTTCCCCATTGTCCCTACATCTTGGACAGTGTTATCTGGCTGCTGCCCCCAACAATCTCCCCCAAATACTGTAAGGCTAGCAACACCAGGAGCTTGTTACCCATCACACTGGTCTCACTAGAAACGCAAATGAGATCAAACTGAGGCCTGTCCTAGTGCCACGTGTGAACACGCCCCAAGAGATGTCCCCCACACAGCCCCCCAGTAACGTGCCCCACACAGCCACAAATCAATGACCCCCATACATCTACCACCCCCAAAATGTTCCCCACACAGCTACCCTCAGTAGCTAATGTGCCCCCACACAGCCCCCTCAGTAGCTAATGTGCCCCCACACAGCCCCCCCAGTAGCTAATGTGCCCCCACACAGCCCCCCCAGTAGCTAATGTGCCCCCACACAGCCCCCCCAGTAGCTAATGTGCCCCCACACAGCCCCCCCAGTAGCTAATGTGCCCCCACACAGCCCCCCAGTAGCTAATGTGCCCCCACACAGCTACCCCCAGTAGCTAATGTGCCCCCACACAGCTACCCCCAGTAGCTAATGTGCCCCCACACAGCTACCCCCAGTAGCTAATGTGCCCCCACACAGCCCCTCCAGTAGCTAATGTCCCCCACATAGCCCCCCCAGTAGCTAATGTCCCCCACACAGCCCCCCCAGTAGCTAATGTGCCCCCACACAGCCCCCCCCCCAGTAGCTAATGTCCCCCACACAGCCCCCCCAGTAACTTAAGGCCCCCACACAGCCCCCCCCAGTAGCTAATGTCCCCCACACAGCCCCCCCAGTAGCTAATGTGCCCCCACACAGCCCCCCCAGTAGCTAATGTCCCCCACACAGCCCCCCCAGTAGCTAATGTCCCCCACACAGCCCCCCCAGTAGCTAATGTCCCCCACACAGCCCCCCCAGTAGCTAATGTGCCCCCACACAGCCCCCCCAGTAGCTAATGTGCCCCCACACAGCCCCCCCAGTAGCTAATGTGCCCCCACACAGCCCCCCCAGTAGCTAATGTGCCCCCACACAGCCCCCCCAGTAGGTAATGTCCCCCACACAGCCCCCCCAGTAGGTAATGTCCCCCACACAGCCCCCCCAGTAGCTAATGTGCCCCCACACAGCCCCCCCAGTAGGTAATGTCCCCCACACAGCCCCCCCAGTAGCTAATGTGCCCTCACACAGCTCCCCCAGTAGCTAATGTCCCCCACACAGCCCCCCCAGTAAGTAATGTGCCCACACACAGCCCCCCCCCCAGTAAGTAATGTCTCCCACACAGCCCCCCCAGTAAGTAATGTCCCCCACACTGCCCCTTCCCCCAGTAAGTAATGTGCCCACACACAGCCCCCCCCCCTAAACTTTTACAAAGGGGGACGTTCACAGTCCCTCTTAGAAAGTAGGAGGGCCGGACTAAAGTTTAAAAATAAAAAATAAGAAATTCCTCTATACACTGCACAGATCTTAAAAATACAAAACAGGAACAAATACAATATTTAAAGTAAAGAGCAAGTACTTACCAGCATCTCCATGGGAAGTATTAGCCTGCTTTTGGTTCATAGGATGGTCAATATTCGGTTCCAATTAATTTTTTCCTATGCTGCCCCTTCCCCATTAATTATTTCCTATGCTGCCCCTTCCCCATTAATTATTTTCTATGCTGCCCCCACCATTAATTATTTCCTATGCTGCCCCCACCCCCCATTATTTCCTATGCTGCCCCCACCCCCCATTATTTCCTATGCTGCCCCTCCCTCATTAATTATTTCCTATGCTGCCCCTCCCCCATTAATTATTTCCTATGCTGCCCCCCACCATTAATTATTTCCTATGCTGCCCCCCACCATTAATTATTTCCTATGCTGCCCCCCACCATTAATTATTTCCTATGCTGCCCCTCACCATTAATTATTTCCTATGCTGCCCCCACCATTAATTATTTCCTATGCTGCCCCCACCATTAATTATTTCCTATGCTGCCCCTCCCCCATTAATTATTTCCTATGCTGCCCCTCCCCCATTAATTATTTCCTATGCTGCCCCTCCCCCATTAATTATTTCCTATGCTGCCCCTCCCCCATTAATTATTTCCTATGCTGCCCCTCCCCCATTAATTATTTCCTATGCTGCCCCTCCCCCATTAATTATTTCCTATGCTGCCCCCAACATTATATATTTCCTATGCTGCCCACACCATTAATTATTTCCTATGCTGCCCCCACCATTAATTATTTCCTATGCTGCCCCTCCCCCATTAATTATTTCCTACGCTGCCCCCACCATTAATTATTTCCTATGCTGTCCACACCATTAATTATTTCCTATGCTGCCCCTCCACCATTAATTATTTCCTATGCTGTCCCTCACCATTATTTCCTATGCTGCCCCCACCATTAATTATTTCCTATGCTGCCATCCACCATTAATTATTTCCTATGCTGCCCCCACCATTAATTATTTCCTATGCTGCCATCCACCATTAATTATTTCCTATGCTGCCCCTCCCCCATTAATTATTTCCTATGCTGCCTCTCCACCATTAATTATTTCCTATGCTGCCATCCACCATTAATTATTTCCTATGCTGCCCCTCCCCCATTAATTATTTCCTATGCTGCCATCCACCATTAATTAATTCCTATGCTGCCCCTCCCCCATTAATTATTTCCTATGCTGCCCCTCCCCCATTAATTATTTCCTATGCTGCCCCCACCATTAATTATTTCCTATGCTGCCCCCACCATTAATTATTTCCTATGCTGCCCCCACCATTAATTATTTCCAATGCTGCCATCCACCATTAATTATTTCCTATGCTGCCCCTCCCCCATTAATTATTTCCTATGCTGCCCCTCCCCCATTAATTATTTCCTATGCTGCCCCTCCCCCATTAATTATTTCCTATGCTGCCCCCACCATTAATTATTTCCTATGCTGCCCCCAACCATTAATTATTTCCTATACAGCCCCTGTATACAGTGAGAGGCTGCAGGGAAGGTGCTGTATGCACCAGGGGCGTTGCTAGGGTGGAAAAAGATCCGGGGCACGGGCCCCAATGCATGTGTATCAGACTTTTAGTAATGCCCCCCCTGTACATAACGCCCTCACATGTGGTTGTGCCAATAACAACCTGCCAGTGTATACAGCTACAGAAACCACAGGAGAAATCCCTACTTTTTCCCTCCAGTGACTGCAGGTGACGTCTCCTCCATTAGACATCACCACATCTTATGTTCCCCATTGTCCCTACATCTTGGACAGTGTTATCCTGCTGCTGCCCCCAACAATCTCCCCCAAATACTGTAAGGCTTGCATTTAAACACCAGGAGCTTGTTACCCATCACACTGGTCTCACTAGAAACGCAAATGAGATCAAACTGAGGCCTGTTCTAGTGCCACGTGTGAACACGCCCCAAGAAATGTCCCCCACACAGCCCCCCAGTAACGTGCTACACACAGCCCCCCAGTAACGTGCCCCGCACAGCCACAAATCAATGACCCCCATACATCTACCACCCCCAAAATGTTCCCCACACAGCTACCCTCAGTAGCTAATGTGCCCCCACACAGCTACCCTCAGTAGCTAATGTGCCCCCACACAGCCCCCCCAGTAGCTAATGTGCCCCCACACAGCCACCCCAGTAGCTAATGTGCCCCCACACAGCCACCCCAGTAGCTAATGTGCCCCCACACAGCCCCCCAGTAGCTAATGTGCCCCCACACAGCCCCCCCAGTAGCTAATGTGCCCCCACACAGCCCCCCCCAGTAGCTAATGTCCCCCACACAGCTACCCTCAGTAGCTAATGTGCCCCCACACAGCCCCCCAGTAGCTAATGTCCCCCACACAGCCACCCCAGTAGCTAATGTGCCCCCACACAGCCCCCCCAGTAGCTAATGTCCCCCACACAGCCCCCCCAGTAGCTAATGTGCCCCCACACAGCCCCCCAGTAGCTAATGTGCCCCCACACAGCCCCCCCAGTAGCTAATGTGCCCCCACACAGCCCCCCCAGTAGCTAATGTGCCCCCACACAGCCCCCCCAGTAGCTAATGTGCCCCCACACAGCCCCCCCAGTAGCTAATGTGCCCCCACACAGCCCCCCCAGTAGCTAATGTGCCCCCACACAGCCCCCCCAGTAGCTAATGTGCCCCCACACAGCCCCCCCCCAGTAAGTAATGTGCCCACACACAGCCCCCCCAGTAAGTAATGTCTCCCACACAGCCCCCCCAGTGAGTAATGTCCCCCACACTGCCCCCCCCAGTAAGTAATGTCCCCCACACTGCTCCCCCCAGTAAGTAATGTCTCCCACACAGCCCCCCCAGTAAGTAATGTCCCCCACACTGCTCCCCCCAGTAAGTAATGTGCCCACACACAGCCCCCCCCCCCCACAGTAAGTAATGTCTCCCACACAGCCCCCCCAGTAAGTAATGTCTCCCATACAGCCCCCACACAGCCCCCCCTGTAGGTAATGTCCCCCACACACCCCACTTACCTCAATGATGCAGGTCTATGTGTTCACTGTGTGTTTCCCCGGCAGGTCATGTGACCATCCATGACATCATCACAGGTCCTTCAGTATTAGTCCTCCAGAGGCTGCAGCCCCTGCTGGGGAAAACAGTGACTACACTCCTTCTCATCACCATCTGTGGAGATTGTGATGAGAGAGAGGAGGATGCGCAGGGGAGATCCGGGGCTCCAGCCAAAAGATCCGGGGCACGAGCCCCGGATCTTTTGACCTAGCGACGCCCCTGGTATGCACCCTCTCTGCATGTCTCTGTATACAGATCACTGATGACAGTGATCCAATGGGTTGTTACCAGTAGATCACTGTTATCTGTCATCTATATGAAAGAAAAGCAGGGAACACAAATACTATGTGTTCCTCCCTAAATGTGCCCCTGTAAGAAAAAAAAAAAGTTCCCAAACCGCAGCAAATTAATTAAATAATTTTATTAATTAAATAGTCTACTCTGTAGACAGTAAGGCTGCATTCAAACAAACCGTATGCCCGCCAGAACGTAGCCGTGCAGGAATTGAAATACAATTTTAATACATTGGGTACTGGCCGCAACACTAGGACATGTCATTTTCCCGTGTACGGAGCGGTATCACTCCGTGCAACCATCTATTGGGGACATATGTACAGCCGAAAGCTTGCGGTTGTACATGCGTCCCCCACATGGTTGTGTGCATGTGGCCTAAGGCTGGTGCCACACGTAGCGCTTTGTCTGTGCTTGCAAATGCAGACAAAGCGCAAAACACCGGTGGCTTGTTCCCAATCGCAGACGTTTCCATAGAAACGCCGATGCGATGGGGCCGAGGCACGCCCCGGTGGGCGCGACTTTGTCTGCGTTTGCAAGCGCAGACAAAGCGTTACGTGTGGCACCAGCCTAAGGCTACATGCACACGGCAGCGCGGGGAGAGGAGGAGGAGGAGCGCAGCTCACCCCCGCCCCTCTCCATAGCAATGTATGGCCGCGGCGCCATAATACGGGAAAAGATAGGACATGTCCTATCTTTTCCCGGGCTACGGAGCGGTACGGTGCTGCACGTGTACAGGGCCGTGAGCCCATAGAAGTGTATGGGGGACGTATATTGGCCGCATATACGTCGGCCGTATATGTCCCCCATACAGTAGTGTGAATGCAGCCTAAGGGTGAGGTTATTACCTACGTTTTCAAATGCATCACAACAGCTGAGACGAGATTTGCCTAATTACATTGCTGTCAACATTTTGTTTACAAAACGCATGCAATAAAATTGTATTGATGCATGTGTTTTGTTAACACAATGTTGACAGCAATGTAATTGCTATTTGATGCGTTTTGGTGCGTTCACACGATGCGTTGCGTTTTTTGATTAGTTTTTGACGCATTCCAAAGGCTTCAACCTTGATCACATGTTGATGTAACATTCTGTTTCCATTGCATTTGCTAAAACGCAATGTTACTTAAACATGTGAAGCCTTTGGATGCGTCAAAAACGCATAAAAAAGGCGTGAATGCATCCCAAAGGGGTTTTCCCAAGAATTCAAATTAGACCCTATCCCGTGGATATGGCCTAACTTGAATTTGTGGGAAAACCCTTTTAAGCACAGAAAACAGGAGCTGTAACTTTTTCCTTGTATTAATAGACGTCTTATAACACTATATATACACGCCTGGGAGTTATACATTTATTAGTGAAAATTTCGTTCTCCTCCTGGGTTAAAAATACTCCTCAAAAATTGTGAGAGAAGTATTATTACCCTTCTGGAAAAATGTTAGTGCGACCTCTGACTGCCCCCCACCATGAATTATTTCATATGCTGCCCCCCACCATTAATTATTTCATATGCTGCCCCCCACCATTAATTATTTTATATGCTGCCCCCACCATTAATTATTTCTTATGCTGCCCCCAACCATTAATTATTTCATATGCTACCCCCCACCATTAATTATTTCATATGCTACCCCCCACCATTAATTATTTCATATGCTGCCCCCCACCATTAATTATTTCATATGCTGCCCCCACCATTAATTATTTCATATGCTGCCCCTACCATTAATTATTTAATATGCTGCCCCCAACCATTAATTATTTCTTATGCTGCCCCCCACCATTAATTATTTCCTATGCTGCCCCTCCCCCATTAATTATTTTATATGCTGAACCTCTCCCATTATTTCCTATGCTGAACCTCTCCCATTAATTATTTCCTATGCTGCCCCTCTCCCATTAATTATTACTTATGCTGCCCCTCCCCCCTTAATTATTTCCTATGCTGCCCCTCTACCCATAAATTATTTTCTATGCTGCCCCTCCCCCATTAATTATTTCCTATGCTGCCCCTCCCCCATTAATTATTTCCTATGCTGCCCCTCCGCCATTAATTATTTCCTATGCTGCCCCCCACCATTAATTATTTCTCATGCTGACCCCCACCATTAATTTTTTCATATTCTGCCCCCCACCATTATTTTTTTCATATGCTGCCCCCACCATTAATTATTTCATATGCTGCCCCCCACCATTAATTAGTTCATATGCTGCGCCCAACCATTAGTTATTTCATATGCTGCCCCTTCACCACGAATTATTTGCTATGCTGCCCCCAACCATTAATTATTTAATATGCTGCCCACACCATTAATTATTTCCTATGCTGCCCCCCACCATTTATTACTTTATATGCGGCCCCCTACCATTAATTATTTCCTATGCTGCCCCTTCACCATGAATTATTTCCTATGCTGCCCCTCATTAATTATTTCCTATGCTGCCCCCACCATTAATTACTTTATATGCGCCCCTTACCATTAATTATTTCCTATGCTGCCCCCAACCATTAATTATTTCATATGCTGCTCCTTCACCATTAATTATTTCATATGCTGCCCCCCACCATTAATTAGTTTATATGCGGCCCCCTACCATTAATTATTTCATATGCTGCCCCACCCACCATTAGTTATTTCCTATGCTGCCCCTTCACCATGAATTATTTCCTATGCTGCCCCCCATTAATTATTTCCTATGCTGCCCCCACCATTAATTACTTTATATGCGCCCCCCTATCATTAATTATTTCCTATGCTGCCCCCAACCATTAATTATTTCATATGCTGCTCCTTCACCATACATTTTTTCATATGCTGCTCCTTCACCATTAATTCGTTCCTATGCTGCCCCCACCATTAATTATTTTAAATGCTGCCCCCCACCATTAATTTTTTCATATGCTGCCCCCACCATTAATTATTTCATATTCTGCCCCCAACCATTAATTATTTCCTATGCTGCCCCATCATTAATTATTTCCTATGCTGCCCCCCACCATTAATTATTTCATATTCTGCCCCCAACCATTAATTATTTCATATGCTGCCCCATCATTAATTATTTCCTATGCTGCCCCCCACCATTTATTAGTTTATATGCACCCTCCTACCATTAATTATTTCCTATGCTGCCCCCAACCATTAATTATTTCATATGCTGCTCCTTCACCATTAATTATTTCCTATGCTGCCCTCCCCACCATTAATTAGTTCATATGCTGCCCCCCCAACCATAAATTTTTTCATATGCTGCTCCTTCACCATTAATTCGTTCCTATGCTGCCCCACCATTAATTATTTCATATGCTGCCCCCCACCATTAATTAGTTCATATGCTGCCCCCCACCATTAATTATTTCATATGCTGCCCCCAACCATTAATTAGTTTATATGCTGCCCCCTAACATTAATTATTTCATATGCTGCCCCATCATTAATTATTTCATATGCTGACCCCCACCATTAATTATTTCCTATGCTGCCCCCCACCATTAATTATTTCCTATGTAGCCCCCAACCATTTATTATTTCATATGCTGCTCCTTCACCTTTACTTTTTTCATATGCTGCTCCTACACCATTAATTATTTAATATACTGCCCCCCACCATTAATTAATTCATATGCTGCCCCCCACCATTAATTATTTCATATGCTGCCCCCCACCATTACTTAGTTCATTTGCTGCGCCCAACCATTAGTTATTTCATATGCTGCTCCTTCACCACGAATTATTTGCTATGCTGCCCCCAACCATTAATTATTTAATATGCTGCCCACACCATTAATTATTTCCTATGCTGCCCCCCACCATTAATTAGTTTATATGCGGCCCCCTACCATTAATTATTTCCTATGCTGCCCCTTCACCATGAATTATTTCCTATGCTGCCCCTCATTAATTATTTCCTATGCTGCCCCCACCATTAATTACTTTATATGTGCCTCCCTACCATTAATTATTTCCTATGCTGCCCCCAACCATTAATTATTTCATATGCTGCTCCTTCACCATTAATTATTTCATATGCTGCCCACACCATTAATTATTTCCTATGCTGCCCCCCACCATTAATTAGTTTATATGCGGCCCCCTACCATTAATTATTTCCTATGCTGCCCCCAACCATTAATTATTTCATATGCTGCCCACCCCACCATTAGTTATTTCCTATGCTGCCCCTTCACCATGAATTATTTCCTATGCTGCCCCCCATTAATTATATCCTATGCTGCCCCCACCATTAATTACTTTATATGCGCCCCCCTATCATTAATTATTTCCTATGCTGCCCCCAACCATTAATTATTTCATATGCTGCCCACACCATTAATTATTTCATATGCTGCCCCCCACCATTAATTATTTCATATGAAGCCCCCCACCATTAATTAGTTCATATGCTGCCCCCCACTTTTAGTTATTTCCTATGCTGCCCCTCACCATTAATTAGTTCATATGCTGCCCCCACCATTAATTATTTCATATGCTGCCCCCCACCATTAATTCGTTCCTATGCTGCCCCCACCATTAGTTATTTCTTATCCAGACCCCCACCATTGATTATTTCCTATGCTGCTCCCCACCATTAATTATTTCCTATGCTTCTCCCCACCATTAATTATTTCCTATGCTTCTCCCCACCATTAATTATTTCCTATGCTTCTCCCCACCATTAATTATTTCCTATGCTTCTCCTTTAATGCTGATTTCCTTTAATGCCCCCATAATTAATATTTCGGGAATGTTGGGTATCATACGCCTTCGATCTGCAATTAATGACCTTTAGGGCTGAAAACCTCTTTTAAAACATTTGTTATACTAAATATTAATTATTAGGGCCCCCGGCTGGCACAATATTTTTACTGCTGTTTTAAAATCCTATACTCACTTCTGGCATTGGCTCCCGCGTCTGCTTTTGTTCTGGCTGCTGCCCGACAGGAAGGGGTGCGCGGCCGCGTATCCAGGTTCAAAGAGCGATGTGCGCCAGGGTTGTGCTCCACCTGCAATAATAGAGCTCGAGACGCCGTTTCCGGCCACATCAAACACTATACACGATGTGGACGGAGGCCCCTGCCCGACAGCCAGAGGCCATGGGGATGCGGAGGAGGCCAGATAAAAACGCTCTGCAGGCCGCATGTGGCCCACGGGCAGTAGTTTGGGGACCCCTGGTGTAGACAATAAACATTAAAGTCTTGAGCTCCCCCTGGTGGTGACTGCAGAAAGACAGAATTGTAACATGAAACTATGTTTCAGATTTGGAACTTTGTTTTAGTAATACAGGACTCTGATCGCTGTAAATAAGTATCGGACAATTATGGAGAACCCCACAATAAGACTGTTGTAAGATTGTTTTGATCTTTAGTTGCATCATATCTTCCTCCAGTCACATCCAAAGCTGCATTTAATAATAGTGTTGATCTCCTGTTAGTGGCCACACATCCATTTGGCGCCCCCTGCTGGCTCAGGTTCAATATTGTTAAGGGGATTGTTTGAACCTCATATTTTTGCATCATTGCTGCCTATTTGCAAAAAGTTTAGACCAGTAACTACACTCAGGACAGACATGTCCCTTAGCTACAGTCCCTACGCAGCAGGTTTGGGGGGGATCCAATCTCAGTTTCATCGCTTATTACTTATCGAGTGTAAGCACCTTAAAGGGGAGCTCCAACCTCTCAAATCCTGTCTCCCATGATAATACAATTCTTCATCATCTTCTTGATATGTAAGTTGTGTCGTTCCTCTGTAATTCTTCCTAGACATCTATGACTTGATTGCTAGGCGGCTTTTATCAGTAGGGGGCGTTCCTTGAAATGTATGACATTGTCCAATCAGTGCTGGCGAATTAGACACGCCCCCTGCTGGACATAGAATTCCTAAAGTTCTAGGAGGAATAAAAGAGGAAGGATACAACACAGAACTGTAAGAAACTATAGTCCAAGAGAAAAGAATTGTCAACTTGACGAGAGAGGTGAAAGGTCCCCTGTAAGAGTGATAGGGATCCCCAATAACGGTGATGGCGAACCTTTAAGCGGCCGAGTGCCCACACTGCAACCCAAACCCCCCTTATTTATTGCGAGGTGCCAACCAAAAATTAAAGCAGTAACTTATTGCTCCCTGTTCCTCAACAACGTCCAATCATATTGGCCTCCTGAGGATAAGATGGAAAATCTGCATCATTTTAGCTTTTTTCCAGCGTCCCTCTGTAATCAGATAATCGTGGGGCCAGCAAGAGGTCATCCAAAGATAATTCGGTCCTGTCTACTAATTCTCCCTCTTCCTACAGTCCCAAGTAGTGAAGTAAGTATCACTTTAATATAGGACTGAAAGCAGCATCTTTTTCGTAGCTCGGAACTGTAGGAAGATTCTTTGAGTCCTGCCTGGTGCTGGGGCGATGGTCCGGGTGCCCACAAAAAGGGCTCTGAGTGCCGCCTCTGGCACCCGTGCATTGAGATTAGTGCGTATATACTTTTGTCAAGATGATATATGTTATACGCTTCAGGCAACTCACAGGCACCAAAAACTATTCAAGAATTAGGCTCCATCCAATGCGCCCCCTGCACCGGAGACCAGACCCCACGAGAGGTAAGAGAAGTGTCACATATTTACCAAAATCCAAAGATGTTATATACACTCACCGGCCACTTTATTAGGTCCACCATGCTAGTAACGGGTTGGACCCCCTTTTGCCTTCAGAACTGCCTCAATTCTTCGTGGCATAGATACAACAAGGTGCTGGAAGCTCCTCAGAGATTTTGCTCCATATTGACATGATGGCATCACACAGTTGCCGCAGATTTGTCGGCTGCACATCCATGATGCGAATCTCCCGTTCCACCACATCCCAAAGATGCTCTATTGGATGAGATCTGGTGACTGTGGAGCCATTTGTGTCCAGTGACCTCATTGTCATGTTCAAGAAACCAGTCTGAGATGCTTCCAGCTTTATGACATGGCGCATTATCCTGCTGAAAGTAGCCATCAGATGTTACAGGGTACATTGTGCTCATAAAGGGATGGACATGGGCAGCAACAATACTCAGGTAGACTGTGGCGTTGTACCAAGGGGCCCAAAGACACCATGACACCACCACCACCAGCCTGACCCGCTGATACAAGGCAGGATGGATCCATGACACCACCACCAGCCTGAGCCGCTGATACAAGGCAGGATGGATCCATGACACCACCACCACCAGCCTGAGCCGCTGATACAAGGCAGGATGGATCCATGACACCAGCACCACCAGCCTGAGCCGCTGATACAAGGCAGGATGGATCCATGCTTTCATGTTGTTGACGCCAAATTCTGACCCTACCATCCGAATGTTGCAGCAGAAATCGAGACTCATCAGACCAGGCAACGTTTTTCCAATCTTCTACTGTCCAATTTCGATGAGCTTGTGCAAATTGTAGTCTCAGTTTCCTGTTCTTAGCTGAAAGGAGTGGCACCCGGTGTGGTCTTCTGCTGCTGTAGCCCATCTGCCTCAAAGTTGGACGTACTGTGCGTTCAGAGATGCTCTTCTGCCTACCTTGGTTGTAACGGGTGGCGATTTGAGCCTTTCTATCAGCTCGAACCAGACTGCCCATTCTCCTCTGACCTCTGGCATCAACAAGGCATTTCCGCCCACAGAACTGCCGCTCACTGGATGTTTTTTCTTTTTCGGACCATTCTCTGTAAACCCTAGAGATGGTTGTGCGTGAAAATCCCAGTAGATCAGCAGTTTCTGAAATACTCAGACCAGCCCTTCTGGCACCAACAACCATGCCACGTTCACAGGCCACAAATCACCTTTCTTCCCCATACTGATGCTCGGGAGAACTGCAGGAGATTGTCTTGACCATGTCTACATGCCTAAATGCACTGAGTTGCCGCCATGTGATTGGCTGATTAGAAATTAAGTGTTAACGAGCAGTTGGACAGGTGTACCGAATAAATTAGCCGGTGAGTGTATATAGAGCAGGATAACAAGATCACAGCTTCAAGCCCCGTAACAAAACTATTAGAAAAGATTAAATAAAATAAGGAAAAGCCTACAACAAGATCAAGAACAAAATACCAAAAGCACAACCATGGAATTACAGGCGGTCCCCTACTTAAGGACACCCAACTTACAGACGACCCATAGTTAAAGACGGACCCCTCTGCCCCCTGTGACCTCTGGTGACCTCTCTGGATGTTACTATAGTTCCAGGCTGTAATGATGAGCTGTAAGGTGTCTGTAATGAAGCTTTATTGATAATCCTTGGTCCAGTTACAGCTAAAAATTTTGAAACTCCAATTGTCACTTGGGCAAAAAATAAAAAAATTGCCTAGAACTTCAATTATAAAATATACAGCTGCGACTCACATACAAATTCATCTTAAGAACAAGTCTATGTACCCTATCTTGTACATAACCCAGGGAATTCCTGTACAGGATTTTATTTTTATTGCCTCCTCCCCCTAATAGAAATGAGTAAAAATGAATCATTACGTGGGAAGCAGCTCAAAAAGTCACAAAGAAAAAACTGAGCATCAAAAATTTAAAGAAAGGAGAAAAGAAATGTAAAAAAAACACATTGCATCCGGGTGGATCGGAGCAGCCACTGTGTGCAAAGGGTTAAAATATGGCTTAATATATTGAGATGGACGAGGTTCCCAAATTTTTGGCAAATTTTTATTAACCTTCCCTTTACATATAATAGATTATAGGGGGCGCTATAACTTTTGCACTGGACATTGGTTTCATGCTCCTGCAGCTCCCAATACAGCTTTTTTTTTTTTTTTTTTGCACGGCTTAGAAGACGTTGTGTTAAATTGATAAAAGAGTTTTTTTACATTTTTCTACATAAAAAAATGTCCAATGTAAAAGCTTTAATTGGATTTTCTCCTTGTTCCTTGTAGAGTCCACACGTCCTGCCATGGACCTCAAACCTGTCCTACAGTTTCTGGTCTTAATGTCTATGGTTGGAGCCACTCACTCAAGTTCGCTTTCTAAGGGTCGTTATATGGCGTCTGTCTTCTCGGACCTGACCCCGGAGGAGATGACATCAGTTCGGAATTTCCTCATGGACCAGGAGCAGCTCCGTTTAGTCCCCATTAGAAGTCACTTTGGCAAAAACTCCCTCTTCATGATGGAGCTCAACTTGCCCAAGAAGCGCCACGTCCTGAACTTTTTGGATAACCTTGGACCCAAACCTCTACGAGAGGCCAAGGTGGTCATCTTCTTCGGAGACCAGGCACAACCTAACATCACTGAATACATTGTCGGCCCCCTCCCTCACCCGTATTATTACAAACCAGTGACCTCGAAAAGCAACAAGCCAATCAGATACGAGTCCCGACCCATGACTTTCCTGGAGTATGAGAGGATTTACAGACGTCTTTTAGAGCTGACCCAAGATTTTAACCACATCTTGTTGGAGACTTCCGGCTTCTCCTTCTATAACTGCTCCTCACGTTGTCTCACCTTCACTGACATTGCCCCCCGGGGCCTAAAATCTGGAGAGCGTCGCTCATGGCTGGTGCTTCAGAAGTATCTAGATGGGTTCTTCCTCCACCCTATTGGAATGGAAATCTTACTGAATCATCGATCAGTAAACCCAAGTGAGTGGAGCATTGACAAGATCTGGTACAATGGTCAATACTTCGATGGTGTCAAGGAGCTGGTCCAAAAGTATGAGAAGAATCAACTGACCAAGCTACGGCTATCTAACGACACCAATGATCCGTATTCGACCTTCGAGCCCCGTGGAGAATTTAAGACCAAAACAGATATTCCTGGACCAAAACTATGTGCACCCCAAGGGAAACGTTACCACATTCTGGGTAACTACGTGGAGTATTCTGGTTGGAGCTTTGCTTACCGAGTCCGTCCATCTGCTGGTCTCCAGATCTTTGATATCCGGTATAATAACGAGAGGATAGCCTATGAGGTGAGCATCCAGGAGGCCATCGCCTTCTACAGTGGGGTCTCACCGGCCGGAATGCAGACAAAGTACATCGACTCCGGGTGGGGGATGGGAACTGTACATTACGAATTGGCAAAAGGAATCGACTGTCCCGAAGTGGCGACCTACCAGGATCTCTACAATTACTACGACACAGACAAACCAGTGCGGTATAAGAACGCCTTGTGCATCTTCGAGCAGCCCACAGGGTTACCCTTACGGAGACACTTCGACAGCACCTACGATGGGGGGTACAAATTCTACGCAGGGGTGGAGAACCAGGTCCTAGTAGTGAGGACCACATCCACCGTCTATAACTATGACTACATCTGGGACTTCATCTTCTATCAGAATGGAGTCATAGAAGTTAAGGTCAGCGCCACGGGATACATTCATGCCACGTTTTTCACCCCCGATGGCCTCCACACTGGAAGTAGGGTCCACAGCAATGTCCTGGGCAACCTGCACACACACTTGGTCAACTATAAGGTGGACCTTGACATTGCAGGTAAGAAACCACCAACCACAAGTCCTGTTAGAACTTGGAAAGTGTCAATAAGTAGGTTCCTTTGTAGTAGAAAGTAGGAACATTATCTTATCTTTAGGAAGCAAATACATTGTGAAAGTCTCCGCAGTCTTCACCTGACCCTGGAGCCACCTGCATGGGGCAATTCTGAAGACACTGATCAGCGATAAGATAAAGTATTATTACATGAATAGCTGCCCCAAGATAACCCTGAGAGACTTCATATAAACATTATATTATACTGTAATAATAGGCTCAGAGAGTCAGTAATAATAACTATGCACATGGGGGCAGTATTATAGTAGTTATATTCTTGTACATAGGGGGCAGTATTATAGTAGTTATATTCTTGTACATAGGGGGCAGTATTATAGTAGTTATATTCTTGTACATAGGGAGCAGTATTATAGTAGTTATATTCTTGTACATAGGGGGCAGTATTATAGTAGTTATATTCTTGTACATAGGGGGCAGTATTATAGTAGTTATATTCCTGTACATAGGGGGCAGTATTATAGTAGTTATATTCCTGTACATAGGGGGCAGTATTATAGTAGTTATATTCTTGTACATAGGGGCAGTATTATAGTAGTTATATTCCTGTACATAGGGGGCAGTATTATAGTAGTTATATTCTTATACATTGGGGGCAGTATTATAGTAGTTATATTCTTGTACATAGGGGGCAGTATAATAGTAGTTATATTCTTGTACATAGGGGGAAGTATTATAGTAGTTATATTCTTGTACATAGGGACAGTATTATAGAAGTTATATTCTTGTACATAGGAGGCAGTATTATAGTAGTTATATTCTTGTACATAGGGGGCAGTATTATAGTAGTTATATTCTTGTACATAGGAGGCAGTATTATAGTAGTTATATTCTTGTACATGGGGGGCAGTATTATAGTAGTTATATTCTTGTACATGGGGGGCAGTATTATAGTAGTTATATTCTTGTACATAGGGGGCAGTATTATAGTAGTTATATTCTTGTACATAGGGGGAAGTATTATAGTAGTTATATTCTTGTACATAGGAGGCAGTATTATAGTAGTTATATTCTTGTACATAGGGGGATGTATTATAGTAGTTATATTCCAGTACATAGTGGGCAGTATTATAGTACTTATATTCTTGTACATAGGGGGCAGTATTATAGTAGTTATATTCCTGTACATAGGGGGCAGTATTATAGTAGTTATATTCTTGTACATAGGGGCAGTATTATAGTAGTTATATTCCTGTACATAGGGGGCAGTATTATAGTAGTTATATTCCTGTACATAGGGGGCAGTATTATAGTAGTTATATTCTTGTACATAGGGGGCAGTATTATAGTAGTTATATTCTTGTACATAGGGGGAAGTATTATAGTAGTTATATTCTTGTACATAGGGGGCAGTATTATAGTAGTTATATTCTTGTACATAGGGGGCAGTATTATAGTAGTTATATTCTTGTACATAGGGACAGTATTATAGTAGTTATATTCTTGTACATAGGAGGCAGTATTATAGTAGTTATATTCTTGTACATAGGAGGCAGTATTATAGTAGTTATATTCCTGTACATAGGGGGCAGTATTATAGTAGTTATATTCCTGTACATAGGGGGCAGTATTATAGTAGTTATATTCTTGTACATAGGGGGCAGTATTATAGTAGTTATATTCCTGTACATAGGGGGCAGTATTATAGTAGTTATATTCTTGTACATAGGGGGCAGTATTATAGTAGTTATATTCTTGTACATAGGGAGCAGTATTATAGTAGTTATATTCCTGTACATAGGGGGCAGTATTATAGTAGTTATATTCTTGTACATAGGGGGCAGTATTATAGTAGATATATTCTTGTACATAGGGGCAGTATTATAGTAGTTATATTCCTGTACATAGGGGGCAGTATAGTAGTAGTTATATTCCTGTACATAGGGGGCAGTATTATAGTAGTTATATTCCTGTACATAGGGGGCAGTATTATAGTAGTTATATTCCTGTACATAGGGGGCAGTATTATAGTAGTTATATTCCTGTACATAGGGGGCAGTATTATAGTAGTTATATTCTTGTACATAGGGGGCAGTATTATAGTAATTATATTCCTGTACATAGGGGGCAGTATTATAGTAGTTATATTCCTGTACATAGGGGGCAGTATTATAGTAGTTATATTCCTGTACATAGGGGGCAGTATTATAGTAGTTATATTCTTGTACATAGGGGGCAGTATTATAGTAGTTATATTCTTGTACATATGGGGCAGTATTATTTTATTATATTATATCCACAATTATAGGGAGAGAAAACATTTTTGAAACTATCGACCTGAATTATGAGAACATCACAAACCCTTGGAGTCCTGATCACTTTATAGTCCAGTCTCGTATGGATCGTGTCCTGAGAAGCAGTGAACGTCAGGCCGCTTTCCGGTTTGGCTCTCCTGCCCCTCGGTATCTAATGTTCCAAAACCCCAACAAGAAGAACAAGTGGGGACATGAGAGGAGCTATAGGATCCAGTACAACTCCCATGGTCACAGCGTGCTGCCCCGGATGTGGGCCGAGGAGAAGGGAGTCTCATGGTCCAGGTTAGTGGATTATAGGGTTGATGGAAGGTCAGGTATTGGGCAGGAGATGACGGTCCATTAACAGATAATATTTTTGACCTAGTATTATCATCTTTCATGAGCTTCAACCCTGAACAATTCCACCCAATGTAAGACATTTTTGAGGCTGGGGGGGACTTGTGAGTTGGATCTCCACGGGTTCCTCACCTTTACTTGTCCATCTGACCTGCAGATACAGCCTGGCCGTGACCCGGCACAGGGAGTCAGAGCAGACCAGCAGCAGCATGTACATCCAGAACGACCCCTGGGACCCTACTGTCTATTTTGAGAACTTTATCCGTAACAATGAGGACATAGTGAACAAGGTGAGTTAAGTGATCATCAATCTTGTTCCTCGTGGTCCGTTTCTTCTCGGTCTTGGTCCGTGATCTTCTCTTTGGTTTTATGCCGTAGGATCTTGTGGCCTGGGTGACAGTCGGCTTCCTCCACATCCCCCACGCTGAGGACATCCCCAACACCTCCACGCCAGGGAACGCCGTGGGATTCTTTTTGAGACCTTTCAACTTTTTTGACGAGGACCCGTCCGTGGCCTCCAGGAGCACAGTCATCGTGAGACCCGTGGATAAAACCTTCACCAGAGTGAACATCCAGCGATGGTCTCCTGAGGTTGTCGGTCAGTGTGTGACGGACAAACCCTTCAGCTACAATGGGACCTACTTCTCAGACTGAATCCTAAGGAGTCACCTAAAAGTGTCACCTTGAGGATGGAAACATCGAGGACCTGATTGAGTTGACCCCAGACAATGACGTTACTGCGTTGTCTGAAGAGACCAGAGTCATTGACCAATGAGAGTGAAGCATCAGAACCGATCCTTAACCTCAGAGAAGGAGGAAGGTGCAACAAAAGATTACAATGTATCAACAAATATAACATCCGCCCCTCTATAACCAACACATCAAATGTCTGTATAGCAAATAATGCCGCCATTATATGACCCTGTATCACCTACAACAGCTTAACACGAAGACCTCAGAGTATGATGCAACTTTTTTAGAACATATTATTTCCCTGGACAAGTTATTTTGACATTAAGATCAGCAGCTTTTACACCTCTAACCTTCTAGAATTTCCTCTTCTAGGTAAAACACTGTAAACCTACAAAAATCACCTCCAAATCTATATGCAAATTACCCCCCCCCCCCCCGGTACTAATAACAGAAGATACTTCATAGAACCTTCCGCCAATCCACAGAGATAGAAGAGATGTCGTATGGATAATATGTAGTAGCACAAGAGATAGCGGTGTACAGCGCAGAGCACCAGGACAGACTGAATATACACAAGAGAAGGCGTCTGATCAACTCCAGGATATTCTATCTTTTTTTTTTTTAAATGACTTTAAATATATTTTCATCAATAAAAATACAAAAGTGTCTAAACACTTCATTCAGATTATACACCACCACTAGGGGGAGCTCACTACATACACATTATACACCACCACTAGGGGGAGATCACTACATACACATTATACACCACCACTAGGGGGAGCTCACTACATACACATTATACACCACCACTAGGGGGAGATCACTACATACACATTATACACCACCACTAGGGGGAGCTCACTACATACAGATTATACATCACCACTAGGGGGAGATCACTACATACAGATTATACACCACCACTAGGAGGAGATCACTACATACACATTATACACCACCACTAGGAGGAGATCACTACATACACATTATACATCACCACTAGGGGGAGATCACTACATACACATTATACACCACCACTAGGGGGAGATCACTACATACACATTATACACCACCACTAGGGGGAGATCACTACATACACATTATACATCACCACTAGGAGGAGCTCACTACATACACATTATACACCACCACTAGGGGGAGCTCACTATATACAGATTATACACCACCACTAGAGGGAGCTCACTATATACAGATTATACACCACCACTAGGGGGAGATCACTACATACAGATTATACACCACCACTAGGGGGAGATCACTACATACAGATTATACACCACCACTAGGGGGAGATCACTACATACACATTATACATCACCACTAGGGGGAGCTCACTATATACAGATTATACACCACCACTAGAGGGAGCTCACTATATACAGATTATACACCACCACTAGAGGGAGCTCACTATATACAGATTATACACCACCACTAGGGGGAGATCACTACATACAGATTATACACCACCACTAGGGGGAGATCACTACATACAGATTATACACCACCACTAGGGGGAGATCACTACATACACATTATACACCACCACTAGGGAGAGATCACTACATACATATTATACACCACCACTAGGAGGAGATCACTACATACAGATTATACACCACCACTAGGAGGAGCTCACTACATACAGATTATACACCACCACTAGGAGGAGATCACTACAGACAGATTATACACCACCACTAGGGGGAGATCACTACATACACATTATACACCACCACTAGGGAGAGATCACTACATACAGATTATACACCACCACTAGGGGGAGATCACTACATACAGATTATACACCACCACTAGGAGGAGATCACTACATACAGATTATACACCTCCACTAGGGGGAGATCACTACATACAGATTATACACCACCACTAGGAGGAGCTCACTACATACAGATTATACACCACCACTAGGGGGAGATCACTACATACAGATTATACACCACCACTAGGGGGAGATCACTACATACACATTATACACCACCACTAGGGAGAGATCACTACATACAGATTATACACCACCACTAGGAGGAGATCACTACATACACATTATACACCACCACTAGGAGGAGATCACTACATACAGATTATACACCACCACTAAGGGGAGATCACTACATACACATTATACACCACCACTAGGAGGAGATCACTACATACACATTATACACCACCACTAGGGGGAGATCACTACATACAGATTATACATCACCACTAGGGGGAGATCACTACATACAGATTATACACCACCACTAGGAGGAGATCACTACATACAGATTATACACCACCACTAGGGGGAGATCACTACATACAGATTATACACCACCACTAGGAGGAGATCACTACATACAGATTATACACCACCACTAGGGGGAGCTCACTACATACAGATTATACACCACCACTAGGGGAAGATCACTACATACAGATTATACACCACCACTAGGGGGAGCTCACTACATACAGATTATACACCACCACTAGGGGAGGGGGAGCTCACTACATACAGATTATACACCACCACTAGGGGGAGATCACTACATACAGATTATACACTACCACTAGGGGGAGATCACTACATACAGATTATACACCACCACTAGGAGGAGATCACTACATACACATTATACACCACCACTAGGGGGAGGTCACTACATACAGATTATACACCACCACTAGGAGGAGATCACTACATACAGATTATACACCACCACTAGGGGTAGATCACTACATACACATTATACACCACCACTAGGTGAAGCTCACTACATACAATTTATACACTACCACTAGGGGGAGATCACTACATACAGATTATACACCACCACTAGGGGGAGATCACTACATACAGATTATACACCACCACTAGGGGGAGATCACTACATACAGATTATACACCAACACTAGGAGGAGATCACTACATACACATTATACACCACCACTAGGGGGAGATCACTACATACAGATTATACACCACCACTAGGGGGAGCTCACTACATACAGATTATACACCACCACTAGGAAGAGATCACTACATACACATTATACACCACCACTAGGAGGAGATCACTACATACAGATTATACACCACCACTAGGAGGAGATCACTACATACAGATTATACACCACCACTAAGAGGAGATCACTACATACACATTATACACCACCACTAGGAGGAGATCACTACATACACATTATACACCACCACTAGGGGGAGATCACTACATACACATTATACACCACCACTAGGGGGAGATCACTACATACAGATTATACACCACCACTAGGGGGAGATCACTACATACAGATTATACACCACCACTAGGGGGAGATCACTACATACACATTATACACCACCACTAGGGAGAGATCACTACATACAGATTATACACCACCACTAGGGGGATCTCACTACATACAGATTATACACCACCACCAGGGGGAGCTCACAACATACAGATTATACACCACCACTAGGAGGAGCTCACTACATACAGATTATACACCACCACTAGGACGGATCACTACATACAGATTATACACCACCACTAGGGGGAGATCACTACATACACATTATACACCACCACTAGGAGGAGATCACTACATACAGATTATACATCACCACTAGGGGGAGATCACTACATACAGATTATACATCACCACTAGGGGGAGATCACTACATACAGGTTATACACCACCTCTAGGGGGAGATCACTACATACACATTATACACCACCACTAGGGGGAGCTCACTACATACAGATTATACACCACCACTAGGAGGAGCTCACTACATACAGATTATACACCACCACTAGGACGGATCACTACATACAGATTATACACCACCACTAGGGGGAGATCACTACATACAGATTATACACCACCACTAGGGGGAGATCACTACATACAGGTTATACACCACCTCTAGGGGGAGCGGGGAGCTGACTACATACAGACTATACACCAACACTAGGGGGAGCTCACTTCATACAGATTATTTACCACCAATAGGGGGTGATCATTACATACAGATTATACACCACCACTAGGGGGAGCTCAGTACATACAGATTATACACCACCACTAGGAGGAGATCACTACATACACATTATACACCACCACTAGGGGGAGATCACTACATACATATTATACACCACCACTAGGGGGAGCTCACTACATACAGATTATACACCACCACTAGAGGGAGATCACTACATACATCTTATACACCACTACTAGGGGGAGATCACTACATACAGATTATACACCACCACGAGTGGGAGCTCTCTACATACAGATTATACACCATCACTAGGAGGAGATCACTATATACAGATTATACACCACCACTAGGAGGACATCACTACATACAGATTATACACCACCACTAGTGGGAGCTCTCTACATACAGATTATACACGACCACTAGGGGGAGATCAATACATACAGATTATACACCACCACTAGGGGGAACTCATTACATACATATTATACACCACCACTAGGGGGAGATCACTACATACAGATTATACACCAGCACTAGGAGGAGCTCACTACATATAGATTATATACCACCACTAGGAGGAGATCATTACATACAGATTATACACCACCACTAGGGGGAGATCACTACATACAGATTATACACCACCACTAAACGGGGCTCACTACATACAGATTATACACCACCACTAGGAGGAGATCGCTACATACAGATTATACACCACCACTAGGGGGAGCTCACTAAATACAGATTCTACACCACCACTAGGAGGAGCTCACTACATACAGATTATACACCACCACTAGGGGAGATCACTGCATGCAGATTATACACCACCACTATGGGGAGATCACTACATACAGATTATGCACCACCACTAGGGAAAGATCACCACATACAGATTATACACCACCACTAGGGGAGGGGGAGCTCACTACATACAGATTATACACCACCACTAGGGGGAGCTCACAACATACAGATTAAACACCACCATTAGGGGGAGATCACTCCATACAGATTATACACCACCACTAGGGGGAGATCACTACATACACATTATACACCACCACTAGGAGGAGCTCACTACATACAGATTATACACCACCACTAGGGGGAGATCACTACATACAGAATATACACCACCACTAGGAGGAGATCACTACATACAGATTATACACCACCACTAGGAGGAGATCACTACATACAGATTATACACCACCACTAGGGGGAGATCACTACATACAGATTATACACCACCACTAGGGGGAGATCACTACATACAGATTATACACCACCACTAGGGGGAGATCACTACATACAGATTATACACCACCACTAGGAGGAGATCACTACATACAGGTTATACACCACCACAAGGGCGAGATCACTACATAGAGATTATACACCACCAGTAGGAGGATATCACTACATACACATTACACACCACCACTAGGGGGAGCTCACTATAAACAGATTATACACCACCACTCGAATTAGATCACTCCATACAGATTATACACCACCACTAAGGGGAGATCACTACATACAGATTATACACCACCACTAGGAGGAGCTCCCTACATACAGATTATACACCACCACTAGGAGGAGATTACTACATACAGATCATACACCACCACTAGGGGGAGATCACTACATACAGATCATACACCACCACTAGGGGGAGATCACTACATACAGATTATACACCACTACTAGGGGAAACTCACTACATACAGATTATACACCACCACTAGGAGGAGCTCCCTACATACAGATTATACACCACCACTAGGAGGAGATTACTACATACAGATCATACACCACCACTAGGGGGAGATCACTACATACAGATCATACACCACCACTAGGGGGAGATCACTGCATACAGATTATACACCACCACTAGGAGGAGCTCACTACATATAGATTATATACCACCACTAGGAGGAGATCATTACATACAGATTATACACCACCACTAGGGGGAGCTCACTACATATAGATTATACACCACCACTAGGAGGAGCTCACTATATACAGATTATACACCACCACTAGGGGGAGATCACTACATACAGAATATACACCACCACTAGGAGGAGATCACTACATACAGATTATACACCACCACTAGGAGGAGATCACTACATACAGATTATACACCACCACTAGGGGGAGATCACTACATACAGATTATACACCACCACTAGGGGGAGATCACTACATACAGATTATACACCACCACTAGGGGGAGATCACTACATACAGATTATACACCACCACTAGGAGGAGATCACTACATACAGGTTATACACCACCACAAGGGCGAGATCACTACATACAGATTATACACCACCAGTAGGAGGATATCACTACATACACATTACACACCACCACTAGGGGGAGCTCACTATAAACAGATTATACACCACCACTCGAATTAGATCACTCCATACAGATTATACACCACCACTAAGGGGAGATCACTACATACAGATTATACACCACCACTAGGAGGAGCTCCCTACATACAGATTATACACCACCACTAGGAGGAGATTACTACATACAGATCATACACCACCACTAGGGGGAGATCACTACATACAGATCATACACCACCACTAGGGGGAGATCACTACATACAGATTATACACCACTACTAGGGGAAACTCACTACATACAGATTATACACCACCACTAGGAGGAGCTCCCTACATACAGATTATACACCACCACTAGGAGGAGATTACTACATACAGATCATACACCACCACTAGGGGGAGATCACTACATACAGATCATACACCACCACTAGGGGGAGATCACTGCATACAGATTATACACCACCACTAGGAGGAGCTCACTACATATAGATTATATACCACCACTAGGAGGAGATCATTACATACAGATTATACACCACCACTAGGGGGAGCTCACTACATATAGATTATACACCACCACTAGGAGGAGCTCACTATATACAGATTATACACCACCACTAGGGGGAGATCACTCCATACAGATTATACACCACCACTAGGAGGAGCTCACTATATACAGATTATACACCACCACTAGGGGGAGATCACTAAATACAGATTCTACACCACCATTAGGGGGAGATCACTCCATACAGATTATACACCACCACTAGGGGAGGGGGAGCTCACTACATACAGATTATATACCACCACTAGGGGGAGCTCACAACATACAGATTAAACACCACCATTAGGGGGAGATCACTCCATACAGATTATACACCACCACTAGGTGGAGCTCACTACATACAGATTATACACCACCACTAGGGGGAGATCACTACATACAGAATATACACCACCACTAGGAGGAGATCACTACATACAGATTATACACCACCACTAGGGGGAGATCACTACATACAGATTATACACCACCACTAGGGGGAGATCACTACATACAGATTATACACCACCACTAGGGGGAGATCACTACATACAGATTATACACCACCACTAGGGGGAGATCACTACATACAGATTATACACCAGCACTAGGAGGAGATCACTACATACAGATTATACACCACCACTAGGGCGAGACCACTACATATAGATTATACACCACCACTAGGAGGATATCACTACATACACATTACACACCACCACTAGGGGGAGCTCACTATAAACACATTATACACCATTACTCGAAGTAGATCACTCCATACAGATTATACAGCACCACTAGGGGGAAATCACTACATACAGATTATACACCACCACTAGGAGGAGCTCCCTACATACAGATTATACACCACCACTAGGAGGAGATCACTACATACAGATCATACACCACCACTAGGGGGAGATCACTACATACAGATTATACACCACTCCTAGGGGGAACTCACTACATACAGATTATACACCACCACTAGGAGGAGCTCACTACATATAGATTATATACCACCACTAGGAGGAGATCATTACATACAGATTATACACCACCACTAGGGGGAGATCACTACATACATATTATACACCACCACAATACGGGGCTCACTACATACAGATTATACCCTACCACTAGGAGGAGCTCACTACATATAGATTATATACCACCACTAGGAGGAGATCATTACATACAGATTATACACCACCACTAGGGGGAGATCACTACATACATATTATACACCACCACAATACGGGGCTCACTACATACAGATTATACCCTACCACTAGGAGGAGCTCACTACATATAGATTATATACCACCACTAGGAGGAGATCATTACATACAGATTATACACCACCACTAGGGGGAGATCACTACATACATATTATACACCACCACAATACGGGGCTCACTACAAACAGATTATACCCTACCACTAGGAGGAGCTCACTACATATAGATTATATACCACCACTAGGAGGAGATCATTACATACAGATTATACACCACCACTAGGGGGAGCTCACTACATACAGATTATACACCACCACTAGGAGGAGATCACTACATACAGATTATACACCACCACTAGGGGGAGCTCACTACATACAGATTATACACAACCACTAGGGGGAGCTCACAACATACAGATTATACACCACCACTAGGGGGAGATCACTACATACACATTATACACCACCACTAGGAGGAGATCACTACATATAGATTATATACCACCACTAGGAGGAGCTCACTACATATAGATTATACACCACCACTAGGAGGAGATCACTACATACAGATTATACACCACCACTAGGGGGAGCTCACTACATACACATTATACACCACCACTAGTAGGAGCTCACTACATACACATTATACACCACCACTAGGGGGAGCTCACTACATACAGATTATACACCACCACTAGGGGGAGCTCACTACATATAGATTATACACCACCACTAGGAGGAGATCACTACATACAGATTATACACCACCACTAGGGGGAGCTCACTACATACACATTATACACCACCACTAGGGGGAGATCACTACATACAGATTATACATCACCACTAGGGGGAGATCACTACATACAGATTATACATCACCACTAGGGGGAGCTCACTACATATAGATTATACACCACCACTAGGAGGAGATCACTACATACAGATTATACACCACCACTAGGGGGAGATCACTACATACACATTATACACCACCACTAGTAGGAGCTCACTACATACACATTATACACCACCACTAGGAGGAGATCACTACATACAGATTATATACCACCACTAGGGGGAGATCACTACATACAGATTATACACCACCACTAGGGGGAGATCACTACATACAGATTATACACCACCACTAGGAGGAGATCACTACATACACATTATACATCACCACTAGGGGGAGCTCACTACATATAGATTATACACCACCACTAGGAGGAGATCACTACATACAGATTATACACCACCACTAGGGGGAGCTCACTACATACACATTATACACCACCACTAGGGGGAGCTCACTACATATAGATTATACACCACCACTAGGAGGAGATCACTACATACAGATTATACACCACCACTAGGGGGAGGTCACTACATACAGATTATACACCACCACTAGGGGGAGGTCACTACATACAGATTATACACCACCACTAGGGGGAGGTCACTACATACAGATTATACACCACCACTAGGAGGAGATCACTACATACAGATTATACACCACCACTAGGGGGAGATCACTACATACACATTATACACCACCACTAGGAGGAGATCACTACATACACATTATACATCACCACTAGGGGGAGCTCACTACATACAGATTATACACCACCACTAGGGGGAGATCACTACATACAGATTATACACCACCACTAGGGGGAGGTCACTACATACAGATTATACATCACCACTAGGAGGAGATCACTACATACAGATTATACACCACCACTAGGAGGAGATCACTACATACAGATTATACACCACCACTAGGGGGAGATCACTACATACACATTATACACCACCACTAGTAGGAGCTCACTACATACACATTATACACCACCACTAGGAGGAGATCACTACATACAGATTATATACCACCACTAGGGGGAGATCACTACATACAGATTATACACCACCACTAGGGGGAGATCACTACATACAGATTATACACCACCACTAGGATGAGATCACTACATACACATTATACATCACCACTAGGGGGAGCTCACTACATATAGATTATACACCACCACTAGGAGGAGATCACTACATACAGATTATACACCACCACTAGGGGGAGCTCACTACATACACATTATACACCACCACTAGGGGGAGCTCACTACATATAGATTATACACCACCACTAGGAGGAGATCACTACATACAGATTATACACCACCACTAGGGGGAGATCACTACATACACATTATACACCACCACTAGTAGGAGCTCACTACATACACATTATACACCACCACTAGGAGGAGATCACTACATACAGATTATATACCACCACTAGGGGGAGATCACTACATACAGATTATACACCACCACTAGGGGGAGATCACTACATACAGATTATACACCACCACTAGGAGGAGATCACTACATACACATTATACATCACCACTAGGGGGAGCTCACTACATACAGATTATACACCACCACTAGGGGGAGATCACTACATACACATTATACACCACCACTAGGAGGAGATCACTACATACACATTATACATCACCACTAGGGGGAGCTCACTACATACAGATTATACACCACCACTAGGGGGAGATCACTACATACAGATTATACACCACCACTAGGGGGAGGTCACTACATACAGATTATACATCACCACTAGGAGGAGATCACTACATACAGATTATACACCACCACTAGGAGGAGATCACTACATACAGATTATACACCACCACTAGGGGGAGCTCACTACATACACATTATACACCACCACTAGGAGGAGATCACTACATACACATTATACACCACCACTAGGAGGAGATCACTACATATAGATTATACACCACCACTAGGAGGAGATCATTACATAAAGATTATACACCACCTTAAGGGGGAGATCACTACATACATATTATACATCACCACTAGGGGGAGCTCATTACATACAGTTTCTACACCACCACTAGGAGGAGATCACTACATACAGATTATACACCACCACTAGGGGGAGATCACTACATACACATTATACACCACCACTAGGGGGAGATCACTACATACACATTATACACCACCACTAGGGGGAGATCACTACATACAGATTATACACCACCACTAGGGGGAGATCACTACATACAGATTATACACCACCACTAGGGGGAGATCACTACATACACATTATACACAACCACTAGGAGGAGATCACTACATACAGATTATACATCACCACTAGGGGGAGATCACTACATACACATTATACACCACCACTAGGAGGAGATCACTACATACAGATTATACACCACCACTAGGGGGAGCTCACTACATACAGATTATACACCACCACTAGGAGGAAATCACTACATACAGATTATACACCACCACTAGGGGGAGCTCACTACATACAGATTCTACACCACCACTAGGAGGAGATCACTACATACAGATTATACACCACCACTAGGGGGAGCTCACTACATACAGATTATACACCACCACTAGGAGGAGATCACTACATACAGATTATACACCACCACTAGGGGGAGCTCACTACATACAGATTATACACCACCACTAGGGGGAGATCACTACATACAGATTCTACACCACCACTAGGAGTAGATCACTACATACAGAGTATACACCACCACTAGGGGGAGCTCACTACATACAGATTATACACCACCACTAGGAGGAGATCACTACATACACATTATATACCACCACTAGGAGGAGCTCACTACATACAGATTATACACCACCACTAGGGGGAGCTCACTACATAAAGATTATACACCACCACTAGGAGGATATCATTACATACAGATTATCCAACACCACTAGGAGGAGCTCACTACATACAGATTACACACCACCACTAGGGGGAGATCACTACAGACAGATTATACACCACCACTAGGGGGAGATCACTACATACAGATTATACAGCACCACTAGGAGGAGATCACTACATACAGATTATCCAACACCACTAGGGGGAGCTCACTACATACAGATTCTACACCACCACTAGGAGGAGCTCACTGCATACAGATTCTACACCACCACTAGGGGGAGATTACTACATACAGATTATACACCACCACTAGGGAAAGATCACTACATACAGATTATACACCACCACTAGGGGGGGGGGCTCACTACATACAGATTATACACCACCACTAGGAGGAGATCACTATATAAAGATTATACACCACCATTAGGGGGAGCTCACTACATAAAGATTATACATCACCACTAGGGGGAGCTCACTACATACAGATTAAACACCACCACTAGGGGGAGATCACTCCATACAGATTATACACCACCACAAGGAGGAGATCACTACATACAGATTATACACCACCACTAGGGGGAGATCACTACACACAGATTATACATCACCACTAGGGGGAGATCACTACATAAAGATTATACACCACCACTAGGAGGAGATCACTACTTACACATTATACACCACCACTAGGAGGAGCTCACTACATACAGACCACCAATAGGGGGAGATCACTACATACAGATTATACACCACCACTAGGGGGAGATCACTACATACAGATTATACATCACCACTAGGGGGAGATCACTACATACAGATTATACATCACCACTAGGGGGAGATCACTACATACAGATTATAAACCACAACTAGGGGGAGATCACTACATACAGATTATACACCACCACTAGGGGGAGATCACTACATACAGATTATACACCACAACTAGGGGGAGATTACTACACACAGATTATACATCACCACTAGGGGGAGATCACTACATACAGATTATACACCACCACTAGGGGGAGATCACTACATACAGATTATACATCACCACTAGGGGGAGCTCACTACATACAGATTATACACCACCACTAGGGGGAGCTCACTGCATACAGATTATACACCACCACTAGGAGGAGATCACTACATACAGATTATACACCACCACTGGGGGGAGATCACTACATACAGATTATACACCACCACTAAGGGGAGCTCACTACATACAGATTATACACCATCACTAGGGGGAGCTCACTACTTACAGATTATACACCACCACTAGGAGGAGATCACTACATACAGATTATGCACCACCACTAAGGAAAGATCACTACATACAGATTATACACCACCACTAGGGGGGGGGGGCTCACTACATACAGATTATACACCACCACTAGGAGGAGATCACTATATAAAGATTATACACCACCACTAGGAGGAGATCACTACATACAGATTATACATCACCACTAGGGGGAGCTCACTACATACAGATTAAACACCACCACTAGGGGGAGATCACTCCATACAGATTATACACCACCACAAGGAGGAGATCACTACATACAGATTATACACCACCACTAGGAGGAGATCACTACATACAGATTATACACCACCACTAGGAGGAGATCACTACTTACACATTATACACCACCACTAGGAGGAGCTCACTACATACAGACCACCAATAGGGGGAGATCACTACATACAGATTATACATCACCACTAGGGGGAGATCACTACATACAGATTATACATCACCACTAGGGGGAGATCACTACATACAGATTATAAACCACAACTAGGGGGAGATCACTACATACATATTATACATCACCACTGGGGGGAGATCACTACATACAGATTATACACCACCACTAGGGGGAGATCACTACATACAGATTATACACCACAACTAGGGGGAGATTACTACACACAGATTATACATCACCACTAGGGGGAGATCACTACATACAGATTATACACCACCACTAGGGGGAGATCACTACATACAGATTATACATCACCACTAGGGGGAGCTCACTACATACAGATTATACACCACCACTAGGGGGAGCTCACTGCATACAGATTATACACCACCACTAGGAGGAGATCACTACATACAGATTATACACTACCACTGGGGGGAGATCACTACATACAGATTATACACCACCACTAAGGGGAGCTCACTACATACAGATTATACACCATCACTAGGGGGAGCTCACTACTTACAGATTATACACCACCACTAGGAGAAGATCACTACATACAGATTATACACCACCACTAGGGGGAGCTCACAACATACAGATTATACACCAACACTAGGGGGAGATCACTACATACAGATTATACACCAACACTAGGGGGAGATCACAACATACAGATTATACACCAACACTAGGGGGAGATCACTACATACACATTATACACCACCACTAGGGGGAGATCACTACATACAGATTATACACCACCACTAGGAGGAGATCACTACATACAGATTATACACCACCACTAGGAGGAGATCACTACATACAGATTATACACCACCACTAGGAGGAGATCACTACATACACATTATACACCACCACTAGGGGGAGATCACTACATACAGATTATACACCACCACTAGGAGGAGATCACTACATACAGATTATACACCACCACTAGGAGGAGATTACTATATACAGATTGTACACCACCACTTGGGGGAGCTCACTAAATACAGATTATACACCACCACTAGGGGCAGATCACTACATACAGATTATACACCAACACTAGGGGGAGATCACAACATACAGATTATACACCACCACTAGGGGGGGATCACTACATACAGATTATACACCAACACTAGGGGGAGATCACTACATACAGATTATACACCACCACTAGGAGGAGATCACTACATACACATTATACACCACCACTAGGAGGAGATTACTATATACAGATTGTACACCACCACTTGGGGGAGCTCACTAAATACAGATTATACACCACCACTCGGGGCAGATCACTACATACAGATTATACACCACCACTAGGAGGAGATCACTGCATACAGATTATACACCACCACTAGGAGGAGATCACTACATACAGATTATACACCACCACTAGGAGGAGATCACTACATACAGATTATACACCACCACTAGGGGGAGATCACTACATACAGATTATACACCACCACTAAGGGGAGCTCACTACATACAGATTATACACCATCACTAGGGGGAGCTCACTACTTACAGATTATACACCACCACTAGGAGGAGATCACTACATACAGATTATACACCACCACTAGGGGAAGCTCACAACATACAGATTATACACCAACACTAGGGGGAGATCACTACATACAGATTATACACCAACACTAGGGGGAGATCACAACATACAGATTATACACCAACACTAGGGGGGGATCACTACATACAGATTATACACCAACACTAGGAGGAGATCACTACATACAGATTATACACCACCACTAGGAGGAGATCACTACATACACATTATACACCACCACTAGGAGGAGATCACTACATACACATTATACACCACCACTAGGGGGAGATCACTACATACAGATTATACACCACCACTAGGAGGAGATCACTACATACAGATTATACACCACCACTAGGAGGAGATTACTATATACAGATTGTACACCACCACTTGGGGGAGCTCACTAAATACAGATTATACACCACCACTAGGGGCAGATCACTACATACAGATTATGCACCAACACTAGGGGGAGATCACAACATACAGATTATACACCACCACTAGGGGGGGATCACTACATACAGATTATACACCAACACTAGGGGGAGATCACTACATACAGATTATACACCACCACTAGGAGGAGATCACTACATACAGATTATACACCACCACTAGGAGGAGATCACTATATACAGATTGTACACCACCACTTGGGGGAGCTCACTAAATACAGATTATACACCACCACTCGGGGCAGATCACTACATACAGATTATACACCACCACTAGGAGGAGATCACTACATACAGATTATACACTACCACTAGGGGGAGATCACTACATACAGATTATACTCCACCACTAGGAGGAGATCACTACATAAAGATTATACACCACCACTAGGAGGAGATCACTACATACAGATTATACACCACCACTAGGGGCAGATCACTACATACAGATTATACACCACCACTAGGGGTAGATCACTACATACACATTATACACCACCACTAGGGGGAGATCACTACATACAGATTATACACCACCACTAGGGGGAGCTCACTACATACAGATTATACACCACCACTAGGAGGAGATCACTACATACAGATTATACACCTAGAAGATCTAGTACTCTAGCAAGTGGCCCTGGATGGTTCAGCCATGCTGGATACCCTCCTGCAGCGCCCTGCTGCGGGGTCGGTTCAAGAAGTGGACGTCCCTGAAGAGGACACCCATCTCCTAGGACCGAATCCTTCTGCAGTGGCTTCCACCCTGGAGGGTACAGCCACCACCCCCTGCCCGGCGGCCTGCCACCCTGTCACCACCACCCACCCAGTGCTCCTCACCTCCTCCACGTGTGCAGCGTCTCCAGTGCAGTGCCTGAGGAGCAGCTGGCAGAAGATAGAGGAAGGCCCATCCGGAAGATCAGGCCTCCTGTCAGTTTGAGCCCTGGATCGCCTGCACCAAGCAGGTAGCGCGGCCCGGGCCAGAAAAAGATGGCGTCGCCCAGACCACGTGGGACCCATGCTGCAGCCAGTGCAGCGGATCGTCGGGGGACGGATCGGAAGGAGGCCTTAAAGGGTAAGTGTTTGCCTCCCGCGCGCTCCCCCACCCGGCATCCAAGCGCTGCGCCCCGCACCCACCCTGTGTTCACCCAGCAGGCCGCGTCCCCCTGCCTGTCACCGCCTCCACTCTCCACCGCCTCTGCGAATCACCCAGCCGGTGCCAGCGCTGCGGCCGTGCCTCCCTGCACTCCCCAAGCAGGCTGCGATCCCCAGCCAGCCCGCACCTCCCCCGATCACCCCCCCGCGCTCACCTCCGCTCCGGCGGGTCCCCCAGCCGGTGCCCGCTTCCAGCCCTGCGGCCGTGCCTCCCAGCGCCATCCAAGCAGGCCGCGCTCCCCTGCCAGCCAGCCCGCATCTCCTCCGATCACCCCCCCGCGCTCACCTCCGCTCCGGCGTGTCCTCAGCCGGTGCCTGCTCCCAGCCCTGCGGCCGTGCCTCCCAGCGCCATCTATGCAGGCCGCGATCCCCTGAGAAGGCCATGGCCTTGGTCCGTGTGGGGGGTCGCAGCCGGTGGTAGGAGGGAGGAGGCTGCTCCGTGGCGGAAGTTACACAGGCCCTAAGGCGCTGGAAGATGCCCACATGCCGGCTGCAGGGCCGCAGCCGCCATTTCGGGCGAAGTTGGTTCTCAAGATTTTGAAGATGCCAAGCGGGCCTAGCAAGTTGGGAAATGTTTTAATTTATAACATTATTTAATGATTTATCTTAGTTGTTAATAAACGCTGTGGCCTTCCCACATTACCCAAACATTTAGTTTCCCGGTCTGTTTATGGGTGGTTAGTCTAGGTACACGGTCAAGTACCAGACGGTTGGGTGGTTAGTCTAGGTACACGGTAAAGTACCAGATGGTTGGGTGGTTAGTCTAGGTACACGGTCAAGTACCAGATGGTTGGGTGGTTAGTCTAGGTACACGGTAAAGTACCAGATGGTTGGGTGGTTAGTCTAGGTACACGGTCAAGTACCAGATGGTTGGGTGGTTAGTCTAGGTACACGGTCAAGTACCAGACGGTTGGGTGGTTAGTCTAGGTACACGGTCAAGTACCAAACGGATGGAAGGTTTATCAAAGTACAAGGTCAAGTTCCAAACGGTTGGATGGTTTATCAAAGTACAAGGTCAAGTTCCAAACGGTTGGATGGTTTATCAAAGTACAAGGTCAAGTACCAAACGGTTGGATGGTTTATCAAAGTACAAGGTCAAGTACCAAACGGTTGGATGGTTTATCAAAGTACAAGGTCAAGTACCAAACGGTTGGATGGTTTATCAAAGTACAAGGTCAAGTACCAAACGGTTGGATGGTTGATCAAGATACAAGGTCAAGTACCAAACGGTTGGATGGTTTATTAAGGTACAGGGGCAAGTACCAAATTTAAGGTTTGGGTTTGTTAATCCCTGCAGTCTAACAAGCCCCAAAGCAAATAGCGAAGGGGCTGAGGACTGTAGGGGGTGGTTTCAAGAAGTCACCCTCCCACCCTGCCCTCAGAATTATTTCTTTTCAGCTCTTCTTTCCTTGGTTCTGGCTGTTTCCTTCTGTTTTCCTACAGTTGTCACAGCAAAGGCGGAAGTTACACAGGCCCTAAGGCGCTGGAAGATGCCCACATGCCGGCTGCAGGGCCGCAGCCGCCATTTCGGGCGAAGTTGGTTCTCAAGATTTTGAAGATGCCAAGCGGGCCTAGCAAGTTGGGAAATGTTTTAATTTATAACATTATTTAATAATTTATCTTAGTTGTTAATAAACGCTGTGGCCTTCCCACATTACCCAAACATTTAGTTTCCCGGTCTGTTTATGGGTGGTTAGTCTAGGTACACGGTCAAGTACCAGATGGTTGGGTGGTTAGTCTAGGTACACGGTCAAGTACCAGACGGTTGGGTGGTTAGTCTAGGTACACGGTCAAGTACCAAACGGATGGAAGGTTTATCAAAGTACAAGGTCAAGTTCCAAACGGTTGGATGGTTTATCAAAGTACAAGGTCAAGTTCCAAACGGTTGGATGGTTTATCAAAGTACAAGGTCAAGTACCAAACGGTTGGATGGTTTATCAAAGTACAAGGTCAAGTACCAAACGGTTGGATGGTTTATCAAAGTACAAGGTCAAGTACCAAACGGTTGGATGGTTTATCAAAGTACAAGGTCAAGTACCAAACGGTTGGATGGTTGATCAAGATACAAGGTCAAGTACCAAACGGTTGGATGGTTTATTAAGGTACAGGGGCAAGTACCAAATTTAAGGTTTGGGTTTGTTAATCCCTGCAGTCTAGGAAGGGAACCCTCTAACTGGGGGTGTCCAGGAATTGCACTATTATGTTATCTCTGCGTTATCACTTTAAGGGGGCGTTAGTTCTCAGTCTTTAGGTTCTCCTCCCCCCCCCCTCTGTGGTTCACCCCTCCCTTTGGGTTTATAAGCTGGGCGCCTGGGCGAGGTATTTCCTCTTGTCCGCACCTTGGGTGAAGCTGTGGTGAGAGTGTAATTGGTTGTTAGCCTGGGACCTCCGCTGCTATTATGGGCGATCCCCTTGTTGAGGTGCTTTGCGCCTGCATTAGGCTGGAGGGAGAGGGCTGGCTGTCTCAGGTCCTCTCTCCCTCACGGCCTTCATCCCCCGCATCCCCCCTGGCGCCTTCTCCTATCCACCCCCCGCCACTTGCATTTCTACCTCCACCTCCAGTGCCAGTGGTTAGCCGGCGGTCCGGAAGTGTATCGCAGATGCCGGCGCGCCTGAGCGAAGACGCGCCGCTTATGGCTGGGGCTAGTTTGCGCGATCGGGCAGGGGGTGTCCCTGCCCCTGCTGCCGGAGCGCGTCCCCGCGTTTATGCCCCTTCCCTGCACTTCCAGCTGCATCAGCAGCATGGGGGGCACACAGATTTCAACTGCCTCCTCCTCCGAGGCCTCCATAGCTCCGGTTAGCGCTGCCCCGGTGTCCGAGGTGCGACAGGAGCTCTCGGCTCCGGTGGCAGTGGCTTCTGCGCCTTTAGTTGCGGAGGCTGGCGCCTCTCCGCTGCCCTGGCCCAGCCTGTGATGGCCCCCGCACAGCCCCTGATGGCCCCCGCACAGCCCCTGATGGCCCCCGCACAGTTCCTGATGGCCCAGCCTGTGATGGCCTCCGCACAGCCCCTGATGGCCCAGCCTGTGATGGCCCCCGCACAGCCCCTGATGGCCCAGCCCCTGGTGGCTGCCATGCAGCCCCTTTCGGCCCCTGCACAGCCACTGGTGGTTCTGGCCCAGTCGACCATGCTCCTGGCCCCATCTCAACCGCCCCAGGGACCTCCGGCTACTGCTGGGTCCAGGCACAGGTGCAGCAGGACCTACTCGTCCTTGCCTGCCCGGTATGCACGCAGGCGTTGTCGCCACGGCTCTGTGGCACATCGTGACAGCAGTGGAAGATGGTCCCGCTCCTCTCATAGGGAGAGTGGCGTTCCCCGTCTTCATCGAGCGGTTCATCAGATGCCTTGGCGATGACTGGTCAGCGGAGTCAAGGACGACGTGGGAGCGACAGGAGCCGTTGTGCCAGGGAGACCAGCCTGGTTCCACCGCCGATGCCATCGTCCACCATTGCGACGCCTGTGGCTCAGGCCGCAGGTGCTACTGTATTTGGCAGTATCCTTTTGTGGGAGCTTGGGCGGGGGCGGGTCTGAGTGGGGTGGGTTCTGAAATATTATCATCTTTGAAGCAGATAGCGGATAAATTGCCGTCTTCTGTTGCACCGTCTGTAGTACCCTCTCAGGCTCCTTCTACCCCCTCTGCGCCTGCTTTAGCTGGGGTCCATTGCGCTGTCAGCCCTTTAGGGGATCATTTAGATATTGCGGTGAAGGATAAGATTTGGACCACATTGACATATGGTCGCTTGTATCAGTTAACCAGAATACAGTGGACAGGGAGCGTCGGGTATGGTCTGAGCGGCCCCAGGATAGGAAGTCCCGGGTGGCCAAGACCATTAATAACTGGATGCAGGTCTTTTTTGTTTTGGGAGGTGTCATGGGGCAGAAGCACCCAGAACGGTGTTCCGAGTTGTTTATGTACATGGACGTTATTTATTCCTCGTATAAGTCGCACAGCGGTTCGCCTGGTGGAAGTACGATGAGGATTTTCGCAAGCGATTAGCGCTGCATCCGGAAATGGATTGGGGTGTGAAAGCAGCGGATGTGTGATTGCGGTTAATGGTGTCCAAAAAGCCCCCTTCCTTTCCAGCCGCGGCCGCCTTCCTTGGAGCGGTCAATGCCACAGGGGCGGTGGCCGTTAGGTGCCTTGGAGCCTGCTGGCTCTTTAACAAAGGACACTACCCATTTTTCGGCCTTTGTAAGTACAAGCACGATTGCTCGTCTTGTGGAGGGCCCCACCCCTTCTCCCGTTGTAACAAAGCAGCGGGTAAGCAGCCGCCTAGGCCCTCTAAGACCCCGGTGAGCGTGGCCGCGATGCAGCCGTGGCTCGACGTTTACAACAATAGGGAGGGATAATTTGCGATCGACGAGGGAACACCCTGGGGTTTTGAGGGAAAAAATTTAGAAAGAGGTTGAGTTGGGCAGGATTGGGGGTCCTTTTAGTCCCCCCCCCCCCCTCATTTTCTAATCTCCGTGGGTGTCATTTCTGCAACATCTCCCACCGGGGCCTAGCCTTTTCTTGGGACCTGGAGACAGCCGGGGCCCGCAGTACCTGAGTGGCTGGCGGTTGCGGCCTAGGCACGCTAGTGTCACGGTGCTTGGTATGGGGAACCGGAGGGCTGTCCTACAGCCTGGCAGCTCTCCAGCAGGGTGGTGTTGGCAAGAAATGATGAGGGAGAGGCTGCTATAGTGGTTCTCCCCGGGGCAACACTTTGGGGTCTGGAGTATGAGCCTCTGTGTGGTGGACAGGGTGCCCGTGATGGTGACAGCCATAGTAGCAGGGACCAGACGGAGGCAGACGTTGAACAATTATAACTTACAGTTCTTTATTGGAACCGACAGGAACAGTAGCAATGTGCCTTAACAGAATGGTAGAATGCTGGGGGTGCAGTTGGAGATGGAACCACAGGAATGGATCATCAGCCTGGATGCAATGGCAGGCTGGGAGATAGCTGTGTCCTAGTAGGATGCTTCAGCTTGTCCTGGGTTGCTTCAGATATCACCCTTGAAGGTAGGATGATATCCCTTTCCTCTCACTAACTAGCTCTTCAGAGCTGCTTGGGCAGTGAGCTGAGCTCTGGCTGCACTGGTCTGTCTCCCTAACTAGCCTGGACTGCTCTCTAGAACTTTCCTGACCGGGGGTTTTATTACTCCCACTGGTCAGGTGGTGGTTCCTCCTCCAATCGCATCCCAGCTTACAGACATAATATATAACACATGTGATTGGTTGCTGGAATTACATCACATTAAATACTTAACTCTTGCCTTACCAGGCAGACTCTACCGCTGCAGTGTTCCCCTGTGTTATGTAGTGACCTGCTGTGGGGTTGATCAGACCCTACACAGGCTGCAAGCTACATGGTGGGGCGTATTCGTAACAACCCCTCTGCCTTGCATTTCTAAGAAGGAACCGGGCAAGTACTGTTTAATTCATCACCTTTCTTTTCCTAAGGGTTCATCAGTTAATGACGGTATTCTGCCGGAGGAGTCCTCTGTCTCCTATGATCCTTTCGATAGGGCTGTCGCGTTGCTGCGCGTGGCGGGTCCTGGCGCTCTTATGGCGAAGTCCGATATCGTCTTTTTGCCTTTTGCCTATACACCCAGATTGTTATCACCTGTTGGTTGCTCCATTTCCTGACTCCATTTTGTTATATTTCTTGGAGTGGGTGGTGGTGGCTGGTGCTTTTCAGTATTTTATGCGTTATTTTGGTGTTCCTCTATCAGCTGAGAAGACTGAGGGTCCATGCACGGTGATCACCTTTTTGGGCATTGAACTTGACTGTGTCGCTATGGTTTTTCGCCTTCTTCAGGACAAGTTGAGCAAGATCCTCGGCTTGGTGGAGGGTTTTTGCGCAGCGAAGAAGGTTACTTTGCGGCAGGTTCAATCTTTGCTGGGCACGTTGGTTTTTGCTTGTAGGATCATGCCCATGGGTTGGGTTTTTTCCAGGCGCCTTTCCTTGAACATGCGTGGCGCCACTAAACCAGTACACCACATTCAGGTCACCTCCCAGCTGAGGGCTGATCTCCAGGTGTGTCGTGTTTTTCTGTCTTCTTACAATGGGCAAATGTGTTGGCCTCTCCCAGAACTGCCAAGCCCTGAATTGTCCCTTTTTACCAATGCGTCAGGGTCCTTGGTTTTTTGGGCCATTTTTCGGGTCTGCTTGGTGCGCCGCCGAGTGGCCTTTGGCATGGCACGATTCAGGTTTGTGCAAGAACCTGACACTTTTGGAATTGTTTCCAATCGTGGTTGCGATGGAGCTCTGGGGGCCATCTTTGACCTACCGTAGGATCTGTTTTCATACCGACAACCTTGCGGTCGTTTTTTTGTATTAATAGATTGACATCTTCCTCTCTCCCGGTGTTGTCACTTTTACGGCATCATTGTTGCTGATGCTCTTTCCCATTTTCATTGGCAGGAGTTTCGGGAGTATCTTCCTTCAGCCCGCCTCGGAGGGGCTGGAATGCCCATCGTTCCTGTGGGACCTGATCCTCAGTTGATGTTGTGGTTGTCTTTGGCCGGGGATAGGCCCGTTTTTTCTAGCTCTTTGGATAGGGTTGATGTAAAGTTATCCTATTTGTCCTCCCTCCGCTCCCGTGGGGTTTCCGGGGCGGTTGCGCAGAAACACCTTGCTGGCTTGGCGTTCCATTTTCAGTTGCAGGGCTGGCCGGATATTACGAAGGGTTTCATTATCAGACAGATTCTTAAAGGTTGGAAACGGGAGCCGGCGACTACGGAGTCGTGGCGCCCGGTTTCCTTCTTGCTTTTAGGGTCTCTGGTTTCATCCTGCGGGACGGTGTGTACATCGAACAGGAGGCCTTGCTTTTTCCCTTGGCTTTTAGCCTTGCATTTTTTGTGGCTTTTCATTTCGGTGAGTTATTGCCGGCATCCACCTCTTCCCCAGGGGGCTTGCTTAGGCAGGATGTGGTTTTTGGCCAAGATGTTTTGCGGATTAAGGTCCGCAGGTCTAAGACAGACGTGAACGGGCGGGGTTCCTGGATTCTCCTGTGTGCGGTTCCCGGTCTGTTTTGTCCTTTTATGCTGTCTCGTAGTTTCTTATCCCTTTCACCTCCGGGTGATCGTTTTCTGGTGCATGCTGATGGCCCCCCTCTTACTCGTTTTCAATTTCGGTCTGTTTTTCGTACATGTTTGTCAATTTTGGGCCTAGTCCCGACTCAGTACGATACTCATTCATTTAGGATTGGTGCCGCAACCAAAGCGGCCAGGGCGGGTTTACCTGATTCCGATGTTATGCGTATTGGGTGCTGGCGCTCTGGATGTTTTGCACGCTACATCCGCCCTGATCTTCTTGTTCTTCAATGATTTTTGAGAAATTGTTTCTCCAATGATTTTTCTTTGTTTTCTGTTACAGGTTCTTCTGTGCTGCGATCGCACCCGGTTGTGTGGATACTGGGGCATTCTTTTGTCTATTGGGCATAGAGTCGGCCGGGTGGGAGGACCCTAGATTTCCATGGTGTTGATGTATTCTGGCGCGGCATCCGGGGTTTGTTATGGTCCCAGTTCCTTACTGAAGTTGTCGACATCAGTCGTATTTGTACTTCCCCGGTAGTGCTGGTTATACATGCTGGTGGTAACGACCTTGGTTCCCTTAGAGTCGCAGAGCTTCTCACTGTTATGTGATCGGATGGGGACAAGTTGTCTGCATTCTTTGCTGAGGTTGTCATAGTGTGGCCTGAGATGGTCCCGAGAGTGGCTTGGCCGGGTGCCAGGGATGTTGGGGCTATTGACTGTGCTAGGCGGACTATAAATGCCAGGATGTCGCGCTTTTGAGGTCAAAGTTTGGGGTGGTTGTCAGACACAGAGAATTGGAGGGGGGCAATACATCCTTGATGCTGGTTGATGGGGTCCATCTGACGGACATTGGGCTTGACATATTTTTGTCGGGTCTGCAAGATGGCATTGAGCAGGCGCTTTTCCTGTTGGGTGGCGGTCGGAGCTCCATGTAGGGTAACGCCAAGCTCCTGGTGGAGGAAAAAGAAAGAGATTTGTGGAGAGATTGATGGAGATTTACCTGGAAGTTGCAGTGTTGGCCGGGAGTCCAGTTGGCACCGAGAAAGAAGATCTAACAGAGCCGATTAAGTTTGAAGAATTGTTAAAACAAGTTAATAAATAGTTGTGACCTTTTTCCACCCAACAGGAAGCCTCATTGCCTTTTTATTCTGGTGGGGATGTTTGTTAGAGTTTATAACTCTGTTTAATATTACGGGTCTGTTTAAAGGGCCTTATTGGAAGTTTGTGTTTCAGTTTACTACCTCCCAGTCATCTCTGTATGAGATACCTCTTTAAGAACACTCCCTTATCTTACCTTTAACATTGGGGCAACTCGTTCTTTACTAGTTTTACAATCCATCTGGTTTTCGTTTCATTCTAAAAGTAAATTTTCTTTATTTATTGCAGCGGTGCCGAAGAACCCAAAGAGGTAAAAAAAAAACAATGGAACCCGGAACAGGTCAGAGATTTTAGAATGAATGGTGGTTCTTCCTGGTTGTTGTGATCCGCTGTGATCATGTAATGTGTGGAGGAATCCAGCAGCAGGTGTATGATTTCCCTGCAGCGCCACCCCCTGGAGAAATGATGTATTACCGAATTTTCACTGAAATCACTGAATGTCCATGTACCGTGTAGTCGCGTCGGGTCCTCCAGCCAGAAGAATTATAAGGGATCTCCTTCTCTTTCCAGACCCGGTGACCTCTTTATATAACATTCGGAATTCATAAACACAATGTAATTAACAAGCAACGGAGATGACCCTGTGCCCACGTGTGAACAATGGTTGATGGGGTAGATGGTTCTCCTGCACTCACATTTCTGCCCCATATCCCCAGGTCAGGAGGTCATGACACCATGACCCCAGCTATGCTGGGCCTCTACCTGGTACATGGGTCACAGACTCAGCCACTTACAGCAGCATTGAACAAAAATTAGAACTTGTTCTTTAAGAGGAGGCGACTGTTTTTGTCTGAGCGCTGCCAGGTCGTGTTTATAGACACCTCTGAGGTTAGATTTCCAAATTTAGAACCGTGATGTAACTAACGTCCTCAGAGAAGTCATGCGAGGATAGCTGCCAATAATCATGGCTCATCAAGAGTTAATAAGGCCAATACTCCCATTGGACATCCCAGGGGGGGTTGATACATTGTTACAAATACTGACCCTTGGCCCGGACCTCCCAGTTCCCCACCAGCAGCACCGACCCGATAGTCATGTAGACAGATGTGAAGTTCTGATCTCTGACTAGTAACAGATCATTTTGTGGGTCTGGACAAGGTAAGTACCTGGTTAGTGGCACTTTATAGATTTAGTATTATTTACTATATTTTTGCACAGTTCGCATTTTTGCACTTCTCCAAGGCGAACCAACATGACAAAGTATTAGGGCAACAGCCTGGGTTTTCCATTTCCATTTTGAGTTTGCAGCTCCTATGCAGATCTATGTGTCTCCATGGTAACAGACTACAATCTTGATACAACCACTTCTTGATAAAGCAGGTAATGTGTCTATTTGTGTTATTATTGTAACGTTTTTAATTAAAGGGGGTGTAATATTTCTAGTCAGTAATTGTCTAAACTCTTCCTGATGAGGGAATTCCGATGACAACACGTTGATTGAGGAGACCCAACTGTTCCCTAAAGGAAAATTCACAGAAAACAGGAAGTGGGGTGTCGGATTTCAGAGGGATTTCTAGAAACCCTTGGAGCGGCAGCATTTTGGGGGGTAATAGAGGACAACATTGTACTCGCCCCCCTGGAGGCTTTACATGGCTCCCGGGGTGGCTCGGCAATCATGTTCTGTCCTGACGTCATGTCTGTCGGGGAACAATCGGTTACGATCCATGGGATCCAGTGTATAATGTTTCTTCTAGTTTTCCCAAATGCTGCTCTTTGGGAGGTTTTTGGAAAAAGTGAAACAACCCTTTACCTTTCCAACCACAGGAGATAAACTTTCCCACCATCAACAGTGGCCAAAGTCACATTTGTTTCTAGTGGGGTCAGGACACACGTGGCTCAGGCTAATGGTCCACGTGGCTCAGGCTAATGGAAATTAGGAAGGAAATATTGGGTGTTAATCAGGATAAGTAAAGCCTCTCAGCCTGATATGTAGAGAACATCTAGACATAACCTTGGACATAATCTTGAATGTTGTGTCCACTTTGGGTTCACTGAATGTTTTCTCTTTGACCAGGGACCGTTTGTATGAAGAATAATCCTGTGCTATGGACACTTATCCTATGGATCGTTCCCATCATTGCCAATATTCACTCAAGCTACAGGGGACGTCACAAGGTCTCGGTCTTCTCTGATCTTACCCCCGATGAGATGACATCAGTGCGGGCGTTCCTTATGGAAGAGGAGGGCTTTCCATTTAGGATCTGTACGTGGGCCAATGGGAAACAATGCAATCCAGTTAATAAGAGCTTCATGTGCCCAAAAAGACTCAAGTGCTCAACTTTTTGGACAAAAATGGTCCCAAAACGCAGCGTGAGGCCAAAGTTATTATCTATTTCAACCTCAACCCAATGTGACAGAATATCTTGTGGGTCCTTTACCTCATCCATATTACTATAAACCGTTAGTCAGGGGAAATAGGACAATACGGTTTGAATCACGACCAACAACGGGCAGAGAGTATGAACAAATCTACCTGAAGTTACCGGAGATCATGGAGAAGGTCAACCACATCCTACTGGAGACCTCGGGGTTTTCTTTCTCTAATTGCTCCAGTAATTGTCTCACCTTCACAGACATTGTACCACGGGGTTTAAAGTTGGCTAACGCTTCTACGCTACGTGGAAGGAAATTTTCTCCACCCCATTGGGTTTGAGATTCTATTTGAACATCAATCCCTCAACCCTAAAGACTGGAGAATAGAGAAAGTTTGGTACAATGGTCAGTACTTTGACAGCTTAGAAGACTTGGTTAGAAAGTATGAGAAGAACGAAGTGACCAAGGTCCAACTACCAGATCATCTTCTCAACCTTCATCCCACGTGGAGACTTCAAAACCAAGACAGATGTCCATGGGCCAAAAATATGTGAGCCCCAAGGCAAACGCTACAGAATGTTGGGTAACTACGTGGAATATGCTGGTTGGAGCTTTGCTTATCGATTCAGTACGTCCACCAGCCTGCAGATCTTTGACATCCGGTTGGGGTGCGGGAGCAGTCAACCATGAGTTGGCCAAAGGTATCGACTGCCCAGAGGTGGCCACCTACAAGGACGTCTACCATTTTTACGACACAGACAAGCCGGTTGGTCCCAAGGATGCTTTGTGCATCTTCGAGTTCCCCATGGGGTTGCCTCCACGACGTCACTTCAACAGTGACTACAACTTCTATGCTGGAGTAGAGAACCATGTCCTGGTGGTGAGGACGACATCTACGGTCCACAACTATGATTATATCTGGGACTTTGTCTTCTGTCAGAATGGGGTGATGGAGGTGAAGATCCACGCCACCGGCTACATTCAGGCCTCCTTCTTTACAACGGAAGGATTACAATATGGCCATAAAGTGTACGGTCACGTGTGGGGGACTTACACATCTGATACACTACAAGGTTGATCTAGAGGTTTCAGGTCATTATTAGATTGATCTAGATGTGGACGGTGCATGTAAGCAGCTGCCACTCATTGGTCACATGAGTAGAGATGATAATTACAGGATTTACATTTAAAGGGCAGCTCCAGCCATAACTCATGATGTAGATGTAATTCACTCCTTTCACCTTCAGGAAGAGAAAACAGCTTTGAGACCATCAACCTGAGGTATGAGAACATCTCAAACCCGTGGAGTCCTGGACACTTTATTGTACAGTCAAATAGGGAGAAGACAACAAGGACCAGCGAGGCCAAGGTCGCCTTCAGATTTGGGTCTCCACTTCCTAGATATTTGATGTTTCGAAATCCCAACAAGAAGAACAAGTGGGGACATGAGAGGAGCTCCAGGATCCAGTACAACTCCCATGGTCACAGCGTGCTGCCCCGGATGTGGGCTTAAGAGAAAGGGAGTCTCATGGTCCAGGTAAGGACATCCACAACCTTCTCACTGCCCCCGGGATGTGACCATAAACCTCCATGTGTGTATGATGCGATGTGCAGATACTCAGATGTGGCTCATGTTGTGTCCAAGCGAGGACGTTAGTATTAGTAATACTCTTCACCAATTATGTTATTATAAACATTACCCTTCCCCCAGACCACCAGGGGCCTGATTATTAACCCCATAAATGCTGTAGACCACCAGGGGCCTGATTATTAACCCAATAAATGCTGTAGAGCACCAGGGACATAATTATTAACCCCATAAATGCTGTAGACCACCAGGGGCATAATTATTATTAACCCCATAAATGCTGTAGACCACCAGGGACATAATTATTATTAACCCCATAAATGCTGTAGACTACCAGGGACATAATTATTATTAACCCCATAAATGCTGTAGACCACCAGGGGCATAATTATTATTAACCCCATAAATGCTGTAGACCACCAGGGGCATGATTTACATTAAACCCATCAGTAGTCTAGACCTCCAGGGGCCTGATTATTAACCCCATCACTGCTCTAGACCACCCGGGGCATGACTACTATTAATCCCATCACTGCTGTAGACCACATGATTATTTTTAACTCCGTCACTACTCTAGACCACCAGGAGCATGATTATTATAAACCGTATCACTACCTAGATAACTATCGGCATTATTATTAACCACGTCACTGCTCTAGACCACCAGGGGCATCATTATTACCTTTAGTGTCTTGGACCACCAGGGACATAGATTAAATTGTGTTTTGTATGTTCATACATAAATACGGATGATGAGTTACTTCTTAGTGCATTGGTCCATGATCCTTTGTAATCTATGTAGATTGTCAATGCTGTTGGTGACTATGTGTGACAGCGCCCCCTCTGCCCTCAGGTACGGCCTGGCGGTGACCCGACACAATGACCAGGAGACGAGCAGCAGCCTCTACAACTAGAACAATCTGTGGGATCCGGCGTCTATTTTGAGAAGTTCATTAGAAACAATGAAGACATAGAGACCCGGGTCTGTGTCCTGCCCCCTGATTGGCTGCAGTTATTAATAAATAAGATGTGACAGTCGGCTTCCTCCACATCCCCCACGCTGAGGACATCCCCAACACCTCCACGCCAGGGAACGCCGTGGGATTCTTTCTGAGACCTTACAACTTTTTTGACGAGGACCCGTCTGTGGCCTCCAGGAACACAGTCATCGTGAGACCCGTGGATAAAACCTTCACCAGAGTGAACATCCAGCGATGGTCTCCTGAGGTTGTCGGTCAGTGTATGACGGACAAACCTCTCCGATGCAATGGAACCTACAAGGTGACACCTTGTATCATGAGAACTCTGTGTGATGATTAAAACAATTTTTTTTTAATTGTAATACCAGGCCCGGCCATGTGGAGCGCTGTTTGAGAAACACTTGAGTATTATACAGCACAGCACTCCACCTAGTGGTGCCAGAGAGTAGTGCAGCTACTAATTCTTCAAACTAGATGACAGCTCTGCCCTTAGATTGTGGATTCATCCCCCGGGGCACCCCTTACACAGTAACACTTGGGTCCCCCACATCTCATCCATGTAACGTAATGACCAGCAGTCCGGCTTCTCATATCCTAATATTTGGTTTATTGTAATTTTCATTCATTTAAATAAGGTATTTTATTATTTCTTTACATATTATTCCTAGAAAACCTCTACATTCTGCATTCAGACACATGCTGAGGAAGTAGTGTGCATAGTATTCAATGTCGTACGCCCCGAACACCCCAAAGAAAAGACCCCGCCCGCCCCCTGACGCATCGACAGGCCGAAGGAGACAGCGCTATGTACACGTCAGACCTCCTTGGTGGGACCCAGGGAAACACGCGGGGTTATAGGGAGGACACACACATGGAGACGGGTCATCTTTGGATGTAGTCGGTGGGTGGAGCTACGTGTGGGAGGGGCTATACGGTTATGGGTGGATTGGAGGGGCACCTGGTGGGAAGACATTCAATTAGCTTCTTCTTTTTCTCGCCAGAAGTGTTGTCATGGGCCCCTCACAGCAGACACCATGCGCCCCCCGGCTTAATAGTCTATAGTCAGGACAAGTAATTTGGGGGTCTCGGGTCATGGACACAAGATTTACTATGACAGTAGGATCCCTTTAAGGCCGGGGTGTGACTGCCCCCTGCCACCAGGACTGTATGAAGAGGGGCCCAGGTCCTACAAGGTGATTCCCCAGGGGTCACATATACAGGTCACCCCTGTACCCCCACAGTCATGTAATCCCCCTCCTATACAGGTCACCCCTGTACCCCCACAGTCATGTAATCCCCCTCCTATACGGGTCACCCCTGTACCCCCACAGTCATGTAATCCCCCTCCTATACGGGTCACCCCTGTACCCCCACAGTCATGTAATCCCCCTCCTATACGGGTCACCCCTGTACCCCCACAGTCATGTAATCCCCCTCCTATACGGGTCACCCCTGTACCCCCACAGTAATGTAATCCCCCTCCTATACGGGTCACCCCTGTACCCCCACAGTCATGTAATCCCCCTCCTATACGGGTCACCCCTGTACCCCCACAGTCATGTAATCCCCCTCCTATACGGGTCACCCCTGTACCCCCACAGTCATGTAATCCCCCTCCTATACAGGTCACCCCTGTACCCCCACAGTCATGTAATCCCCCTCCTATACGGGTCACCCCTGTACCCCCACAGTAATGTAATCCCCCTCCTATACGGGTCACCCCTGTACCCCCACAGTCATGTAATCCCCCTCCTATACAGGTCACCCCTGTACCCCCACAGTCATGTAATCCCCCTCCTATACGGGTCACCCCTGTACCCCCACAGTCATGTAATCCCCCTCCTATACAGGTCACCCCTGTACCCCCACAGTCATGTAATCCCCCTCCTATACAGGTCACCCCTGTACCCCCACAGTAATGTAATCCCCCTCCTATACAGGTCACCCCTGTACCCCCAGCTTTATTCAGTTCTGTCTTGTACTCTGGTCACAACCAAAGCTGCGTTCGAAGACCCCAAGCTGCATTGTGATGAGCATGATGGGGTCTCGTCCTATTGCTGAAGATGTAGACTTTTTAAGACTGTACTGTAGACACTGAGCCACCAGGGGGCAGCAGTGATCCTGGACGATTCATTGTAAATGCAGCTTTGGGTGTGACTGGAGTATAAAACACAAAGGGGGTCATTCACTAAGGGCCCGATACGCGTTTTCCCGACGTGTTACCCGAATATTTCCAATTTGCGCCGATTTCCCCGGGATTTTGACGCACGCAATCAGATTGTGGCGCATCAGCGCTGGCATGCACGTGACGGAAATCGGGGGGCGTGGCCGAACGAAAACCCCACGGGTTCGGAAAGACCGGCGCATTTAAAAAAAAAAAAAGTGTTGCGAAACTTGCACTTACCTTCACTAGGAATAGGCCGGTGAACTTGAGTGCGTTCCGATGCTCTTCAGCGCAGCAGCGCGACCTGGTGGACGTCGGAGGAACTGCCTTAGTGAATCCCGGCCGGACCCGAATCCACCGCAGAGAACGCACCGCTGGATCGCAAATGGACCGGGTAAGTAAATCTGCACCAAAATCTATTCTGGCTGTAAAGAGCTTGACCCCAGACAGGGGAGGGATAAGGACTGTAATAAATAACGGCCTAGGGAAATTCTACTAATCTGAACATGTACTAAATGCCTCACTAGAGGAAAAAAGGTGTGCAAAAAAAAACCCCAAAAAGAAAATCCTTATATCATATGATACATACAGCAGGCAGGACGTATTCTGCGCCTCTATAATCAGGGGACGGGGAGAAGGGGACGCTACGCGGCCTCGGCGCCGCTGAGAAGATGCACAATCATGAGCTTTGTGTTTTCAGGCACAATATTACCCCCAAGTGTTTGGATCAGCAGCTTCAGAAATCCTATGTACAAATAAATAACGCGCCGCACCCCTGGATAGGGCCCCATTCACACACAGGAACCAGCGCCGGGCAGGGAGGAGGCAGAGACTGAAGAAGATTCTGGACCCAGAGGAATAGACTGTCATGTAAACTATACAGAGAACGTGAAGCCGGGGGCGGGGGAGCAGGCAACAGGGAGGAGCAATGAAGGAGGCAAGAGGGAGGAGTAATGCAGGAGGAACAATGCAGGAGGAGCAGGCAACAGGGAGGAGCAGGAGACAGGGAGGAGCAATGCAGGAGGAGCAGGAGACAGGGAGGAAAGGGCAACAGGAGCAATGCAGGAGAAGCAGACAACAGGGAGGAGCAACGCAGGAGGAGCAATGCAGGAGAAGCAGACAACAGGGAGGAACAACGCAGGAGGAGCAATGCAGGAGAAGCAGACAACAGGGAGGAACAACGCAGGAGGAGCAGGCAACAGGCAGGAGCGATGAAGGAGGAGCAGGAGACAGGGAGAAGCAATGCAGGAGGAGCAGAAGACAGGGAGGGAGGGGTAATGCAGGAGGAGCAGGCAGCATGGCAGGAAGAAGAAGGGACAGCGCAGGAGGAGAAGGGAGCAGTGTAGGAGGAGCAGATGGCAGGGACAGGGCAAGCAGGCAACAGGAACAGGAAGATCAGGGAAGGAGGAGCAGGCGGCAGTGCAGGAGGAGCAGGAGACAGGGGGAGGGGCAGGAGGAGTTGGGCAGGAAGATCAGAGCAGGAGGAGCAGGGGGCAGCACGGGAGGAGCAGCTAGGTCTGCACTCTATAATCATAGCAGCTAGGTCTGGTTCTCATAGCTGCTGACTGATCTGCAGCTCTCTTAGATTGTTGTTGGAGATCAGTCAGCACCTAGGTCTGGTTCTCATAGCTGCTGACTGATCTGGAGCTCTCTTGGGTTGTTGTTGGGGATCAGTCAGCAGCTAGGTCTGGTTCTCATAGCTGCTGACTGATCTGGAGCTCTCTTAGATTGTTGTTGGGGATCAGTCAGCAGCTAGGTCTGGTTCTCATAGCTGCTGACTGATCTGGAGCTCTCTTAGATTGTTGTCTGGGATCAGTCAGCAGCTAGGTCTGGTTCTCATAGCTGCTGACTCATCTGGAGCTCTCTTGGGTTGTTGTCTGGGATCAGTCAGCAGCCAGGTCTGGTTCTCATAGCTGCTGACTGATCTGGAGCTCTCTTAGATTGTTGTCTGGGATCAGTCAGCAGCTAGGTCTGGTTCTCATAGCTGCTGACTGATCTGGGGCTCTCTTAGACTGGGATACCCCTGTCCTGGTACCAGGTATGATCTCTATGAGAACAGATGACAGAGCAGCATGTGTGTAGCATGACACGGGTCAGGACATGGGCAGCAAACCTGGGGTGACGCCTGAGAAGCTTCTGGAGGACTTGTGCTTTTTCTAGAAGATGAACAAGCGCAGACATGAGCGACAAGAACGCGGTCGCTGACTACGGTAACAGTCTGTGCTCCTGACTTGTGACGCGATGCTCTGCAGACGCCTGGGTACCGAAAGAGCCAGGAGGTGAATAGTGATGCAACAGAAGACGAAACAATCAGTGACTAGACCCAAAACCAGGAGACGTGAGGACAACACGGGTGAATGGGACGATCAGGAAGACACATCTACAAGGAAGCCCTCCGAACCCTTCCGACTCCTCGGAGCTGATCCAATCAGTATCCAGAGAGCAGAACATTCGGTGGAGCTGATGGATTGTTCTGGCTCACGGGAGTAAATGACTTTCCCCATCACCGGCAGTGAGTCGGGTCTTCTGGATGATATAGTCCCTCTGTCCCCGCAGTGTGACCTCAGTGATGGGAGAAGATACGAGTCGCCTGCGCTGGTGCCCGTCTGAGCACACAGCTTCCTGCGGATGGCGCTCGAGATGCTGATATCATGGGCCTAATATGATGCAGAATCTCTATGTGTGGTTCTGGCCTCTCCCCAGTTTGGGAGGGGTTCTGCTCCGTATTTTCCATCACTCCCAGGTGGAGCCCCATGACGGGCGTCTGTGCTACGAAGTTTTCCTGGCGGGACTCCATATGGCCATTTTTGTTATAAATATTTGTGCCAAGGTTTGGCTTGTGCCCATAGTCTGACAGATGCCGCCCTACAGTACCTGCCCCTAACTGCCCGGGTCAGAGGAATGTCTCTGTGGGGTCCTCAAGTCCAGGGGGTCCTCCAAGTTCCCGGGCAGTGAGAGGCGGCGAGGGCTGTACGTGGGCTCCGCCTGGAGAGTCTGGGGGGCCAGAGGCATTTCACATAAGTTATAGTTCATTCCCTCCACGTCCTGGTAGTCGAAAACCTGCAGAAATAGAGTCAGACACAGACGTCAGGGGGTAATGATCTGCAGAATATATTACAATGTACATGTCAAAGACAGTGCAATGTACTGCAGATCTCTAGAGGTCAGTGGTGGCTAAAATCTTAAAACTTAGAGGAGTAATGATCTGCAGATGTCTAGAGGGGCCATGTGTGCAATGATCTGCAGAATACAGTGTAATAATCTGCAGGGTATAACACTATGCACCTGTCAGGAAGAATAGGAGCAATGATCTGCGTATGACAAGAGAAGTCGGTGGTGTAATAATCTGCAGGATGTATCACTACAAATCTGTAAGAAGATTGAAAGATCACAGCAATGCTCTGTGTGGTGCAATGGTCTGCAGAATACATCTCACCTGAGAAGAGGATGCCATGTTCTGCTCTCCACCCGGGGGGCAGCTGGACATCTGAGGGGGAGAGGACACGGTGCTGTACGCCGGGGGGACGATGACCATCTGCTTCTGCAGTAACTGCATGATGGTGTTTATGTCGGTCACCATGCGGTGCTCCAGCCTGCGGAGGAGAAGAGGGGGAGAAGCAGCCGAAGGGTTAGGCCAGGGGTGAGTTGTAGAGGTTTGGGTGGGTGATATGTCAGGTGTGAGGTGTAGAGGTTTGGGTGGGTGATATGTCAGGTGTGGGGTGTAGAGGTTTGGGTGGGTGATATGTCAGGTGTCAGGTGTAGAGGTTTGGGTGGGTGATATATCAGGTGTCAGGTGTAGAGGTTTGGGTGGGTGATATGTCAGGTGTGAGGTGTAGAGGTTTGGGTGGGTGATATGTCAGGTGTGAGGGGTAGAGGTTTGGGTGGGTGATATGTCAGGTGTGGGGTGTAGAGGTTTGGGTGGGTGATATGTCAGGTGTGAGGTGTAGAGGTTTGGGTGGGTGATATGTCAGGTGTGGGGTGTAGAGGTTTGGGTGGGTGATATGTCAGGTGTAGAGGTTTGGGTGAGTGATATGTCAGGTGTGGGGTGTAGAGGTTTGGGTGGGTGATATGTCAGGTGTGGGGTGTAGAGGTTTGGGTGGGTGATATGTCAGGGGTGAGGTGTAGAGGTTTGGGTGGGTGATATGTCAGGTGTGGGGTGTAGAGGTTTGGGTGGGTGATATGTCAGGTGTGGGGTGTAGAGGTTTGGGTGGGTGATATGTCAGGTGTAGAGGTTTGGGTGGGTGATATGTCAGGTGTGAGGTGCAGAGGTTTGGGTGGGTGATATGTCAGGTGTGAGGGTGTAGAGGTTTGGGTGGGTGATATGTCAGGTGTGAGGTGTAGGGGTTTGGGTGTGTGATATGTCAGGTGTGAGGTGTAGAGGTTTGGGTGGGTGATATGTCAGGTGTGGGGTGTAGAGGTTTGGGTGGGTGATATGTCAGGTGTGAGGTGTAGAGGTTTGGGTGGGTGATATGTCAGGTGTGAGGGGTAGAGGTTTGGGTGGGTGATATGTCAGGTGTGAGGGGTAGAGGTTTGGGTGGGTGATATGTCAGGTGTGGGGTGTAGAGGTTTGGGTGGGTGATATGTCAGGTGTAGAGGTTTGGGTGGGGTGATATGTCAGGTGTGAGGGGTAGAGGTTTGGGTGGGTGATATGTCAGGTGTCAGGTGTAGAGGTTTGGGTGGGTGATATATCAGGTGTCAGGTGTAGAGGTTTGGGTGGGTGATATGTCAGGTGTGAGGTGTAGAGGTTTGGGTGGGTGATATGTCAGGTGTGAGGTGTAGAGGTTTGGGTGGGTGATATGTCAGGTGTGAGGTGTAGAGGTTTGGGTGGGTGATATGTCAGGTGTGAGGTGTAGAGGTTTGGGTGGGTGATATGTCAGGTGTGGGGTGTAGAGGTTTGGGTGGGTGATATGTCAGGTGTGGGTAGTAGAGGTTTGGGTGGGTGATATGTCAGGTGTGAGGTGTAGAGGTTTGGGTGGGTGATATGTCAGGTGTGAGGGGTAGAGGTTTGGGTGGGTGATATGTCAGGTGTGGGGTGTAGAGGTTTGGGTGGGTGATATGTCAGGTGTGAGGTGTAGAGGTTTGGGTGGGTGATATGTCAGGTGTGGGGTGTAGAGGTTTGGGTGGGTGATATGTCAGGTGTGAGGTGTAGAGGTTTGGGTGGGTGATATGTCAGGTGTGGGGTGTAGAGGTTTGGGTGGGTGATATGTCAGGTGTGAGGGGTAGAGGTTTGGGTGGGTGATATGTCAGGTGTGGGGTGTAGAGGTTTGGGTGGGTGATATGTCAGGGGTGAGGTGTAGAGGTTTGGGTGGGTGATATGTCAGGTGTGGGGTGTAGAGGTTTGGGTGGGTGATATGTCAGGTGTGGGGTGTAGAGGTTTGGGTGGGTGATATGTCAGGTGTAGAGGTTTGGGTGGGTGATATGTCAGGTGTGAGGTGCAGAGGTTTGGGTGGGTGATATGTCAGGTGTGAGGGTGTAGAGGTTTGGGTGGGTGATATGTCAGGTGTGAGGTGTAGAGGTTTGGGTGGGTGATATGTCAGGTGTGGGGTGTAGAGGTTTGGGTGGGTGATATGTCAGGTGTGAGGTGTAGAGGTTTGGGTGGGTGATATGTCAGGTGTGAGGGGTAGAGGTTTGGGTGGGTGATATGTCAGGTGTGGGGTGTAGAGGTTTGGGTGGGTGATATGTCAGGTGTGAGGTGTAGAGGTTTGGGTGGGTGATATGTCAGGTGTGAGGGGTAGAGGTTTGGGTGGGTGATATGTCAGGTGTGAGGGGTAGAGGTTTGGGTGGGTGATATGTCAGGTGTGGGGTGTAGAGGTTTGGGTGGGTGATATGTCAGGTGTAGAGGTTTGGGTGGGGTGATATGTCAGGTGTGAGGTGTAGTGGTTTGGGTGGGTGATATGTCAGGTGTGAGGGGTAGAGGTTTGGGTGGGTGATATGTCAGGTGTGGGGTGTAGAGGTTTGGGTGGGTGATATGTCAGGTGTGGGGTGTAGAGGTTTGGGTGGGTGATATGTCAGGTGTGAGGTGTAGAGGTTTGGGTGGGTGATATGTCAGGTGTGAGGGTGTAGAGGTTTGGGTGGGTGATATGTCAGGTGTGAGGTGTAGAGGTTTGGGTGGGTGATATGTCAGGTGTGAGGGTGTAGAGGTTTGGGTGTGTGATATGTCAGGTGTGAGGTGTAGAGGTTTGGGTGGGTGATATGTCAGGTGTGAGGTGTAGAGGTTTGGGTGGGTGATATATCAGGTGTCAGGTGTAGAGGTTTGGGTGGGTGATATGTCAGGTGTGGGGTGTAGAGGTTTGGGTGGGTGATATGTCAGGTGTGGGGTGTAGAGGTTTGGGTGGGTGATATGCCAGGGGTGAGGTGTAGAGGTTTGGGTGGGTGATATGTCAGGTGTGGGGTGTAGAGGTTTGGGTGGGTGATATGTCAGGTGTGAGGTGTAGAGGTTTGGGTGGGTGATATGTCAGGTGTGAGGTGCAGAGGTTTGGGTGGGTGATATGTCAGGTGTGAGGTGTAGAGGTTTGGGTGGGTGATATGTCAGGTGTGGGGTGTAGAGGTTTGGGTGGGTGATATGTCAGGTGTGGGGTGTAGAGGTTTGGGTGGGGTGATATATCAGGTGTCAGGTGTAGAGGTTTGGGTGGGTGATATGTCAGGTGTGGGGTGTAGAGGTTTGGGTGGGTGATATGTCAGGTGTGGGGTGTAGAGGTTTGGGTGGGTGATATGTCAGGTGTGGGTAGTAGAGGTTTGGGTGGGTGATATGTCAGGTGTAGAGGTTTGGGTGGGTGATATGTCAGGTGTGAGGTGCAGAGGTTTGGGTGGGTGATATGTCAGGTGTGAGGGTGTAGAGGTTTGGGTGGGTGATATGTCAGGTGTGAGGTGTAGAGGTTTGGGTGGGTGATATGTCAGGTGTAGAGGTTTGGGTGGGTGATATGTCAGGTGTGAGGTGCAGAGGTTTGGGTGGGTGATATGTCAGGTGTGAGGTGTAGAGCTTTGGGTGGGTGATATGTCAGGTGTGAGGTGTAGAGGTTTGGGTGGGTGATATGCCAGGGGTGAGGTGTAGAGGTTTGGGTGGGTGATATGTCAGGTGTGAGGTGTAGAGGTTTGGGTGGGTGATATGTCAGGTGTGAGGTGTAGAGGTTTGGGTGGGTGATATATCAGGTGTCAGGTGTAGAGGTTTGGGTGGGTGATATGTCAGGTGTGGGGTGTAGAGGTTTGGGTGGGTGATATGTCAGGTGTGGGGTGTAGAGGTTTGGGTGGGTGATATGCCAGGGGTGAGGTGTAGAGGTTTGGGTGGGTGATATGTCAGGTGTGGGGTGTAGAGGTTTGGGTGGGTGATATGTCAGGTGTGAGGTGTAGAGGTTTGGGTGGGTGATATGTCAGGTGTGAGGTGTAGAGGTTTGGGTGGGTGATATGTCAGGTGTGAGGTGTAGAGGTTTGGGTGGGTGATATGTCAGGTATGGGGTGTAGAGGTTTGGGTGGGTGATATGTCAGGTATGGGGTGTAGAGGTTTGGGTGGGTGATATGTCAGGTGTGAGGTGTAGAGGTTTGGGTGGGTGATATGTCAGGTGTGGGGTGTAGAGGTTTGGGTGGGTGATATGTCAGGTGTGAGGTGTAGAGGTTTGGGTGGGGTGATATGTCAGGTGTGGGGTGTAGAGGTTTGGGTGGGTGATATGTCAGGTGTGGGGTGTAGAGGTTTGGGTGGGTGATATGTCAGGTGTGGGGTGTAGAGGTTTGGGTGGGTGATATGTCAGGTGTGGGGTGTAGAGGTTTGGGTGGGTGATATGTCAGGTGTGAGGTGTAGAGGTTTGGGTGGGTGATATGTCAGGTGTGAGGTGTAGAGGTTTGGGTGGGTGATATGTCAGGTGTGAGGTGTAGAGGTTTGGGTGGGTGATATGTCAGGTGTGAGGTGTAGAGGTTTGGGTGGGTGATATGTCAGGTGTAGAGGTTTGGGTGGGTGATATGTCAGGTGTAGAGGTTTGGGTGGGTGATATGTCAGGTGTGGGGTGTAGAGGTTTGGGTGGGTGATATGCCAGGGGTGAGGTGTAGAGGTTTGGGTGGGTGATATGTCAGGTGTGAGGTGTAGAGGTTTGGGTGGGTGATATGTCAGGTGTGAGGTGTAGAGGTTTGGGTGGGGTGATATGTCAGGTGTGAGGTGTAGAGGTTTGGGTGGGTGATATGCCAGGGGTGAGGTGTAGAGGTTTGGGTGGGTGATATGTCAGGTGTGAGGTGTAGAGGTTTGGGTGGGTGATATGTCAGGGGTGAGGTGTAGAGGTTTGGGTGGGTGATATGTCAGGTGTGGGGTGTAGAGGTTTGGGTGGGTGATATGTCAGGTGTGAGGTGTAGAGGTTTGGGTGGGTGATATGTCAGGTGTAGAGGTTTGGGTGGGTGATATGTCAGGTGTGAGGTGTAGAGGTTTGGGTGGGTGATATGTCAGGTGTGAGGTGTAGAGGTTTGGGTGGGTGATATGTCAGGTGTGGGGTGTAGAGGTTTGGGTGGGTGATATGTCAGGTGTGAGGTGTAGAGGTTTGGGTGGGTGATATGTCAGGTGTGAGGTGTAGAGGTTTGGGTGGGTGATATGTCAGGGGTGAGGTGTAGAGGTTTGGGTGGGTGATATGTCAGGTGTGAGGTGTAGAGGTTTGGGTGGGTGATATGTCAGGGGTGAGGTGTAGAGGTTTGGGTGGGTGATATGTCAGGGGTGAGGTGTAGAGGTTTGGGTGGGTGATATGTCAGGTGTGAGGTGTAGGGGTTTGGGTGTGTGATATGTCAGGTGTGAGGTGTAGAGGTTTGGGTGGGTGATATGTCAGGTGTGGGGTGTAGAGGTTTGGGTGTGTGATATGTCAGGTGTGAGGTGTAGAGGTTTGGGTGGGTGATATGCCAGGTGTGAGGTGTAGAGGTTTGGGTGGGTGATATGTCAGGTGTGGGGTGTAGAGGTTTGGGTGGGTGATATGTCAGGTGTGAGGTGTAGAGGTTTGGGTGGGTGATATGTCAGGTGTGAGGTGTAGGGGTTTGGGTGTGTGATATGTCAGGTGTGAGGTGTAGAGGTTTGGGTGGGTGATATGTCAGGTGTGGGGTGTAGAGGTTTGGGTGGGTGATATGTCAGGTGTGAGGTGTAGAGGTTTGGGTGGGTGATATGTCAGGTGTGAGGTGCAGAGGTTTGGGTGGGTGATATGTCAGGTGTGAGGTGTAGAGGTTTGGGTGGGTGATATGTCAGGTGTAGAGGATTGGGTGGGTGATATGTCAGGTGTAGAGGTTTGGGTGGGTGATATGTCAGGTGTGGGGTGTAGAGGTTTGGGTGGGTGATATGTCAGGTGTGGGGTGTAGAGGTTTGGGTGGGTGATATGTCAGGTGCGAGGTGTAGAGGTTTGGGTGGGTGATATGTCAGGTGTGAGGTGTAGAGGTTTGGGTGGGTGATATGTCAGGTGTGGGGTGTAGAGGTTTGGGTGGGTGATATGTCAGGTGTGAGGTGTAGAGGTTTGGGTGGGTGATATGTCAGGGGTGAGGTGTAGAGGTTTGGGTGGGTGATATGTCAGGTGTGAGGTGTAGGGGTTTGGGTGGGTGATATGTCAGGTGTGAGGTTTGGGTGGGTGATATGTCAGGTGTGAGGTTTGGGTGGGTGATATGTCAGGTGTGAGGTGTAGAGGTTTGGGTGGGTGATATGTCAGGTGTGAGGTGTAGAGGTTTGGGTGGGTGATATGTCAGGTGTGAGGTGTAGAGGTTTGGGTGGGTGATATGTCAGGTGTGAGGTGTAGAGGTTTGGGTGGGTGATATGTCAGGTGTGGGGTGTAGAGGTTTGGGTGGGTGATATGTCAGGTGTGGGGTGTAGAGGTTTGGGTGGGTGATATGTCAGGTGTGAGGTGTAGAGGTTTGGGTGGGTGATATGTCAGGTGTGAGGTGTAGAGGTTTGGGTGGGTGATATGTCAGGTGTGAGGGTGTAGAGGTTTGGGTGGGTGATATGTCAGGTGTGAGGTGTAGAGGTTTGGGTGGGTGATATGTCAGGTGTGGGGTGTAGAGGTTTGGGTGGGTGATATGTCAGGTGTGGGGTGTAGAGGTTTGGGTGGGTGATATGTCAGGTGTGAGGTGTAGAGGTTTGGGTGGGTGATATGTCAGGTGTGAGGTGTAGAGGTTTGGGTGAGTGATATGTCAGGTGTGGGGTGTAGAGGTTTGGGTGGGGTGATATATCAGGTGTCAGGTGTAGAGGTTTGGGTGGGTGATATGTCAGGTGTGGGGTGTAGAGGTTTGGGTGGGTGATATGTCAGGTGTGGGGTGTAGAGGTTTGGGTGGGTGATATGTCAGGTGTGGGTAGTAGAGGTTTGGGTGGGTGATATGTCAGGTGTAGAGGTTTGGGTGGGTGATATGTCAGGTGTGAGGTGCAGAGGTTTGGGTGGGTGATATGTCAGGTGTGAGGGTGTAGAGGTTTGGGTGGGTGATATGTCAGGTGTGAGGTGTAGGGGTTTGGGTGTGTGATATGTCAGGTGTGAGGTGTAGAGGTTTGGGTGGGTGATATGTCAGGTGTGAGGTGTAGAGGTTTGGGTGGGTGATATGTCAGGTGTGAGGTGTAGAGGTTTGGGTGGGTGATATGTCAGGTGTGGGGTGTAGAGGTTTGGGTGGGTGATATGTCAGGTGTGGGGTGTAGAGGTTTGGGTGGGTGATATGTCAGGTGTGGGGTGTAGAGGTTTGGGTGGGTGATATGTCAGGTGTGGGGTGTAGAGGTTTGGGTAGGTGATATGTCAGGTGTGAGGTGTAGAGGTTTGGGTAGGTGATATGTCAGGTGTGAGGTGTAGAGGTTTGGGTGGGTGATATGTCAGGTGTGAGGTGTAGAGGTTTGGGTGGGTGATATGTCAGGTGTGAGGTGTAGAGGTTTGGGTGGGTGATATGTCAGGTGTGGGGTGTAGAGGTTTGGGTGGGTGATATGTCAGGTGTGGGGTGTAGAGGTTTGGGTGGGTGATATGCCAGGGGTGAGGTGTAGAGGTTTGGGTGGGTGATATGTCAGGTGTGGGGTGTAGAGGTTTGGGTGGGTGATATGTCAGGTGTGGGGTGTAGAGGTTTGGGTGGGTGATATGTCAGGTGTGGGGTGTAGAGGTTTGGGTGGGTGATATGTCAGGTGTAGAGGTTTGGGTGGGTGATATGTCAGGTGTGGGGTGTAGAGGTTTGGGTGGGTGATATGTCAGGTGTGAGGTGTAGAGGTTTGGGTGGGTGATATGCCAGGGGTGAGGTGTAGAGGTTTGGGTGGGTGATATGTCAGGTGTGAGGTGTAGAGGTTTGGGTGGGTGATATGTCAGGTGTGAGGTGTAGAGGTTTGGGTGGGTGATATGTCAGGTGTGAGGTGTAGAGGTTTGGGTGGGTGATATGTCAGGTGTGGGGTGTAGAGGTTTGGGTGGGTGATATGCCAGGGGTGAGGTGTAGAGGTTTGGGTGGGTGATATGTCAGGTGTGAGGTGTAGAGGTTTGGGTGGGTGATATGTCAGGTGTGAGGTGTAGAGGTTTGGGTGGGTGATATGTCAGGGGTGAGGTGTAGAGGTTTGGGTGGGTGATATGTCAGGTGTGGGGTGTAGAGGTTTGGGTGTGTGATATGCCAGGGGTGAGGTGTAGAGGTTTGGGTGGGTGATATGTCAGGTGTGAGGTGTAGAGGTTTGGGTGGGTGATATGTCAGGGGTGAGGTGCAGAGGTTTGGGTGGGTGATATGTCAGGTGTGGGGTGTAGAGGTTTGGGTGGGTGATATGTCAGGTGTGAGGTGTAGAGGTTTGGGTGGGTGATATGTCAGGTGTAGAGGTTTGGGTGGGTGATATGTCAGGTGTGAGGTGTAGAGGTTTGGGTGGGTGATATGTCAGGTGTGAGGTGTAGAGGTTTGGGTGGGTGATATGTCAGGTGTGGGGTGTAGAGGTTTGGGTGGGTGATATGTCAGGTGTGAGGTGTAGAGGTTTGGGTGGGTGATATGTCAGGTGTGAGGTGTAGAGGTTTGGGTGGGTGATATGTCAGGTGTAAGGTGTAGAGGTTTGGGTGGGTGATATGTCAGGTGTGAGGTGTAGAGGTTTGGGTGGGTGATATGTCAGGGGTGAGGTGTAGAGGTTTGGGTGGGTGATATGTCAGGGGTGAGGTGTAGAGGTTTGGGTGGGTGATATGTCAGGTGTGAGGTGTAGGGGTTTGGGTGTATGATATGTCAGGTGTGAGGTGTAGAGGTTTGGGTGGGTGATATGTCAGGTGTGAGGGGTAGAGGTTTGGGTGGGTGATATGTCAGGTGTGGGGGGTAGAGGTTTGGGTGAGTGATATGTCAGGTGTGGGGTGTAGAGGTTTGGGTGGGTGATATGTCAGGTGTGAGGTGTAGAGGTTTGGGTGGGTGATATGTCAGGTGTGAGGTGTAGAGGTTTGGGTGGGTGATATGTCAGGTGTGGGGTGTAGAGGTTTGGGTGGGTGATATGTCAGGTGTGAGGTGTAGAGGTTTGGGTGGGTGATATGTCAGGTGTGAGGGGTAGAGGTTTGGGTGGGTGATATGTCAGGTGTAGAGGTTTGGGTAGGTGATATGTCAGGTGTGAGGTGTAGAGGTTTGGGTGGGTGATATGTCAGGTGTGGGGCGTAGAGGTTTGGGTGGGTGATATGTCAGGTGTGAGGTGTAGAGGTTTGGGTGGGTGATATATCAGGTGTGAGGTGTACAGGTTTGGGTGGGTGATATGTCAGGTGTGGGGTGTAGAGGTTTGGGTGGGTGATATGTCAGGTGTGGGGTGTAGAGGTTTGGGTGGGTGATATGTCAGGTGTGAGGGTGTAGAGGTTTGGGTGGGTGATATGTCAGGTGTGGGGTGTAGAGGTTTGGGTGAGTGATATGTCAGGTGTGAGGTGTAGAGGTTTGGGTGGGTGATATGTCAGGTGTGGGGTGTAGAGGTTTGGGTGGGTGATATGTCAGGTGTGGGGTGTAGAGGTTTGGGTGAGTGATATGTCAGGTGTGAGGTGTAGAGGTTTGGGTGGGTGATATGTCAGGTGTGGGGTGTAGAGGTTTGGGTGGGTGATATGTCAGGTGTGAGGTGTAGAGGTTTGGGTGGGTGATATGTCAGGTGTGGGGTGTAGAGGTTTGGGTGGGTGATATGTCAGGTGTGGGGTGTAGAGGTTTGGGTGGGTGATATGTCAGGTGTGAGGGGTAGAGGTTTGGGTGGGTGATATGTCAGGTGTGAGGTGTAGAGGTTTGGGTGGGTGATATGTCAGGTGTGGGGTGTAGAGGTTTGGGTGGGTGATATGTCAGGTGTGGGGTGTAGAGGTTTGGGTGGGTGATATGTCAGGTGTAGAGGTTTGGGTGGGTGATATGTCAGGTGTGGGGTGTAGAGGTTTGGGTGGGTGATATATCAGGTGTGGGGTGTAGAGGTTTGGGTGGGTGATATGTCAGGTGTGGGGTGTAGAGGTTTGGGTGGGTGATATGTCAGGTGTGGGGTGTAGAGGTTTGGGTGGGTGATATGTCAGGTGTGAGGTGTAGAGGTTTGGGCGGGTGATATGTCAGGTGTAGAGGTTTGGGTGGGTGATATGTCAGGTGTGAGGTGTAGAGGTTTGGGTGGGTGATATGTCATGTGTGGGGTGTAGAGGTTTGGGTGGGTGATATGTCAGGTGTAGAGGTTTGGGTGGGTGATATGTCAGGTGTGGGGTGTAGAGGTTTGGGTGGGTGATATGTCAGGTGTGAGGGGTAGAGGTTTGGGTGGGTGATATGTCAGGTGTGAGGTGTAGAGGTTTGGGTGGGTGATATGTCAGGTGTGAGGTGTAGAGGTTTGGGTGGGTGATATGTCAGGTGTGAGGGGTAGAGGTTTGGGTGGGTGATATGTCAGGTGTAGAGGTTTGGGTGGGTGATATGTCAGGTGTGGGGTGTAGAGGTTTGGGTGGGTGATATGTCAGGTGTGGGGTGTAGAGGTTTGGGTGGGTGATATGTCAGGTGTGAGGTGTAGAGGTTTGGGTGGGTGATATGTCATGTGTGGGGTGTAGAGGTTTGGGTGGGTGATATGTCAGGTGTAGAGGTTTGGGTGGGTGATATGTCAGGTGTGGGGTGTAGAGGTTTGGGTGGGTGATATGTCAGGTGTGAGGGGTAGAGGTTTGGGTGGGTGATATGTCAGGTGTGAGGTGTAGAGGTTTGGGTGGGTGATATGTCAGGTGTGAGGTGTAGAGGTTTGGGTGGGTGATATGTCAGGTGTGAGGGGTAGAGGTTTGGGTGGGTGATATGTCAGGTGTAGAGGTTTGGGTGGGTGATATGTCAGGTGTGGGGTGTAGAGGTTTGGGTGGGTGATATGTCAGGTGTGGGGTGTAGAGGTTTGGGTGGGTGATATGTCAGGTGTGAGGTGTAGAGGTTTGGGTGGGTGATATGTCAGGTGTGAGGTGTAGAGGTTTGGGTGGGTGATATGTCAGGTGTGAGGTGTAGAGGTTTGGGTGGGTGATATGTCAGGTGTGGGGTGTAGAGGTTTGGGTGGGTGATATGTCAGGTGTGGGGTGTAGAGGTTTGGGTGGGTGATATGTCAGGTGTGAGGTTTGGGTGGGTGATATGTCAGGTGTGAGGTTTGGGTGGGTGATATGTCAGGTGTGAGGTGTAGAGGTTTGGGTGGGTGATATGTCAGGTGTGGGGTGTAGAGGTTTGGGTGGGTGATATGTCAGGTGTGGGGTGTAGAGGTTTGGGTGGGTGATATGTCAGGTGTGAGGTGTAGAGGTTTGGGTGGGTGATATGTCAGGTGTGGGGTGTAGAGGTTTGGGTGGGTGATATGTCAGGTGTGGGGTGTAGAGGTTTGGGTGGGTGATATGTCAGGTGTGAGGTGTAGAGGTTTGGGTGGGTGATATGTCAGGTGTGGGGTGTAGAGGTTTGGGTGGGTGATATGTCAGGTGTGGGGTGTAGAGGTTTGGGTGGGTGATATGTCAGGTGTGAGGTTTGGGTGGGTGATATGTCAGGTGTGAGGTGTAGAGGTTTGGGTGGGTGATATGTCAGGTGTGGGGTGTAGAGGTTTGGGTGGGTGATATGTCAGGTGTGGGGTGTAGAGGTTTGGGTGGGTGATATGTCAGGTGTGAGGTGTAGAGGTTTGGGTGGGTGATATGTCAGGTGTGGGGTGTAGAGGTTTGGGTGGGTGATATGTCAGGTGTGAGGTGTAGAGGTTTGGGTGGGTGATATGTCATGTGTGGGGTGTAGAGGTTTGGGTGGGTGATATGTCAGGTGTGAGGGTGTAGAGGTTTGGGTGGGTGATATATCAGGTGTGAGGTGTAGAGGTTTGGGTGGGTGATATGTCATGTGTGGGGTGTAGAGGTTTGGGTGGGTGATATGTCAGGTGTGAGGTGTAGAGGTTTGGGTGGGTGATATGTCAGGTGTGAGGTGTAGAGGTTTGGGTGGGTGATATGTCAGGTGTGGGGTGTAGAGGTTTGGGTGGGTGATATGTCAGGTGTGAGGGGTAGAGGTTTGGGTGGGTGATATGTCAGGTGTGAGGTGTAGAGGTTTGGGTGGGTGATATGTCAGGTGTGAGGTGTAGAGGTTTGGGTGGGTGATATGTCAGGTGTGAGGTGTAGAGGTTTGGGTGGGTGATATGTCAGGTGTAGAGGTTTGGGTGGGTGATATGTCAGGTGTGGGGTGTAGAGGTTTGGGTGGGTGATATGTCAGGTGTGAGGTGTAGAGGTTTGGGTGGGTGATATGTCAGGTGTGAGGGGTAGAGGTTTGGGTGGGTGATATGTCAGGTGTGAGGTGTAGAGGTTTGGGTGGGTGATATGTCAGGTGTGAGGTGTAGAGGTTTGGGTGGGTGATATGTCAGGTGTGAGGTGTAGAGGTTTGGGTGGGCGATATGTCAGGTGTGAGGTGTAGAGGTTTGGGTGGGTGATATGTCAGGTGTGAGGTGTAGAGGTTTGGGTGGGTGATACGTCAGGTGTGAGGTGTAGAGGTTTGGGTGGGTGATATGTCAGGTGTGAGGTGTAGAGGTTTGGGTGGGTGATATGTCAGGTGTGAGGGGTAGAGGTTTGGGTGGGTGATATGTCAGGTGTGGGGTGTAGAGGTTTGGGTGGGTGATATGTCAGGTGTGAGGTGTAGAGGTTTGGGTGGGTGATATGTCAGGTGTAGAGGTTTGGGTGGGTGATATGTCAGGTGTGAGGTGTAGAGGTTTGGGTGGGTGATATGTCAGGTGTGAGGGGTAGAGGTTTGGGTGGGTGATATGTCAGGTGTGAGGTGTAGAGGTTTGGGTGGGTGATATGTCAGGTGTGGGGTGTAGAGGTTTGGGTGGGTGATATGTCAGGTGTGAGGTGTAGAGGTTTGGGTGGGTGATATGTCAGGTGTAGAGGTTTGGGTGGGTGATATGTCAGGTGTGGGGTGTAGAGGTTTGGGTGGGTGATATGTCAGGTGTGAGGTGTAGAGGTTTGGGTGGGTGATATGTCAGGTGTGAGGTGTAGAGGTTTGGGTGGGTGATATGTCAGGTGTGGGGTGTAGAGGTTTGGGTGGGTGATATGTCAGGTGTGGGGTGTAGAGGTTTGGGTGGGTGATATGTCAGGTGTGAGGTGTAGAGGTTTGGGTGGGTGATATGTCAGGTGTGGGGTGTAGAGGTTTGGGTGGGTGATATGTCAGGTGTGAGGGTGTAGAGGTTTGGGTGGGTGATATGTCAGGTGTGAGGTGTAGAGGTTTGGGTGGGTGATATGCCAGGTGTAGAGGTTTGGGTGGGTGATATGTCAGGTGTGAGGGGTAGAGGTTTGGGTGGGTGATATGTCAGGTGTAGAGGTTTGGGTGGGTGATATGTCAGGTGTGGGGTGTAGAGGTTTGGGTGGGTGATATGTCAGGTGTGAGGTGTAGAGGTTTGGGTGGGTGATATGTCAGGGGTAGAGGTTTGGGTGGGTGATATGTCAGGTGTGAGGTGTAGAGGTTTGGGTGGGTGATATGTCAGGTGTGGGTAGTAGAGGTTTGGGTGGGTGATATGTCAGGTGTGAGGTGTAGAGGTTTGGGTGGGTGATATGTCAGGTGTGGGTAGTAGAGGTTTGGGTGGGTGATATGTCAGGTGTGAGGTGTAGAGGTTTGGGTGGGTGATATGTCAGGTGTGGGGTGTAGAGGTTTGGGTGGGTGATATGTCAGGTGTGAGGTGTAGAGGTTTGGGTGGGTGATATGTCAGGTGTGAGGTGTAGAGGTTTGGGTGGGTGATATGTCAGGTGTAAGGTGTAGAGGTTTGGGTGGGTGATATGTCAGGTGTGAGGTGTAGAGGTTTGGGTGGGTGATATGTCAGGGGTGAGGTGTAGAGGTTTGGGTGGGTGATATGTCAGGGGTGAGGTGTAGAGGTTTGGGTGGGTGATATGTCAGGTGTGAGGTGTAGGGGTTTGGGTGTATGATATGTCAGGTGTGAGGTGTAGAGGTTTGGGTGGGTGATATGTCAGGTGTGAGGGGTAGAGGTTTGGGTGGGTGATATGTCAGGTGTGGGGGGTAGAGGTTTGGGTGAGTGATATGTCAGGTGTGGGGTGTAGAGGTTTGGGTGGGTGATATGTCAGGTGTGAGGTGTAGAGGTTTGGGTGGGTGATATGTCAGGTGTGAGGTGTAGAGGTTTGGGTGGGTGATATGTCAGGTGTGGGGTGTAGAGGTTTGGGTGGGTGATATGTCAGGTGTGAGGTGTAGAGGTTTGGGTGGGTGATATGTCAGGTGTGAGGGGTAGAGGTTTGGGTGGGTGATATGTCAGGTGTAGAGGTTTGGGTAGGTGATATGTCAGGTGTGAGGTGTAGAGGTTTGGGTGGGTGATATGTCAGGTGTGGGGCGTAGAGGTTTGGGTGGGTGATATGTCAGGTGTGAGGTGTAGAGGTTTGGGTGGGTGATATATCAGGTGTGAGGTGTACAGGTTTGGGTGGGTGATATGTCAGGTGTGGGGTGTAGAGGTTTGGGTGGGTGATATGTCAGGTGTGGGGTGTAGAGGTTTGGGTGGGTGATATGTCAGGTGTGAGGGTGTAGAGGTTTGGGTGGGTGATATGTCAGGTGTGGGGTGTAGAGGTTTGGGTGAGTGATATGTCAGGTGTGAGGTGTAGAGGTTTGGGTGGGTGATATGTCAGGTGTGGGGTGTAGAGGTTTGGGTGGGTGATATGTCAGGTGTGGGGTGTAGAGGTTTGGGTGAGTGATATGTCAGGTGTGAGGTGTAGAGGTTTGGGTGGGTGATATGTCAGGTGTGGGGTGTAGAGGTTTGGGTGGGTGATATGTCAGGTGTGAGGTGTAGAGGTTTGGGTGGGTGATATGTCAGGTGTGGGGTGTAGAGGTTTGGGTGGGTGATATGTCAGGTGTGGGGTGTAGAGGTTTGGGTGGGTGATATGTCAGGTGTGAGGGGTAGAGGTTTGGGTGGGTGATATGTCAGGTGTGAGGTGTAGAGGTTTGGGTGGGTGATATGTCAGGTGTGGGGTGTAGAGGTTTGGGTGGGTGATATGTCAGGTGTGGGGTGTAGAGGTTTGGGTGGGTGATATGTCAGGTGTAGAGGTTTGGGTGGGTGATATGTCAGGTGTGGGGTGTAGAGGTTTGGGTGGGTGATATATCAGGTGTGGGGTGTAGAGGTTTGGGTGGGTGATATGTCAGGTGTGGGGTGTAGAGGTTTGGGTGGGTGATATGTCAGGTGTGGGGTGTAGAGGTTTGGGTGGGTGATATGTCAGGTGTGAGGTGTAGAGGTTTGGGCGGGTGATATGTCAGGTGTAGAGGTTTGGGTGGGTGATATGTCAGGTGTGAGGTGTAGAGGTTTGGGTGGGTGATATGTCATGTGTGGGGTGTAGAGGTTTGGGTGGGTGATATGTCAGGTGTAGAGGTTTGGGTGGGTGATATGTCAGGTGTGGGGTGTAGAGGTTTGGGTGGGTGATATGTCAGGTGTGAGGGGTAGAGGTTTGGGTGGGTGATATGTCAGGTGTGAGGTGTAGAGGTTTGGGTGGGTGATATGTCAGGTGTGAGGTGTAGAGGTTTGGGTGGGTGATATGTCAGGTGTGAGGGGTAGAGGTTTGGGTGGGTGATATGTCAGGTGTAGAGGTTTGGGTGGGTGATATGTCAGGTGTGGGGTGTAGAGGTTTGGGTGGGTGATATGTCAGGTGTGGGGTGTAGAGGTTTGGGTGGGTGATATGTCAGGTGTGAGGTGTAGAGGTTTGGGTGGGTGATATGTCATGTGTGGGGTGTAGAGGTTTGGGTGGGTGATATGTCAGGTGTAGAGGTTTGGGTGGGTGATATGTCAGGTGTGGGGTGTAGAGGTTTGGGTGGGTGATATGTCAGGTGTGAGGTGTAGAGGTTTGGGTGGGTGATATGTCAGGTGTGAGGGGTAGAGGTTTGGGTGGGTGATATGTCAGGTGTAGAGGTTTGGGTGGGTGATATGTCAGGTGTGGGGTGTAGAGGTTTGGGTGGGTGATATGTCAGGTGTGGGGTGTAGAGGTTTGGGTGGGTGATATGTCAGGTGTGAGGTGTAGAGGTTTGGGTGGGTGATATGTCAGGTGTGAGGTGTAGAGGTTTGGGTGGGTGATATGTCAGGTGTGAGGTGTAGAGGTTTGGGTGGGTGATATGTCAGGTGTGGGGTGTAGAGGTTTGGGTGGGTGATATGTCAGGTGTGGGGTGTAGAGGTTTGGGTGGGTGATATGTCAGGTGTGAGGTTTGGGTGGGTGATATGTCAGGTGTGAGGTTTGGGTGGGTGATATGTCAGGTGTGAGGTGTAGAGGTTTGGGTGGGTGATATGTCAGGTGTGGGGTGTAGAGGTTTGGGTGGGTGATATGTCAGGTGTGGGGTGTAGAGGTTTGGGTGGGTGATATGTCAGGTGTGAGGTGTAGAGGTTTGGGTGGGTGATATGTCAGGTGTGGGGTGTAGAGGTTTGGGTGGGTGATATGTCAGGTGTGGGGTGTAGAGGTTTGGGTGGGTGATATGTCAGGTGTGAGGTGTAGAGGTTTGGGTGGGTGATATGTCAGGTGTGGGGTGTAGAGGTTTGGGTGGGTGATATGTCAGGTGTGGGGTGTAGAGGTTTGGGTGGGTGATATGTCAGGTGTGAGGTTTGGGTGGGTGATATGTCAGGTGTGAGGTGTAGAGGTTTGGGTGGGTGATATGTCAGGTGTGGGGTGTAGAGGTTTGGGTGGGTGATATGTCAGGTGTGGGGTGTAGAGGTTTGGGTGGGTGATATGTCAGGTGTGAGGTGTAGAGGTTTGGGTGGGTGATATGTCAGGTGTGGGGTGTAGAGGTTTGGGTGGGTGATATGTCAGGTGTGAGGTGTAGAGGTTTGGGTGGGTGATATGTCATGTGTGGGGTGTAGAGGTTTGGGTGGGTGATATGTCAGGTGTGAGGGTGTAGAGGTTTGGGTGGGTGATATATCAGGTGTGAGGTGTAGAGGTTTGGGTGGGTGATATGTCATGTGTGGGGTGTAGAGGTTTGGGTGGGTGATATGTCAGGTGTGAGGTGTAGAGGTTTGGGTGGGTGATATGTCAGGTGTGAGGTGTAGAGGTTTGGGTGGGTGATATGTCAGGTGTGGGGTGTAGAGGTTTGGGTGGGTGATATGTCAGGTGTGAGGGGTAGAGGTTTGGGTGGGTGATATGTCAGGTGTGAGGTGTAGAGGTTTGGGTGGGTGATATGTCAGGTGTGAGGTGTAGAGGTTTGGGTGGGTGATATGTCAGGTGTGAGGTGTAGAGGTTTGGGTGGGTGATATGTCAGGTGTAGAGGTTTGGGTGGGTGATATGTCAGGTGTGGGGTGTAGAGGTTTGGGTGGGTGATATGTCAGGTGTGAGGTGTAGAGGTTTGGGTGGGTGATATGTCAGGTGTGAGGGGTAGAGGTTTGGGTGGGTGATATGTCAGGTGTGAGGTGTAGAGGTTTGGGTGGGTGATATGTCAGGTGTGAGGTGTAGAGGTTTGGGTGGGTGATATGTCAGGTGTGAGGTGTAGAGGTTTGGGTGGGCGATATGTCAGGTGTGAGGTGTAGAGGTTTGGGTGGGTGATATGTCAGGTGTGAGGTGTAGAGGTTTGGGTGGGTGATACGTCAGGTGTGAGGTGTAGAGGTTTGGGTGGGTGATATGTCAGGTGTGAGGTGTAGAGGTTTGGGTGGGTGATATGTCAGGTGTGAGGGGTAGAGGTTTGGGTGGGTGATATGTCAGGTGTGGGGTGTAGAGGTTTGGGTGGGTGATATGTCAGGTGTGAGGTGTAGAGGTTTGGGTGGGTGATATGTCAGGTGTAGAGGTTTGGGTGGGTGATATGTCAGGTGTGAGGTGTAGAGGTTTGGGTGGGTGATATGTCAGGTGTGAGGGGTAGAGGTTTGGGTGGGTGATATGTCAGGTGTGAGGTGTAGAGGTTTGGGTGGGTGATATGTCAGGTGTGGGGTGTAGAGGTTTGGGTGGGTGATATGTCAGGTGTGAGGTGTAGAGGTTTGGGTGGGTGATATGTCAGGTGTAGAGGTTTGGGTGGGTGATATGTCAGGTGTGGGGTGTAGAGGTTTGGGTGGGTGATATGTCAGGTGTGAGGTGTAGAGGTTTGGGTGGGTGATATGTCAGGTGTGAGGTGTAGAGGTTTGGGTGGGTGATATGTCAGGTGTGGGGTGTAGAGGTTTGGGTGGGTGATATGTCAGGTGTGGGGTGTAGAGGTTTGGGTGGGTGATATGTCAGGTGTGAGGTGTAGAGGTTTGGGTGGGTGATATGTCAGGTGTGGGGTGTAGAGGTTTGGGTGGGTGATATGTCAGGTGTGAGGGTGTAGAGGTTTGGGTGGGTGATATGTCAGGTGTGAGGTGTAGAGGTTTGGGTGGGTGATATGCCAGGTGTAGAGGTTTGGGTGGGTGATATGTCAGGTGTGAGGGGTAGAGGTTTGGGTGGGTGATATGTCAGGTGTAGAGGTTTGGGTGGGTGATATGTCAGGTGTGGGGTGTAGAGGTTTGGGTGGGTGATATGTCAGGTGTGAGGTGTAGAGGTTTGGGTGGGTGATATGTCAGGGGTAGAGGTTTGGGTGGGTGATATGTCAGGTGTGAGGTGTAGAGGTTTGGGTGGGTGATATGTCATGTGTGGGGTGTAGAGGTTTGGGTGGGTGATATGTCAGGTGTGGGGTGTAGAGGTTTGGGTGGGTGATATGTCAGGTGTGGGTAGTAGAGGTTTGGGTGGGTGATATGTCAGGTGTGAGGTGTAGAGGTTTGGGTGGGTGATATGTCAGGTGTGAGGGGTAGAGGTTTGGGTGGGTGATATGTCAGGTGTGAGGGGTAGAGGTTTGGGTGGGTGATATGTCAGGTGTGAGGTGTAGAGGTTTGGGTGGATGATATGTCAGGTGTGGGGTGTAGAGGTTTGGGTGGGTGATATGTCAGGTGTGGGGTGTAGAGGTTTGGGTGGGTGATATGTCAGGTGTGAGGTGTAGAGGTTTGGGTGGGTGATATGTCAGGTGTAGAGGTTTGGGTGGGTGATATGTCAGGTGTGAGGTGTAGAGGTTTGGGTGGGTGATATGTCAGGTGTGGGGTGTAGAGGTTTGGGTGGGTGATATGTCAGGTGTGAGGGGTAGAGGTTTGGGTGGGTGATATGTCAGGTGTGAGGTGTAGAGGTTTGGGTGGGTGATATGTCAGGTGTGAGGGGTAGAGGTTTGGGTGGGTGATATGTCAGGTGTGAGGGGTAGAGGTTTGGGTGGGTGATATGTCAGGTGTGAGGTGTAGAGGTTTGGGTGGGTGATATGTCAGGTGTAGAGGTTTGGGTGGGTGATATGTCAGGTGTGAGGTGTAGAGGTTTGGGTGGGTGATATGTCATGTGTGGGGTGTAGAGGTTTGGGTGGGTGATATGTCAGGTGTGGGGTGTAGAGGTTTGGGTGGGTGATATGTCAGGTGTGAGGTGTAGAGGTTTGGGTGGGTGATATGTCAGGTGTGAGGTGTAGAGGTTTGGGTGGGTGATATGTCAGGTGTGAGGTTTGGGTGGGTGATATGTCAGGTGTGGGGTGTAGAGGTTTGGGTGGGTGATATGTCAGGTGTGGGGTGTAGAGGTTTGGGTGGGTGATATGTCAGGTGTGAGGTTTGGGTGGGTGATAAGTCAGGTGTGAGGTTTGGGTGGGTGATATGTCAGGTGTGAGGTGTAGAGGTTTGGGTGGGTGATATGTCAGGTGTGGGGTGTAGAGGTTTGGGTGGGTGATATGTCAGGTGTGGGGTGTAGAGGTTTGGGTGGGTGATATGTCAGGTGTGAGGTGTAGAGGTTTGGGTGGGTGATATGTCAGGTGTGGGGTGTAGAGGTTTGGGTGGGTGATATGTCAGGTGTGAGGTGTAGAGGTTTGGGTGGGTGATATGTCAGGTGTAGAGGTTTGGGTGGGTGATATGTCAGGTGTGAGGTGTAGAGGTTTGGGTGGGTGATATGTCATGTGTGGGGTGTAGAGGTTTGGGTGGGTGATATGTCAGGTGTAGAGGTTTGGGTGGGTGATATGTCAGGTGTGGGGTGTAGAGGTTTGGGTGGGTGATATGTCAGGTGTGAGGGGTAGAGGTTTGGGTGGGTGATATGTCAGGTATGGGGTGTAGAGGTTTGGGTGGGTGATATATCAGGTGTCAGGTGTAGAGGTTTGGGTGGGTGATATGTCAGGTGTGGGGTGTAGAGGTTTGGGTGGGTGATATGTCAGGTGTGAGGTGTAGAGGTTTGGGTGGGTGATATGTCAGGTGTGAGGTGTAGAGGTTTGGGTGGGTGATATGTCAGGTGTGGGGTGTAGAGGTTTGGGTGGGTGATATGTCAGGTGTGAGGTGTAGAGGTTTGGGTGGGTGATATGTCAGGTGTGAGGTGTAGAGGTTTGGGTGGGTGATATGTCAGGTGTGAGGTGTAGAGGTTTGGGTGGGTGATATGTCAGGTGTGAGGGGTAGAGGTTTGGGTGGGTGATATGTCAGGTGTGAGGTGTAGAGGTTTGGGTGGGTGATATGTCAGGTGTGAGGTGTAGAGGTTTGGGTGGGTGATATGTCAGGTGTGGGGTGTAGAGGTTTGGGTGGGTGATATGTCAGGTGTGAGGTGTAGAGGTTTGGGTGGGTGATATGTCAGGTGTAGAGGTTTGGGTGGGTGATATGTCAGGTGTGGGGTGTAGAGGTTTGGGTGGGTGATATGTCAGGTGTGGGGTGTAGAGGTTTGGGTGGGTGATATGTCAGGTGTGAGGTGTAGAGGTTTGGGTGGGTGATATGTCAGGTGTGAGGTGTAGAGGTTTGGGTGGGTGATATGTCAGGTGTGAGGTGTAGAGGTTTGGGTGGGTGATATGTCAGGTGTGGGGTGTAGAGGTTTGGGTGGGTGATATGTCAGGTGTGAGGGTGTAGAGGTTTGGGTGGGTGATATGTCAGGTGTGAGGTGTAGAGGTTTGGGTGGGTGATATGCCAGGTGTAGAGGTTTGGGTGGGTGATATGTCAGGTGTGAGGGGTAGAGGTTTGGGTGGGTGATATGTCAGGTGTGGGGTGTAGAGGTTTGGGTGGGTGATATGTCAGGTGTGAGGGTGTAGAGGTTTGGGTGGGTGATATGTCAGGTGTGAGGTGTAGAGGTTTGGGTGGGTGATATGTCAGGGGTAGAGGTTTGGGTGGGTGATATGTCAGGTGTGGGGTGTAGAGGTTTGGGTGGGTGATATGTCAGGTGTGAGGTGTAGAGGTTTGGGTGGGTGATATGTCAGGTGTGGGGTGTAGAGGTTTGGGTGGGTGATATCTCAGGTGTGGGGTGTAGAGGTTTGGGTGGGTGATATGTCAGGTGTGAGGTTTGGGTGGGTGATATGTCAGGTGTGGGGTGTAGAGGTTTGGGTGGGTGATATGTCAGGTGTGGGGTGTAGAGGTTTGGGTGGGTGATATGTCAGGTGTGAGGTTTGGGTGGGTGATATGTCAGGTGTGAGGTTTGGGTGGGTGATATGTCAGGTGTGAGGTGTAGAGGTTTGGGTGGGTGATATGTCAGGTGTGGGGTGTAGAGGTTTGGGTGGGTGATATGTCAGGTGTGAGGTGTAGAGGTTTGGGTGGGTGATATGTCAGGTGTGGGTAGTAGAGGTTTGGGTGGGTGATATGTCAGGTGTGAGGTGTAGAGGTTTGGGTGGGTGATATGTCAGGTGTAAAGGTTTGGGTGGGTGATATGTCAGGTGTGAGGGGTAGAGGTTTGGGTGGGTGATATGTCAGGTGTGAGGGGTAGAGGTTTGGGTGGGTGATATGTCAGGTGTAGAGGATTGGGTGGGTGATATGTCAGGTGTGGGGTGTAGAGGTTTGGGTGGGTGATATGTCAGGTGTAGAGGATTGGGTGGGTGATATGTCAGGTGTGGGGTGTAGAGGTTTGGGTGGGTGATATATCAGGTGTGGGGTGTAGAGGTTTGGGTGGGTGATATGTCAGGTGTGAGGTGTAGAGGTTTGGGTGGGTGATATGTCAGGTGTAGAGGTTTGGGTGGGGTAATATTTTAGGTATAGGTGGAGGGATATTTCGGGTATGAGGTGTGGAGGTGACACCTTGTGGTCGGTCACCTGTTCAGCTGCTTTTGTAGTTGGTCCAGCCTGTTCCCTAATTCACATTTTTGCCGCCGGCTGAGGGAAGGCACGGGAGGGCTGAGGGTGGAGTGTGCGGGGATGGTGCATCGCGGCAGCTCCTGGTACTGACGGCCGTTCCGATCCCCCCAAAAGCTGAAGATGTTTGATACCCCGGAGAAGGCTCCTAGAGGAAGGAGGAGATCAGTGTGAGTCCTGGTCACATATGACGGAGCGTTGGCGGCTCATCTCCACCTGCGTGTTACCTGATAGGTGATTGCACACGTCGCCCCCGCTCTGATCCGCCTCCACGTCTCCTCCACTCGCTGCTGTGAAGTTACTGCACGTGGCACGTGTGGGGGAGAGCTCCACGGTGTTGGACACTGGGGGCGGCTGCTCATCATCACTGGACGATGGACTGGACGGGGGACTACTGTGCTGCTCGCCCCAACTTTTATCTTCCGCTGCTAGATTGTTCCGGATTAAACGACTCGACCTTTGACCTTTCTTGACCTCCCCGGCATGGTCCGCATCTGTGGCGGTAAACAGAACATCAGCAGCTGCTTTTGCAGTTGCAATACCACACACAACCTGCAGTCAGGTGTGGAGCAGCCATATTATACATCTTTTGAAGCGGTCCATGATTAGTCACACGTCTGAACCGCTTGTCCTCACCTTTGTCTGTCCGTCTGCGGAATGACAACTTGCGCCGCCGGAGTTTGTTAAAGCCGCTGTCAGACTCATCGCTGCTCGGAGATCCTGGGATCATGTTGGTCTAAAACAAGAAAGAGAAAAGTTAGTGAACTTTGGCTGAAACTACCGACCTCTGGAACAACCGGAAGCCAAACATATGATATGAGAAGTGTACAAAGGAGCTCCCCCTAGTGGAAGCACCGTGATTTACTTATCTGGTTATCTTACACTGTACTCTAATCACATCCGGAGCTGCATTCAATGTGACCACATTGTGGAGATCTATCCATGTTACCCCATGGTCAGACTTTTGCCTGGGGGCCATAGACTCTAGGGGGCACGCACAAGTCTGTGGTACACTCACATCTCTCAGGTTAAAGGTGATCTCTAGGCTGGACCAGAAGTAGTCGGAGAACTCGGGATACATGTCCAGGACTTCAAGGAGGTCTTCCCGGTGAATCTTGTGAAGGTCACAGTAGGTCAGGGCTCGGACATCGGCATTGGATTTTCCTGGTCGGGCGTATAGATTAAGCGGCTCTCCGAATATGTCATTCTTCCCTGTGGGAAAGGTGACAGGGTCAGGAACGTCCATGGACAAGGTCATATGGCAGATCCGACTGATAGCCCTCAGGATGATACGCACCGAGTATGGCAACCACCACGTCTCCCCGTAAGATCTCAATGGATCCCCGGGAAAGGAAGTAAAGAGCCGTGAGGACATCACCAGCGTGCACCAGGGTGTCCCCCGGGGGTGCATGGGTGGTCTTAAACTTCATGGCTAGGGCACGCAGACAGCCCTTTGTGGCTCCTTTGAATGGTTTGCAGTTTTGAAGAAGACTTCTGTTCAGATGGAGACAAATGTCCGCTTGGAGGCACTCGGGGAAACCCTTCAAGACCTTCATACGGGGGATAAAGAGACCAAAGGTATGATATAAGACAGGGAAGGGGAACAGAAGGGAAAAATATCAGGAGGGTAAAGATGATAAAGGGCACAAGAGGGCAAAGACTGACAGAAGAAGATAGATGGACACAAGTGATGGGGGGGACAGAAGGACACGAGTGATGGGGGGGACAGAAGGACACGAGTGATGGAGAGGAGAGAAGGACACGAGTGATGGAGAGGAGAGAAGGGACACGAGTGATGGAGAGGAGAGAAGGGACACGAGTGATGGAGAGGAGAGAAGGACACGAGTGATGGAGAGGACAGAAGGACACGAGTGATGGAGAGGACAGAAGGACACGAGTGATGGAGAGGACAGAAGGACACGAGTGATGGAGAGAACAGAAGGACACGAGTGATGGAGAGGACAGAAGGACACGAGTGATGGAGAGGACAGAAGGACACGAGTGATGGAGAGGAGAGAAGGACACGAGTGATGGAGAGGAGAGAAGGGACACGAGTGATGGAGAGGAGAGAAGGGACACGAGTGATGGAGAGGAGAGAAGGACACGAGTGATGGAGAGGAGAGAAGGACACGAGTGATGGAGAGGAGAGAAGGACACGAGTGATGGAGAGGAGAGAAGGACACGAGTGATGGAGAGGACAGAAGGACACGAGTGATGGAGAGGACAGAAGGACACGAGTGATGGAGAGGAGAGAAGGACACGAGTGATGGAGAGGAGAGAAGGACACGAGTGATGGAGAGGAGAGAAGGACACGAGTGATGGAGAGGACAGAAGGACACGAGTGATGGAGAGGACAGAAGGACACGAGTGATGGAGAGGACAGAAGGACACGAGTGATGGAGAGGACAGAAGGACACGAGTGATGGAGAGGACAGAAGGACACGAGTGATGGAGAGGACAGAAGGACACGAGTGATGGAGAGGACAGAAGGACACGAGTGATGGAGAGGACAAAGGGACACGAGTGATGGAGAGGAGAGAAGGGACACGAGTGATGGAGAGGAGAGAAGGGACACGAGTGATGGAGAGGAGAGAAGGACACGAGTGATGGAGAGGACAGAAGGGCACGAGTGATGGAGAGGAGAGAAGGACACGAGTGATGGAGAGGAGAGAAGGGCACGAGTGATGGAGAGGAGAGAAGGACACGAGTGATGGAGAGGAGAGAAGGACACGAGTGATGGAGAGGAGAGAAGGGACACGAGTGATGGAGAGGAGAGAAGGACACGAGTGATGGAGAGGACAGAAGGACACGAGTGATGGAGAGGAGAGAAGGACACGAGTGATGGAGAGGACAGAAGGACACGAGTGATGGAGAGGACAGAAGGACACGAGTGATGGAGAGGAGAGAAGGACACGAGTGATGGAGAGGAGAGAAGGACACGAGTGATGGAGAGGAGAGAAGGACACGAGTGATGGAGAGGAGAGAAGGACACGAGTGATGGAGAGGAGAGAAGGACACGAGTGATGGAGAGGAGAGAAGGACACGAGTGATGGAGAGGAGAGAAGGACATGTGTGATGTAGAGGACAGTAGCACAAGGGTGATGAAAAGAAGGACACGAGTGATGGAGAGGACAGAAGGACACGAGTGATGGAGAGGACAGAAGGACACAAGTGATGTAGAGGACAGAAGGACACGAGTGATGGAGAGGACAGAAGGACACAAGTGATGTAGAGGACAGAAGGACACGAGTGATGGAGAGGACAGAAGTACATGTGTGATGTAGAGGACAGTAGCACAAGGGTGATGAAAAGAAGGACACGAATGATGGAGAGGACAGAGAATGACAGGATATAAGAGAAATATTGCGCTCACTGCGTTCATGTCGATGCCGTTGGTGTAGGACCACGCATGTTGGAAATACTCCTCCAGTCGCTGCCTCAAGGGGTTAGGAATCTGATGGAAACGGATGAATTCACGGACCCGCAGCATCTGGGTGTGATAGCGGGCAGTGCCCGAGTACAGGCGCTGGATGATAGCTGACACATTCCCAAATATACTGGCATACATGAGCGCTAGAGAGAGAGAGAGGGCAGTGTTATATATATTACATCACACGTACAGCTAAGCCTGACACTAACTGCATATAATATACATCCTGGTGACTGAAAATACAACTGCAGCCCCATGTACTACACTGTAACATACTGATATATCCATGACCATGATTGCAGCTCTGGAGTATAATACAGGTTGTAATACCGGATCAGTAATTTCATATATATACACTGTGGGGCATTTACTTACCTGGTCCAGTCGCGATCCCACGGCGCGTTGTCTGGCATGGATTCGGGTTCTGCCGGGATTCACTAAGGTCGTGCGCCCGAGTTCCTTCCTGTGTCGCTGCTGCGCCAAGGTCCGCCAGAGTTCACCTTCTTCTTCCTGGTGCATGTGAGTGCCTGAACTTGCTACACATTTCGTTATTGAAATTCTGCGGTTTTTCTGAATCTGTCTGGTTGTCCGATGGCCACGCCCCTCCATTTCTGTCGTGTGAAATCCGATTGCGTGTGCCAAAATCCCGGTGGACTTCAGCGCAAAACGGAAAAATTCGGGAAACCCGACAGAAATGCGGCCACGGAGCCCTTAGTAAATGAGCCACAGTGACTGCACCAGCAGCAGAATAGAGGGAGCAGCTCTGGAGCTCGTTACAACGTTATCTCTGTGAGCTGGGGCTGTGTGCTGCTGCTGATCCTGAATTCCAGGAAAGATCCAACTCCACCTGGGGCCTGCTCTCTCCCTTCCCAGGGAGGGGGTGGGTTTCCAGGCATGAGCCAGAGCGGCAAGCCCCAGGCTCCTGCTTCCCGGGCCAGGCCGGCGGGGGGCAGGGGCAGCCAGCTACCGGCCAGCGCTATGGAGGACTCAGGGCGCTGTCACACGTTGCGTTTGCAAACGCAGACGCAGACCAAACCGCGCCCACCGGGCGGTCCGCGGTCCAATCGCATCGGTGTTTCTCTATGTTTCTATTGAAAACGCCGATGCGATTGGACCGCGGACCGCCCGGTGGGCGCGGTTTGGTCTGCGTTTGCAAACGCAACGTGTGACAGCGCCCTCAGGGGTGAGACGTTCCACCAGGAGTCGTAGCAACACGGCTCCTACTCCCCCTGGGTCTAGTGTGCAGCGACAAAATAAGAACCTGGATGTCGATGTCGGTGCGGGTGACAACGGTCCTTCCGGGGCTGGAGCTATGAAGCGGAGTGCTGACGGAGAGGTAAGGCTGACCATGCGGGGGGAGGCTGGGCGGTGCAGGGGCCCCGGGAGTCCTTGTTCACCTATGCCTCCCGGATCCAGAGCCACCTCTGAGATTGCAACACTGAATAAAAGAAAGACCTTTATTTGTGAGAATGGCGGTCCATTTAAGAAAAAACTTAATGATGACCGATTTGCTCAGATGGCTGACAACAGAGAGCAAAGGCTGAAGGGGTTGCAGCCTGCGAGCCAGGTGGAGGAGGAGGATGATGATGATTATAACGAGCAGCAGGATACACCTGGCGGCCTGCAGGAAGATCAGCAGGCCTCGTGCAGTGGGCCCCCTGCAGGACAGCCAGCAGTAACACCTCGCTCGGGGGAGGACAGTGACACCGGCAGCCAGGGAGGGGCGCTCATGGCGGAGATCCGGCTGCTCGAGTCCCCAGTGCGCATGGAGAACTTTTCTTTTGGTGATGAACTCCCAGAGGAAGCCGCTGGGGGGAGCGGCCGGAGGAAGGCAAAGAAGACCAGGCCCAAGCAGCAAGAAGAGGTACGTTTCATCTTTACCCCCCTCCCTGTACACCCCCCCGGGCAAAGCGCAGGGTCAGCTCACTGTGCAAGCCCTGCTACCCAAACCCCCCCGAGTTCTGCTGTGGACCCGGTGCAAAGGTACAGGGAGATTACAGGTGTGACATCTGATGTGGCGATGGGCTCCGTCTCTGTTTGTGGTAACAGTGGGGGAGCAGGGGAGGCATCGGCCGCAAGGCCGGACAGTCAGGGCGGCTCGGCAGTGGCGATAACATCAAAATCCAGTGCTGTGGCAGCTTCCGGTGCCTCGGCGCCTCTTCATGCTGTCGCCGCTGATCACTTAGGTGGGGGCGGCGGCAGTGTGGAGGGGTCGCTGAGGCTGAGGGCTCCAGACCTCCCAAACTGGACAGTAAAATTTGGGTATGATCCAAGTCCGGATGCAGGTGAAGAAAAGCGGCGCCTAATACCTGCGAAGGATCAGCGGCGAATCTTACCCAATTTTAAGAAAACTAAATTAACATCTGCTACTGATGATGCGGAGGGCACAAGTGTGACAAGAGTTGGGGTCCCCTCAGGGCAATGCCCTAAAGGGGGACCCTCGTCCCTTGTGCCTGAAGATGCGGAGGTGGTTATGCCCCCTATTTCCCTTATGCCCCCTAATGTTGCTGCTGGTCCAGCTGGAGCAAATGCTGGTGTGAGTGGTGCAAAAACATTACCAGGAGTGAGTGATGGAGTGACTGGTGGTGCGGGTGGCGCGGCTGAGTGTAACATGGAGGTGGGTAGTGTTAATGTGGTGGGTGCAGGGGTTAGTCCGGTTGCTCCCCCAGTGGCGGCCCCTATTAAGAGCTATGCCAGTGTCGCTGCTGGGGGAAGTAGGGTTCCATCATCCTCGTCTCTGGGCTCTGGGGACGGCTTTTTGCAACGGCGCCTCCTGCAAGCCCTACAGAAGGGAGAAAGGACGATCAATGTAGCGGGGCAGGAGGTTGATTTGTCGTTTTGGATAGAGAGGCACGGCCTGTCTGCCTTCCGAGAGCAAAGAGGCAGGGAGACATCATGGTCGCTCCCGACAACCGGGCCGGGTGCTAACCGTAGGAATGTGGTCCGTCTTCGGTGGCGTGGCAGTGATGTGTGTCCCCCTCGGGCACGAGTAGTTGAGCTGCTGCTGAAGATGGACTTCAAGGCGGCTGACATCTTTGCCTTGATCCATCCCTATGGTACATCTGAGTTTGATGTCAGCTTTGTTCGGCTGGAGGGGCTTGAGCTCTTCTGGTCCAACTATGAGCTGAGATACAACGAGCCCGAGTGGCGGGACTTTGCTGTGCAAGCAGTGTCCCGCCAGAGCGAACTCAAGAAAGTGACCGTTCTTACCCGTAACGAATCATTATCTTGCTTTGACATCATGACCTGGATGAATCGTTATGGAGAGGTACTGGGAGTACCTGAGAAAAATCGTGACGAGTATGGTATCTGGTCAGGGGCCTGGACCTTCATGGTGAAGTTGAGGCGTTCAGGTAACTCAGTCGCCCACATCCCTTCATCAACCTTCCTGGGGAGGGATCGGATCCTGATCTTCTACCGGGGGCAGCCTAAGCTGTGTCACAGGTGCGGTGACCCCACATATTTCAGCGCAAACTGCACCGTGCAGAAGTGTGCGTTGTGTGGGGGTGTCGGCCATCTCGCTGCATCCTGTACAGGGCAGATTAGGTGTAACCTGTGTGGTGATCTCGGTCACCCGTACAGTCGTTGTCCTCTTTCCTTCGCTAATGCAGGCTCAACCTCAGTGGATGAAAGCCATGAGGCTGAATCTGCTGGGGAGGGGACTAGCAAAAGCGGAGGAATGGAGGGGCCAGGGAAGAAAGACAGGAAAAAGACGCCTGCCCAGCTAAGGCGTCTAGAGAAGCGTCAACAGGAGAGAGAGCGGGGGGAGTCTCGGGCTGCTGGGACAACCTCTGGCGCTATCCTGGAGACCACACCTGTCGCTGAGGCCCCAGGGGATAATGTACTGGATGAGGAGGTCAGGAGGATCGAGAGAGAGGAAGGTGCCACGTCCTCAGACTCCTCCCATTATGAGAGTATGGATGAGGATAATAGGGCGTGGCTAGAGGAAAAGCGTAAGCGTGGCGCCAAAGAGAAGAAAAAGGGTAAAAAGAAGGGAGGTGTAAGATCTTCTCCCTCCCTGACTAAGGTACCCAAGGAAGGTGCAACCGACCCCCCGCTGGTCGAACTTTCAAATCGATTCCTGGCCCTGGATGGAGCCTCTCCTGCCGATGGAGGGGCTGATGGTGAAGGGCCAGAGGTGGCGGAGCCTGCAGGGGGTGCCGAGTCTCCCCCTGGGGAGTCAGGGTCCTCAGGAGGGGAGACTGGCCCAGAGTCTGGAGACGAGGATGAGGGGGCAGGTCCTGGATCTGCCCCTGAAGCATCAGAGGTGCGGGAGATGGACACCACAATATGTCTAAAAAGGGGGTGTTCATTTCCCGAGGGTGGTGGTAAGATGGGTAAAAAGAAAGCCGTCTAACTCAATCACTCATGATGGCGGCACCCACTCCGTTGACGCTGGCGTCCATTAATGTCGCCAGCATTAAGTCTGATGCGGCTAGATTTGCGGCCTTTGATTTTCTTGGCCGCGTTGAAGCCGACATTTTATTTTTGCAGGAGACCAGGCTGCCAGATTTGGCGGCCGTGTTTAAAGCTAAGAGGGAATGGAGACACGGGCCTTCCTACTGGTCTCTTGCGGCCGAGCCGTATAGCAGAGTGGCGGTCCTTTTTACCGCACCGGTAGAATGCCGACGAGTTATTGAGTTAGAAATGGGGAGGTGCCTGATCCTGGATGTCCTCATGAAGGGACAAGAACTTCGCCTAATTAACATCTATGGTCCCCAGTCCAAGTGGGACAGGAAGTGTCTCTTTATGAGGATCAAGCCCTACCTTTTTACAAGTCGGCAGGTGGTCTTTGGAGGGGACTTCAATGCTGTCACGAGGTCCCAGGATAGGGGAGGTTCCAGAGACAAGCTGACTTATGATAGCGTCGCTCTTAATAGCATAGCTAGTGAGGCTCGCCTGGTGGATGTCCACATCCGGCACACCCCAGGCCACGCGGGGTTCACTTATTATAGGGGTAGCTGCAGGTCTAGAATAGACAGGTTTTATTTAAAGGAGGAAGCCATTTCTTCACCAGTGTCCGTTGTTGAGGTGGAGTTCTCCGACCACTGTCTAATTTTGTTTTCTCTGAATGTTACAGAGACCCCCCGGATGGGAAGAGGCTACTGGAAGCTCAATTCGTCTCTCCTGGAAGAAGCGGAGATCAGACAATCCTTTGAGGACTTTCTTCAGAGCCAGGTACCATTGCTGGGCCTTTGTAGCAGTAAGTCAGAGTGGTGGGAGATGCTCAAGAAAAGGGTGGCGAGATTCTTCCGCCAGCTCTCGAGCCTCAGGAGCCTGGACAGGTACCGCCTGTATCAGGGCCTGAGGAGGAAACTCGAGCACCTCGTCTCGACTGGAGGTAGTCGTGAGGACATCTCCAGAGTGAAATCCTTGCTGAAGAGGTGTCAGTACGATAGACACGCATCTTTGGTTTTTGAGAGGGATTACGGGAAATACCGCTCGCCCGACCCTTACAGAAACTGTAAGATGTCAGTGAATGGTAAAGTTGTCACAGGACTGGTTGACAGTACGGGATCCCTGAAAAGGTCCAGATCAGGGATTCTGGAGGTCGTCAGATCCTTCTACTCACACCTCTTGGGCAGGTAGGATCTAGATCGGGATGTGATGTCGGCTTTCCTGGCTGAAACTGTCCCTGAGCCAGGAGTAGACCCTTCTCTTGATGTTTTCACAGAGAAGATCAGGGAAGAGGAAGTCAGCCGGGCGATTGAAGAATTTGCCCTCAAGAAATCGCCGGGTCCGGATGGCTTAACATCTGAGTTTTATAAGACCTTTAAGGACGCCTTGGTTCCCCTCTTGACTGAGGTATTCAATGAGTGTCTTTCCTCGGGCGCTCTGCCGAAGTCAATGAGGAGGTCAGCCCTGATCATCCTGTCAAAGGGTAAGGACCGATCTCGTGTTGAGAACTGGTGTCCCATAGCGCTTCTCAATACGGACAGAAAGGTTTTGGCAAAGGTGCTGTTTAATCGGCTGGTGCAGTTTGCACCCCGGCTCCTTTCGGGGACCCAGCACTGCTCTGTTCCAGGCCGCAGTACATTTAGTGCTGTGCTTTGTGTCCGGGAGGCAGTGGAGCAGGGCAGGGCTGGTAACTGGAAGGGGTACTTGCTGTCCTTGGATCAGGCAAAAGCGTTTGACCGGGTTAACCACGAGTACCTCTGGTCTGTCCTTCTGAGGTATGGCCTGCCGGGTGGGTTTGTCAATTGGCTAAAAGTTTTGTACGCAGGGGCAGAGAGTTTCCCGCTTGTGAACGATTGGATTGGCCGCTCTTTTGAGGTCGGGTCTGGTGTTCGCCAGGGTTGTCCTCTGAGCCCACTACTGTACGTGTTCGCGATTGACCCATTCCTTAGGAGGGTTGATCGTGGGCCGTTGGTGGGAGTCGGATGGACCAGGCGGCACCTGAAGCCACTCTAAGGGTGGTAGCGTATGCCGATGATGTCACTGTTTTCGTGTCCTCGGGAGGGGAGGCGCAATGGGTGATGTCAGAGGTTGACCGCTACTCAGAGGCTTCTGGGTCCAAGATCAACCGGGATAAGTGTGAGAGTCTCTGGCTGGGAGAGGGGGATCAAGGCTTTGATCTCCCGGACACTCTTCCAGGGCCCCAGGACTCTGCCAAAGTTCTCGGCATCGAATTTGGCCAGGGGGATTACCCCATGCAAAACTGGGACGGCAGGCTTAAGATCGCCGCTCAGAAGGTGGACCAGTGGAAGGGTTGGTCTTTGACCCTCAGAGAAAGGGTTAACCTGATTAAAACTTACCTGCTCCCGTTGCTGATTTATCTGGGCACTGTGTGCATGTTGCCGGAACCCCTCTGGACTCGGGTCTACAGTCTGTTCTTCCAGCTGTTATGGGGGAATAGGCTGAACCTAATCAAGAGGGAGGTTACTTACCGCACGAGGAGACAAGGAGGGTTGTGTATGGTCAACCCTGTGGTGTTCCTAGTGAATACCTTTCTTAAGATCAATGTGGCAAACCTCTGGAAAGAGAGGGCTCCTCCGTGGGTATACTCCTGCAGGGGATGGTTTAGGCCTTTCTTCCAGGAATGGGAGACAGGAGGGCAAGTGAAGGATCTTCGTACACCGCATGGGCATCTTCCGGCTTACGCTACCCCGGTTCTGAAGGTGATTCGCCGGTGGGGTCTGGGAATGTGGGAGATCAGGACCATGTCGAGGAAAATCCTTGACAAGAGGGTTCTGTTGACCCATTTCCAGAAGCCTCTGGCCCTCAGGGATTGCCCAAGTCGGGATCTGGGGGTGGGTTTGAGTTTATTGAATTCCATCAGGATCCCCTTGAAGTTTTGGGACGTGACTTGGCGCTGCTTCCATGGAAAGCTGTGTGTGAGGGACAATCTGAAGTGTAGGAGCTCTGAGGAAAGGGGTTGTCCCCGGGAGGAGTGCGGTGGCCTGCTGGAGAGCATGGACCACTTCCTGCTTCAGTGCCCCTTTAACACAGAGGTGTACAACCGGGTGGGCGCTTCCATCCATTGGCCCGGGTTGGCCGGTCTCTCCTATGCGGAGTGGGCCTATGGAGCATTCAGAGGCCAGAGTGGCCGGGACCGATGCACGTTATTCCTAGTCAGTCTAGTGGTCAGGTACCACACGTGGAACGCACGGTGTTTAGTATCAACGCAGCGTAAAACCCTCCCGGTGGATGAGGTGGTTAGGAACATTGTGGGTGACCTGGTGAAGGTGCGCTCTCTGGAGTATGAGAGGCTGGGCACGGGGAGGGCCTCTCTCCTTTGGAGGGGGTTCTCCTTTAGTGTCCCTTAGTCTGTCATCTCCGCTCCTGGTGTTGGGCTGATGCTGCACTGTAGATTTTTGTTTTGTATCTGGGCATGTAGTGATGTTGGGCTTGCAGGTGCCGAACCTGGGCTTTATGCGGTTTGTATTGATGTTGTTTAGACTTTATTTGTATTCTGTTTTCTTTGTTATGTTGTAAATACTGTATATATTGTATATATTGTATATAGTTGGGTTTGGGATTAGTGTTAGGTTGGGAGGGGGGTGATGGTGGTTGGGAGGGGGGTGATGGTGATGGGATTTACGAACTGACCTTGGACTCTATGACCCTGGGCACTGGTCTGGACTACTTAACGCAAACTTTGGACGTTAGACCAGTGTCTGGGAGGAAGGGGAGGGGGCGGGCGAGGGATTTAGTTTAGTGTAGTGTTGTGTGTATTTGTTATTATATATTAAAAAAAAAAAAAAAAAAAAAAGGATGTGGGATGTGATCTGTGTGGGGTGGTTTGTTATTAGAGGGTGTGGGGTGGGTTTATGTATATTTATGGTCATTTATGTTTATTTGTGGGTGTGGCTTGTCTTATTGTTTATTGGTTCGGTTTAGGTTGTGATAATCGGTTGGGTGGGGGTTGTGGTATTTGGTGTTCATTCATTTCGGTGTATTGTAAGTTATTGTTTTTTTGCTAGGTGTGAGTGGGGCTGGACCAGCAGGTAAGAATTTGTATATATTGTATATTATGTTTTTGTATTGTTATGTTTTTTTACTTTTATATAAAATAAAAGATCTACAGGATGTAACTCAGGATCAGTACAGGATAAGTAATGTCATGTATGTATCCAGTGACTGCACCAGCAGCAGAATAGTGAGTGCAGCTCTGGGGTATAATACAGGATGTAACTCAGGATCAGTACAGGATAAGTAATGTCATGTATGTACACAGTGACTGCACCAGCAGCAGAATAGTGAGTGCAGCTCTGGAGTATAATACAGGATATAACTCAGGATCAGTACAGGATAAGTAATGTCATGTATGTACACAGTGACTGCACCAGCAGTAGAATAGTGAGTGCAGCTCTGGAGTATAATACAGGATATAACTCAGGATCAGTACAGGATAAGTAATGTCATGTATGTACACAGTGACTGCACCAGCAGCAGAATAGTGAGTGCATCTCTGGAGATCGTTATCTCATTAGCAGAGGGTGTGGCTGTGTGTGGAGCTGCTGTGTGTTTGTGCTCCTGAGCTCCTGGAGGAAGATCTGGCCGCCCAGGGCCTGCTCTCTCCTCTCCCAGGGAGGGAGTTAGGTTCCTGGGGATGAGCGAGGGAGCCGACTCCCAGGCTCCTGCTTCCCGGTCTAGGCCGGCGGGAGGCAGGAGAGGACAGCAACCGGCCAGCGCTGGGTGAGACGTTCCACCCGGAGTCGTAGCAATACGGCTCCTGCTCCCCCTGAGAAGCTGAGAACCCAGAAGCTGAATGCCCAAGACGGTGCGGGTGGGAGCGGTCCTTCCGGGGCTGGAGCCATGAAGCGGAGTGCTCACAGAGGTAAGGCTGACCATGCGGGGGGAGGCTGGGCGGTGCAGGGGCCCCGGGAGTCTTTGTCCACCTATGCCTCCCGGGTCCAGAGCCACCTCTGTTAGTATGAAGAGGCAACTAAGACCATCAGGAGGCTCCGGGAGGAGCTGCGTTGTGCCCGTGCCAGGGTGAATACAGCAATGGGGAAGCAGAGGACGGAGATTACCAGTGAAATTAAAAGACTAAAATCAGACATTGAGAAGCTTCTTATAAGAAAGACTTTTATTAGCGAGAACGGCGGTCCATTCAAGGAAAAATTGTTGAATGATGACAGATTTGCAGACATGGCTGATAACAGAGAGCAAAGGCTGAAGGGGTTGCAGCCTGCGAGCCAGGTGGAGGAGGAGGATGATGATGATGATAACGAGCAGCAGTTCCCACCTGGCGGCCTGCAGGAAGATCAGCAGGCCTCGTGCAGTGGGCCCCCTGCAGGACAGCCAGCAGTAACACCTCGCTCGGGGAAGGACAGTGACACCGGCAGCCAGGGAGGGGCGCTCATGGCAGAGATCCGGCTGCTCGAGTCCCCAGTGCGCATGGAGAACTTTTCTTTTGGTGATGAACTCCCAGAGGAAGCCGCTGGGGGGAGCAGCCGGAGGAAGAGTAAGAAGACCAGGCCCAAGCAGCAAGAAGAGGTACGTTTCATCTTTACCCCCCTCCCTGTAAACCCCCCGGGCAAACCGCAGGGTCAGCTCACTGTGCAAGCCCTGCTACCCAAACCCCCCCCCCCCCCGAGTTCTGCTGTGGACCCGGTGCAAGGGTGCAGGGAGATTACAAAGCCAGGTGGCGAGGCGCAAGGCTCCATCTCTGCTTGTAGTAGTGGAGATGGAGCAGGGAAAGCATCGGCTGAAAGGCCGGACACTGAGTGTCGCCCCGCGGGGGGCGCTCCATCTAGCACTGGCACTGTGGCCTGCTCCCCAGGGGGAGGGGGGGGGCAGCCTGGTGTCGGCGTCGGTTACGGGTCCCAGTCCCAGTCCTCCCAGCGGTGGCGATTTCTCCATGGAAAAAAAAAGTCCTGTTTTGTATTGGAACGGGTAATAATGAAAACAGACATCCTGTAGAGAGTGGTGAAAGACGGACGGCGAGCAAACGCAAACTGACATCTGACGCCGAAGAAGCGGAGGGAAAAAGCCAATCTGGGGTTGGGGTCACCTCTGGACAGATCATGCAGGCCGGGGGAATTGGTTCTGTGGAGGTGGCCTCTGCCCCTATGGCCAGAGATGCTGAGGCTGTCCTGCCGTCCGTCGTTACTGCTGGTCCAGCGAGAGTGAATGGTGCTGTGGCTGAAGGATCGTTATCAGGGGGAGAAAATGCAGGTGATGGTGGTGCTGTGAGTAGAGATGGTGGTATGGAGAGAGGTATTGCTGGGACTAGTGGTGCTGCTATGGTGGGAGGTGATGTTGTTACTATGAGTGGAAGTGTTGCTGTGGATGAGGTGACTGTTGTGAGTGGCGGGGCTGCTGTGAGTGGAGATGGTGGTATGGAGAGAGGTATTGCTGGGACTAGTGGTGCTGCTATGGTGGGAGGTGATGTTGTTACTATGAGTGGAAGTGTTGCTGTGGATGAGGGGGCTGTTGTGAGTGGCAGGGCTGCTGTGAGTGGAGATGGTGGTATGGAGAGAGGTATTGCTGAGACTCGTGGTGCTGCTATGGTGGGAGGTGATGTTGTTACTGGGGAGGTTCCTGTGAGAAGAGATACTGGTGTGGCTGGAGGTGTTGCTGGGACTTGTGGTGATGCTATGGTGGGAGGTGATGGTGTTGTGGGATGTTTTGCAGGTAATAAGAGGGCTGTTATGAGTGGGGGTATGGTGGGATCTGGTCCTGTTGTACCCCCAGCGGTGGCAACCCCCAGCGGTGGCAGAAGTTATGCCAGTGTCACTGCTGGGGGAGATTTCGCATCCTCCTCGTCTTCGGGCCCTAGGGGCAATATTTTGCAGCAGCGTCTTCTGGAGGCTCTGAGAAAAGGGGAAAGATCAATCACTGTAGAGGGTAGAGAGGTTGATCTGTCCTTCTGGATAGAGAGGCACGGCCTTGGAGCCTTCCGAGAAAATAGAGGGGGGGAAACTGCATGGTCCCTCCCGACAGCCGGGCCAGGTGGCGCCCGTAGGAATGTGGTCCGTCTTAGGTGGCGGGGCAGTGATGCGTGTCCACCTAGAACTAAGGTTCTGAAGCTCCTCCTAGAAATGGGCTTCAAGGCAATAGACATCTTTGCCTTGATCCATCCCTATGGCACATCTGAGTTCGATGTCAGTTTTGTTCGCCCAGAGGAACTTGAGCTCTTCTGGGGGAATTATGAGCTGAAAAAGAACATGCCCGGTTGGCGAGACTTTGCTGTTCAGGCAGTGTCTCGCCAAAATCAGGTCAAGAAAGTGACCGTTTTAACCCGTAATGAATCACTTTCTTGCTATGACATCATGACTTGGCTTGGGCGATATGGTGAAGTATTAGAGACGCCAAGGAAAAATCGGGACGAGTTTGGTATCTGGTCAGGGGCCTGGACCTTTATGATGAAGTTAAAGGTTTCAGGTAACTCGGTTGCCCACATCCCTTCATCAGCCTTCCTGGGGAGGGATCGCATCCAGATCTTCTACCGGGGGCAGCCTAAGCTGTGTCACAGGTGCGGTGACCCCACACATTTCAGCGCAAACTGCACCGTGCAGAAGTGCACGTTGTGTGGGGGTGTCGGCCATCTCGCTGCATCCTGTAAGCAGATTCGGTGTCACCTGTGTGGTGACTTAGGTCACCCGTTCAGCCGTTGTCCTCGATCTTTTGCTAATGCGGTTCTGGCTCCGGTGGGTGAAGGCCATGAGGTCGAATCTGCTGGGGAGGGGACTAGCAGAGGCGGAGGAACTGAGGGGCCAGGGAAGAAAGATAAGAAAGTGACGCCATCACGACAGAGGCGTCAGGAGAGGTGCCAAAGGGACAGGGAGGTGGGGGAGTCGCGGGTCACTGCCCCCGGCCCTGTCCTTCAGCCCAATCTTGTTGCTGAGGCCTCGAGGAATGATGAGTTGGATGAGGAGTTCAGGAGGATCCAGAGGGAGGAAGCGGCCACGCTCTCAGAATCCTCCCATTATGAGAGTATGGATGAGGATAGTCGGGCGTGGCTACAGGAAAAGCAGGGCAAAAGGAAAAAGAAAAAGAAGGGAGATTTACAATCTTCTTTCACCCTGACTCAGAAGCCAAAGGAAGGTAAAACTGATTCCCCTCTGGTTGGTCTTTCCAACCGGTTCCAAGCCCTTGATAACGTCTCTGCCTCAGAGGTTGAGGTTCTGGAGAGGGCAGGAGGGCTTTCAGGAGATGCTGAGTCTTCCGCTGAGGATGCTTCGTCCTCAGAATGGGAGACTGACCTGGAGTCCGGAGACGAGGATGAAAGAGCTGATATGGACACTACAGTTTCAAAAAAGAGAGGGAAAGGGTCCTCTTCTGAAACTGAGGAGAAGGGCGTCCATTAATGTCGCCAGCATTAAGTCTGATGCGGCTAGATTTGTGGCCTTTGATTTTCTCGGCCGCGTTGAAGCCGACATTTTATTTTTGCAGGAGACCAGGCTGCCAGATTTGGCGGCCGTGTTTAAAGCTAAGAGGGAATGGAGACACGGGCCTTCCTACTGGTCTCTTGCGGCCGAGCCGTATAGCGGAGTGGCGGTCCTTTTTACCGCACCGGTAGAATGCCGACGAGTTGTTGAGTTAGAAATGGGGAGGTGCCTGATCCTGGATGTCCTCATGAAGGGACAAGAACTTCGCCTAATTAACATCTATGGTCCCCAGTCCAAGTGGGACAGGAAGTGTCTCTTTATGAGGATCAAGCCCTACCTTTTTACAAGTCGGCAGGTGGTCTTTGGAGGGGACTTCAATGCTGTCACGAGGTCCCAGGATAGGGGAGGTTCCAGAGACACGCTGACTTATGATAGCGTCGCTCTTAATAGCATAGCTAGTGAGGCTCGCCTGGTGGATGTCCACATCCGGCACACCCCAGGCCACGCAGGGTTCACCTATTATAGGGGTAGCTGCAGGTCTAGAATAGACAGGTTTTATTTAAAGGAGGAAGCCATCTCTTCAGCAGTGTCCGTTGTTGAGGTGGAGTTCTCCGACCACTGTCTAATTTTGTTTTCTCTGAATGTTACAGAGACCCCCCGGATGGGAAGAGGCTACTGGAAGCTCAATTCGTCTCTCCTGGAGGAAGCAGAGATCAGACAATCCTTTGAGGACTTTCTTCAGAGCCAGGTACCATTGCTGGGCCTTTGTAGCAGTAAGTCAGAGTGGTGGGAGATGCTCAAGAAAAGGGTGGCGAGATTCTTCCGCCAGCTCTCGAGCCTCAGGAGCCTGGACAGGTACCGCCTGTATCAGGGCCTGAGGAGGAAACTCGAGCATCTCGTCTCCACTGGAGGTAGTCGTGAGGACATCTCCAGAGTGAAATCCTTGCTGAAGAGGTGTCAGTACGATAGACACGCATCTTTGGTTTTTGAGAGGGATTACGGGAAATACCGCTCGCCCGACCCTTACAGAAACTGCAAGATGTCAGTGAATGGTAAAGTTGTCACAGGACTGGTTGACAGTACGGGATCCCTGAAAAGGTCCAGATCAGGGATTCTGGAGGTCGTCAGATCCTTCTACTCGCACCTCTTGGGCAGGAAGGATCTAGATCGGGATGTGATGTCGGCTTTCCTGGCTGAAACTGTCCCTGAGCCAGGAGTAGACCCCTCTCTTGATGTTTTGACAGAGATGATCAGGGAAGAGGAAGTCAGCCGGGCGATTGAAGGGCTCGCCCTCAAGAAATCGCCAGGTCCGGATGGCTTAACATCTGAGTTTTATAAGACCTTTAAGGACGCCTTGGTTCCCCTCTTGACTGAGGTATTCAATGAGTGTCTTTCCTCGGGCGCTCTGCCGAAGTCAATGAGGAGGTCTGCCCTGATCATTCTGTCAAAGGGTAAGGACCGATCTCGTGTTGAGAACTGGCGTCCCATAGCGCTTCTCAATACGGACAGAAAGGTTTTGGCAAAGGTGCTGTTTAATCGGCTGGTGCAGTTTGCGCCCCGGCTCCTTTCGGGGACCCAGCACTGCTCTGTTCCAGGCCGCAGTACATTTAGTGCTGTGCTTTGTGTCCGGGAGGCAGTGGAGCAGGGCAGGGCTGGTAACTGGAAGGGGTACTTGCTGTCCTTGGATCAGGCAAAAGCGTTTGATCGGGTTAACCACGAGTACCTCTGGTCTGTCCTTCTGAGGTATGGCCTGCCGGGTGGGTTTGTCAATTGGCTGAAAGTTTTGTACGCAGGGGCAGAGAGTTTCCCGCTTGTGAACGGTTGGATTGGCCGCTCTTTTGAGGTCGGGTCTGGTGTTCGCCAGGGTTGTCCTCTGAGCCCACTACTGTATGTGTTCGCGATCGACCCATTCCTTAGGAGGGTTGATCGTGGGCCGTTGGTGGGAGTCGGGATGGATCGGGCAGCACCGGAAGCCACTCTGAGGGTGGTAGCGTATGCTGATGATGTCACCGTTTTCGTGTCCTCGGGAGGGGAGGCGCAATGGGTGATGTCAGAGGTTGACCGCTACTCAGAGGCTTCTGGGTCCAAGATCAACCGGGATAAGTGTGAGAGTCTCTGGCTGGGAGAGGGAGGTCCAGGCTTTGATCTCCCGGACACTCTTCCAGGGCCCCAAGACTCTGCCAAAGTTCTCGGCATCGAATTTGGCCAGGGGGATTACCCCATGCAAAACTGGGATGGCAGGCTTAAGATTGCCGCTGAGAGGGTGGACCAGTGGAAGGGTTGGTCTTTGACCCTCAGAGAAAGGGTTAACCTGATTAAAACTTACCTGCTCCCATTGCTGATATATCTGGGCAGTGTGTGCATGTTGCCAGAACCCCTCTGGACTCGGGTGTACAGTCTGTTCTTCCAGCTGTTATGGGGGAATAGGCTGAACCTAATCAAGAGGGAGGTTACTTACCGCACGAGGAGACAAGGAGGGTTGTGTATGGTCAACCCTGTGGTGTTCCTAGTGAATACCTTTCTTAAGATCAATGTAGCAAACCTCTGGAAAGAGAGGGCTCCTCCGTGGGTATACTCCTGCAGGGGATGGTTTCGGCCTTTCTTCCAGGAATGGGAGACAGGAGGACAAGTGAAGGATCTTCGTACACCACATGGGCATCTTCCGGCTTACGCTACCCCGGTTCTGAAGGTGATTCGCCGGTGGGGTCTGGGAATGTGGGAGATCAGGACCATGTCGAGGAAAGTCCTTGACAAGAGGGTTCTGTTGACCCATTTCCAGAAGCCTCTGGCCCTCAGGGATTGCCCAAGTCGGGATCTTGGGGTGGGTTTGAGTTTATTGAATTCCATCAGGATCCCCTTGAAGTTTTGGGACGTGACTTGGCGCTGCTTCCATGGAAATCTGTGTGTGAGGGACAATCTGAAGTGTAGGAGCTCTGAGGAAAGGGGTTGTCCCCGGGAGGAGTGCGGTGGCCTGCTGGAGAGCATGGACCACTTCCTGCTTCAGTGCCCCTTTAACACAGAGGTGTACAACCGGGTGGGCGCTTCCATCCATTGGCCCGGGTTGGCCGGTCTCTCCTATGCGGAGTGGGCCTATGGAGCATTCAGAGGCCTGGGTGGCCGGGACCGATGCACGTTATTCTTAGTCAGTCTAGTGGTCAGGTACCACACGTGGAACGCACGGTGTTTAGTATCGACGCAGCGTAAAATCCTCCCGGTGGATGAGGTGGTTAGGAACATTCTGGGTGACCTGGTGAAGGTGCGATCTCTGGAGTATGAGAGGCGGGGCACGGGGAGGGCCTCTCTCCTTTGGAGGGGGTTCTCCTTTAGTGTCCCTTAGTCTGTCATCTCCGCTCCTGGTGTTGGGCTGATGCTGACACTGTAGATTTTTGTTTTGTGTTCTGAGCATGTAGTGATGTTGGGCTTGCAGGCGCCGAACCTGGGCTTTATGTGGTTTGTATTTATGTTGTTGAGATTTTATTTGTATTCTGTTTTCTTTATGTTATGTTGTAAATACTGTATATATTGTATATATTGTATATAGTGGGGTTTGGGACATAGTGTTAGGTTGGGAGGGGGGTGATGGTGGTGGGATTTACGAACTGACCTTGGGCACTGGTCTGGACTACTTAACGCAAACTTTGGACGTTAGACCAGTGTCTGGGGGGAAGGGGAGGGTGCGGGCGAGGGATCTAGTTTAGTGTAGTGTTGTGTGTATTTCTTATTATATATTTAAAAAAAAAAAAAAAAAAAGGATGTGGGATGTGATCTGTGTGGGGTGGTTTGTTATTAGAGGGTGTGGGGTGGGTTTATGTATATTTATAGTCATTTATGTTTTATTTGTGGGTGTGGCTTGTCTTATTGTTTATTGGATTGGTTTGGTTTAGGTTGTGGTAATCGGTTGGGTGGGGGTTGTGGTATTTGGTGTTCATTCATTTCGGTGTATTGTAAGTTATTGTTTTTACTAGGTGTAAATGTGGCTGGACCAGCAAGTAAGATATTGTATATATTGTATGTTATGTTTTGTTTGTATTGTTATGTTTTTTACTTTTATATAAAATAAAAGATCTACAGAATGTAACTCAGGGTCAGTACAGGATAAGTAATGTCATGTATGTACACAGTGACTGCACCAGCAGCAGATAGTGAGTGCATCTCTGGTGTTGCTCGTCAGCTCGTTAGCTGTCTGTTGCTGTGAGAGGCTGTGTGCGGCTGTGTGCGGCTGTGTGCTGCTGCTGCTCCTGAGCTCCAGGAAAAACCACCTCCACCTGGGGCCTGCTCTCTCCTCTCCCAGGGAGGGAGTGGGTTTTCAGGCATGAGCCAGGGCAGCAAGTCCCAGGCTCCTGCTTCCCGGTCTAGGCCGGCGGGAGGCAGGGGTAGCCAGGAACCGGCCAGCGCTGCGGAAGCCTTGGGGGTAAGAAGATCTGCAAGGAACAGCAGCAATGCTGCTCCAAGTACCCCCAGGCCAGCTAAGGCTTCAAAAAGCAGCAAGACCTCAGAAAAGATGGATACCTCGGGAAAGCTGGGTACTTCGGAAAAGCTGGATACCGCAGGAAAGCTGAGTGCTCAGAGAGGTGAGGCTGACCTCAGTGAAGAGGGCTGGGGAATGCTGAGGACCCGGGAGTCTATTTCCACCTATGCCTCCCGGGCTCTGGGCCACCTCTCTGAGTACGAAGAAGCCAGCAAGACGGTGAGGAGACTGCGGGAGGAGCTCAGGTGCGCCCATGCCAGGGCAAGCTCTGCCCCAAAGAGGAAGAAGGAGCAGATTATGGCAGAGATTTCCAGGCTCCAGACTAACATCCAGGCCTTGGAGGAGAGGAAGGCTTACCTGCTGGAGAGGAGCGGTCCGTTTAAAGAAAAGATTCTTAATGATGAGCGGTTCCGGGAGATGGAGGAGGAAAAGCAGAGGCGGCTGATGGGGCTTCAGCCAGAGAGTCAGATGGAGGAGGAAAGTTCGGTACCGTGCAGTGGGCCCCCTGCAGGACAAGCGGCTATGTCATCTGGCTGCGGTTCTGCCGGCCCGGGTGAGGATAGTGACAGCCACCAGGGAGGGGCGCTGATGGAGGAGATCCGACGGCTCGAGTCCCCTGTGCACCTCCAGGACTTTACTTTTGGAGACGATCTGCCGGAGGATGCACCGGGGGGCAGCAAACCACGAAAGAAGAAGACCAAATCCGTGGAAGTGGTGAGTCTAGTCTACAGCCCCCTCCCCGTAAAACCCGAGTCGGCCGCAGGGCCAGCTCACTGTGCGAGCCCCGTTACCCAGCCCAGCGCGGGTCCTGCAGTGGACTCAGTGCCAGGGAGCGGGGAGATTACAGGTGTGACATCTGATGTGGCGATGGGCTCCGTCTCTGTTTGTGGTAACAGTGGGGGAGCAGGGGAGGCATCGGCCGCAAGGCCGGACAGTAAGGGCGGCTCGGCTGTTGCGATACCATCCAAATCCAGTGCTGTGGTGCGTCCCCCAGTGGGAGGGGGGGATAGCCCGGCACTGGTGGCAGCTTCCGGTGCCTCGGCGCCTCTTCATGCTGTTGCCGCTGATCACTTGGTTATGGAGCGGCGGCAGCGTGGAGGGGTCGCTGAGGCTGAGGGCTCCGGACCTCCCAAACCTAAAGTCCTATTTTGTGTTGGTGTTGGAGACAGTCTGCAGAGGAGTGCTGAGGAAGGTGGGGATCAGCGGTGCCACATACCAGCCAAAGATCAGCGGCGACTCCTACCTTCCTCTAAGAAAAGTAAAATAACATCTGCTACCGATGATGTGGAGGGCACAAGTGTGACACAAGTTGGGGTCCCCTCTGGGCGATGCGCTGTGGGGGGACCCCCGTCCCTTGTGCCTGAAGATGCGGAGGTGGTCTTGTCTGCTAATGTTGTTGCTGGTCCAGCCAGTGTGAGTGGAGTCAGTAATGTTGTGGTGGATAATGTGAATGGTGTGAGTGGTGGAGAATCTTTTCCAGCTTTGGGGGTGGGTGATGGAGTGACTGGTGGTGTGAGTGGCGTGGCTGAGTGTAACATGCAGGTGGGTAGTGTTAATGTGGTGGGTGCAGGGGTTGGTTCGGTTGCTCCCCCAGTGGCGGCCCCTATTAAGAGCTATGCCAGTGTCGCTGCTGGGGGAAGTAGGGTTCCATCATCCTCGTCTCTGGGCTCTGGGGACGGCTTTTTGCAACGGCGCCTCCTGCAGGCCTTACAGAAGGGAGAAAGGACGATCAATGTAGCGGGGCAGGAGGTTGATTTGTCGTTTTGGATAGAGAGGCACGGCCTGTCTGCCTTCCGAGAGCAAAGAGGTAGGGAGACACCATGGTCGCTCCCGACAACCGGGCCGGGTGCTAACCGTAGGAATGTGGTCCGTCTTCGGTGGCGTGGCAGTGATGTGTGTCCCCCTCGGGCACGGGTAGTTGAGCTGCTGCTGAAGATGGACTTCAAGGCGGCTGACATCTTTGCCTTGATCCATCCCTATGGTACATCTGAGTTTGATGTCAGCTTTGTTCGGCCGGAGGGGCTTGAGCTCTTCTGGTCCAACTATGAGCTGAGATACAACGAGCCCGAGTGGCGGGACTTTGCTGTGCAAGCAGTGTCCCGCCAGAGCGAACTCAAGAAAGTGACCGTTCTTACCCGTAACGAATCATTATCTTGCTTTGACATCATGACCTGGATGAATCGTTATGGAGAGGTACTGGGAGTACCCGAGAAAAATCGTGACGAGTATGGTATCTGGTCAGGGGCCTGGACCTTCATGGTGAAGTTGAGGCGTTCAGGTAACTCAGTCGCCCACATCCCTTCATCAGCCTTCCTGGGGAGGGATCGGATCCTGATCTTCTACCGGGGGCAGCCCAAGCTGTGTCACAGGTGCGGTGACCCCACACATTTCAGCGCAAACTGCACCGTGCAGAAGTGTGCGTTGTGTGGGGGTGTCGGCCATCTCGCTGCATCCTGTACAGGGCAGATTAGGTGTAACCTGTGTGGTGATCTCGGTCACCCGTACAGTCATTGTCCTCTTTCCTTCGCTAATGCAGGCTCAGCCTCAGCGGATGAAAGCCATGAGGCTGAATCTGCTGGGGAGGGGACTAGCAGAGACGGAGGAATGGAGGGGCCAGGGAAGAAAGACAGGAAAAAGACGCCTGCCCAGCTAAGGCGTCTAGAGAAGCGTCAACAGGAGAGAGAGCGGGGGGAGTCTCGGGCTGCTGGGACAACCTCTGGCGCTCTCCTAGAGACCACACCTGTCGCTGAGGCCCCAGGGGATGATGTACTGGATGAGGAGGTCAGGAGGATCGAGAGAGAGGAAGGTGCCACGTCCTCAGACTCCTCCCATTATGAGAGTATGGACGAGGATAATAGGGCGTGGCTAGAGGAAAAGCGTAAGCGTGGCGCCAAAAAGAAGAAAAAGGGTAAAAAGAAGGGAGGTGTAAGATCTTCTCCCTCCCTGACTAAGGTACCCAAGGAAGGTGCAACCGACCCCCCGCTGGTCGAACTTTCAAATCGATTCCTGGCCCTGGATGGAGCCTCTCCTGCCGATGGAGGGGCTGAGGGTGAAGGGCCAGAGGTGGCGGAGCCTGCAGGGGGTGCCGAGTCTCCCCCTGGGGAGTCAGGGTCCTCAGGAGGGGAGACTGGCCCAGAGTCTGGAGACGAGGATGAGGGGGCAGGTCCTGGATCTGCCCCTGAAGCATCAGAGGTGAGGGAGATGGACACCACAATATGTCTAAAAAGGGGGTGTTCATTTCCCGAGGGTGGTGGTAAGATGGGTAAAAAGAAAGCCGTCTAACTCAATCACTCATGATGGCGGCACCCACTCCGTTGACGCTGGCGTCCATTAATGTCGCCAGCATTAAGTCTGGTGCGGCTAGATTTGCGGCCTTTGATTTTCTCGGCCGCGTTGAAGCCGACATTTTATTTTTGCAGGAGACCAGGCTGCCAGATTTGGCGGCCGTGTTTAAAGCTAAGAGGGAATGGAGACACGGGCCTTCCTATTGGTCTCTTGCGGCCGAGCCGTATAGCGGAGTGGCGGTCCTTTTTACCGCACCGGTAGAATGCCGACGAGTTATTGAGTTAGAAATGGGGAGGTGCCTGATCCTGGATGTCCTCATGAAGGGACAAGAACTTCGCCTAATTAACATCTATGGTCCCCAGTCCAAGTGGGACAGGAAGTGTCTCTTTATGAGGATCAAGCCCTACCTTTTTACAAGTCGGCAGGTGGTCTTTGGAGGGGACTTCAATGCTGTCACGAGGTCCCAGGATAGGGGAGGTTCCAGAGACAAGCTGACTTATGATAGCGTCGCTCTTAATAGCATAGCTAGTGAGGCTCGCCTGGTGGATGTCCACATCCGGCACACCCCAGGCCACGCGGGGTTCACCTATTATAGGGGTAGCTGCAGGTCTAGAATAGACAGGTTTTATTTAAAGGAGGAAGCCATCTCTTCAGCAGTGTCCGTTGTTGAGGTGGAGTTCTCCGACCACTGTCTAATTTTGTTTTCTCTGAATGTTACAGAGACCCCCCGGATGGGAAGAGGCTACTGGAAGCTCAATTCGTCTCTCCTGGAAGAAGCGGAGATAAGACAATCCTTTGAGGACTTTCTTCAGAGCCAGGTACCTTTGCTGGGCCTTTGTAGCAGTAAGTCAGAGTGGTGGGAGATGCTCAAGAAAAGGGTGGCGAGATTCTTCCGCCAGCTCTCGAGCCTCAGGAGCCTGGACAGGTACCGCCTGTATCAGGGCCTGAGGAGGAAACTCGAGCATCTCGTCTCGACTGGAGGTAGTCGTGAGGACATCTCCAGAGTGAAATCCTTGCTGAAGAGGTGTCAGTACGATAGACACGCATCTTTGGTTTTTGAGAGGGATTACGGGAAATACCGCTCGCCCCACCCTTACAGAAACTGCAAGATGTCAGTGAGTAGTAAAGTTGTCACGGGACTGGTTGACAGTACGGGATCCCTGAAAAGGTCCAGATCAGGGATTCTGGAGGTCGTCAGATCCTTCTACTCGCACCTCTTGGGCAGGAAGGATCTAGATCGGGATGTGATGTCGGCTTTCCTGGCAGAAACTGTCCCTGAGCCAGGAGTAGACCCCTCTCTTGATGTTTTGACAGAGATGATCAGGGAAGAGGAAGTCAGCCGGGCGATTGAAGGGCTCGCCCTCAAGAAATCGCCGGGTCCGGATGGCTTAACATCTGAGTTTTATAAGACCTTTAAGGACGCCTTGGTTCCCCTCTTGACTGAGGTATTCAATGAGTGTCTTTCCTCGGGCGCTCTGCCGAAGTCAATGAGGAGGTCGGCCCTGATCATCCTGTCAAAGGGTAAGGACCGATCTCGTGTTGAGAACTGGCGTCCCATAGCGCTTCTCAATACGGACAGAAAGGTTTTGGCAAAGGTGCTGTTTAATCGGCTGGTGCAGTTTGCACCCCGGCTCCTTTCGGGGACCCAGCACTGCTCTGTTCCAGGCCGCAGTACATTTAGTGCTGTGTTTTGGGACGTGACTTGGCGCTGCTTCCATGGAAAGCTGTGTGTGAGGGACAATCTGGAGTGTAGGAGCTCTGAGGAAAGGGGTTGTCCCCGGGAGGAGTGCGGTGGTCTGCTGGAGAGCATGGACCACTTCCTGCTTCAGTGCCCCTTTAACATAGAGGTGTACAACCGGGTGGGCGCTTCCATCCATTGGCCCGGGTTGGCCGGTCTCTCCTATGCGGAGTGGGCCTATGGAGCATTCAGAGGCCTGGGTGGCCGGGACCGCTGCACTTTATTCCTAGTTAGTCTAGTGGTCAGGTACCACACGTGGAACGCACGGTGTTTAGTATCGACGCAGCGTAAAATCCTCCCGGTGGATGAGGTGGTTAGGAACATTCTGGGTGACCTGGTGAAGGTGCGCTCTCTGGAGTATGAGAGGCTGGGCACAGGGAGGGCCTCTCTCCTTTGGAGGGGGTTCTCCTTTAGTGTCCCTTAGTCTGTCATCTCCGCTCCTGGTGTTGGGCTGATGCTGACACTGTAGATTTTTGTTTTGTGTTCTGAGCATGTAGTGATGTTGGGCTTGCAGGCGCCGAACCTGGGCTTTATGTGGTTTGTATTGATGTTGTTGAGATTTTATTTGTATTCTGTTTTCTTTATGTTGTGTTGTAAATACTGTATATATTGTATATATTGTATATAGTGGGGTTTGGGATTAGTGTTAGGTTGGGAGGGGGGTGATGGTGGTGGGATTTACGAACTGACCTTGGACCCTATGACCCTGGGCACTGGTCTGGACTACTTAACGCAAACTTTGGACGTTAGACCAGTGTCTGGGGGGAAGGGGAGGGTGCGGGCGAGGGATTTAGTTTAGTGTAGTGTTGTGTGTATTTGTTATTATATATTTAAAAAAAAAAAAAAAAAAACGGGTGTGGGATGTGATCTGTGTGGGGTGGTTTGTTATTAGAGGGTGTGGGGTGGGTTTATGTATATTTATAGTCATTTTTGTTTATTTGCGGGTGTGGCTTGTGTTGGGTGGGGGTTGTGGTATTTGGTGTTCATTCATTTCGGTGTATTGTAAGTTATTGTTTTTACTAGGTATGAATGGGGCTGGACCAGCAGGTAAGATATTGTATATATTTTGTATATATTGTATGTTTTGTTTGTATTGTTATGTTTTTTACTTTTATATAAAATAAAAGATCTACAGGATGTAACTCAGGATCAGTACAGGATAAGTAATGTCATGTATGTACACAGTGACTGCACCAGCAGCAGAATAGTGAGTGCAGCTCTGGGGTATAATACAGGATGTAACTCAGGATCAGTACAGGATAAGTAATGTCATGTATGTACACAGTGACTGCACCAGCAGCAGAATAGTGAGTGCAGCTCTGGAGTATAATACAGGATGTAACTCAGGATCAGTACAGGATAAGTAATGTCATGTATGTACACATTGGGGCAGATTTACTTACCCGGTCCATTCGCGATCCAGCGGCGCGTTCTCTGCGGTGGATTCGGGTCCGGCCGGGATTCACTAAGGCAGTTCCTCCGCCGTCCACCAGGTGGCGCTGCTGTGCTGAAGAGCATCTGAATGCACTCAACTTCACCGAGCCGGACCAAGTGAAGGTAAGCGCGTCCCAAGCGACACTTTTATTGTTTTAAATGCGGCGGTTTTCCCGAATCTGTCGGGTTTTCGCTCGGCCACACCCCCCGGTTTCCGTCGCGTGCACTGCCAGCGCCAATGCGACACAATCCGATCGCGTGCGCCAAAATCCTGGAGCAATACATGGAAAATCGGCGCAAATCGCAAATATTCGGGTAACACGTCGGGAAAACGCGGATCGGTAAATGAACCCCAGTGACTGCACCAGCAGCAGAATAATGAGTGCTGCTCTGGAGTCAGTGAGCAGTTCCATTTTCTATCCACTAGGTGGAGATAGAGATCATATTATAATAAATCAGGGGCTTATGAGTGTCCTACATGACAGAGCACCAGGAGCAGGGAGGGTCAGTCCTGAGGTACATGAACCTCGGCCTCCGGTTTAGGCTTTGGATGTGATATTTACAGATGGACAAAAAGGTTAAACAATTGATGTCCCTGATGTGGAGCCACAACAAGTGTCCCTGGTGAGGCGCAGGGATCTGTCATGACAGCATCAGGAGTGACACCAGGGAGATCCCTATGTCTACAGGAAGGGGGGCTAATCTCATTACGAGTGACACCGGGGCTAGTACCGCTAATGGATGCCTATACATTTACCAGCAATTCTCCTGGGGCACTGAACGGGGTCACACCACAGCTACAGAGGTCACACAACATTGTATATAGATCCATGTGTCAAATGCAGATATTGATCACGTGTGACGTACAGACGGTGACTGAGCGGTCATATACTGAGAGCACAGAGCGAAAAGGGTTAAATGCTGCTAAAAAGGGGCAATTATAGTAGTTATATTCCTCTACATAGGGGGCAGTATTATAGTAGTTATATTCTTCTACATAGGGGGCAGTATTATAGTAGTTATATTCTTGTACATAGGGGGCAGTATTATAGTAGTTATATTCTTGTACATAGGGAGCAGTATTATAGTAGTTATATTCTTGTACATAGGGGGCAGTATTATAGTAGTTATATTCCTGTACATAGGGGGCAGTATTATAGTAGTTATATTCTTGTACATAGGGGGCAGTATTATAGTAGTTATATTCCTGTACATAGGGGGCAGTATTATAGTAGTTATATTCTTGTACATAGGGGGCAGTATTATAGTAGTTATATTCCTGTACATAGGGGGCAGTATTATAGTAGTTATATTCTTGTACATAGGGGGCAGTATTATAGTAGTTATATTCTTGTACATAGGGGGCAGTATTATAGTAGTTATATTCTTGTACATAGAGGGCAGTATTATAGTAGTTATATTCTTGTACATAGTACAGGGGGCAGTATTATAGTAGTTATATTCTTGTACATAGGGAGCAGTATTATAGTAGTTATATTCCTGTACATAGGGGGCAGTATTATAGTAGTTATATTCCTCTACATAGGGGGCAGTATTATAGTAGTTATATTCCTCTACATAGGGGGCAGTATTATAGTAGTTATATTCCTGTACATAGGGGGCAGTATTATAGTAGTCATATTCCTGTACATAGGGGGCAGTATTATAGTAGTTATATTCTTGTACATAGGGGGCAGTATTATAGTAGTTATATTCCTGTACATAGGGGGCAGTATTATAGTAGTTATATTCCTCTACATAGGGGGCAGTATTATAGTAGTTATATTCCTCTACATAGGGGGCAGTATTATAGTAGATATATTCTTGTACATAGGGGGCAGTATTATAGTAGTTATATTCCTGTACATAGGGGGCAGTATTATAGTAGTTATATTCCTGTACATAGGGGGCAGTATTATAGTAGTTATATTCTTGTACATAGGGGGCAGTATTATAGTAGTTATATTCTTGTACATAGGGGGCAGTATTATAGTAGTTATATTCCTGTACATAGGGGGCAGTATTATAGTAGTTATATTCCTCTACATAGGGGGCAGTATTATAGTAGTTATATTCCTCTACATAGGGGGCAGTATTATAGTAGTTATATTACTGTACATAGGGGGCAGTATTATAGTAGTTATATTCTTGTACATAGGGGGCAGTATTATAGTAGTTATATTCTTGTACATAGGGGGCAGTATTATAGTAGTTATATTCCTGTACATAGGGGGCAGTATTATAGTAGTTATATTCCTCTACATAGGGGGCAGTATTATAGTAGTTATATTCCTCTACATAGGGGGCAGTATTATAGTAGTTATATTCCTCTACATAGGGGGCAGTATTATAGTAGTTATATTCCTGTACATAGGGGGCAGTATTATAGTAGTTATATTCTTGTACATAGGGGGCAGTATTATAGTAGTTATATTCCTGTACATAGGGGGCAGTATTATAGTAGTTATATTCCTCTACATAGGGGGCAGTATTATAGTAGTTATATTCCTCTACATAGGGGGCAGTATTATAGTAGATATATTCTTGTACATAGGGGGCAGTATTATAGTAGTTATATTCCTGTACATAGGGGGCAGTATTATAGTAGTTATATTCCTGTACATAGGGGGCAGTATTATAGTAGTTATATTCTTGTACATAGGGGGCAGTATTATAGTAGTTATATTCTTGTACATAGGGGGCAGTATTATAGTAGTTATATTCTTGTACATAGGGGGCAGTATTATAGTAGTTATATTCCTGTACATAGGGGGCAGTATTATAGTAGTTATATTCCTCTACATAGGGGGCAGTATTATAGTAGTTATATTCCTGTACATAGGGAGCAGTATTATAGTAGTTATATTCTTGTACATAGGGGGCAGTATTATAGTAGTTATATTCTTGTACATAGGGGGCAGTATTATAGTAGTTATATTCTTGTATATAGGAGGCAGTATTATAGTAGTTATATTCTTGTACATAGGGGGCAGTATTATAGTAGTTATATTCCTGTACATAGGGGGCAGTATTATAGTAGTTATATTCTTGTACATAGGGGGCAGTATTATAGTAGTTATATTCCTGTACATAGGGGGCAGTATTATAGTAGTTATATTCTTGTACATAGGGGACAGTATTATAGTAGTTATATTCCTGTACATAGGGGGCAGTATTATAGTAGTTATATTCCTGTACATAGGGGGCAGTATTATACTAGTTATATACTTGTACATAGGGGGCGGTATTATAGTAGTTATATTCTTGTACATAGGGGGCAGTATTATAGTAGTTATATTCTTGTACATAGGGGGCAGTATTATAGTAGTTATATTCTTGTATATAGGGGGCAGTATTATAGTAGTTATATTCCTGTACATAGTGGCAGTATTATAGTAGTTATATTCTTGTACATAGGGGGCGGTATTATAGTAGTTATATTCTTGTACATAGGGGGCGGTATTATAGTAGTTATATTCTTGTACATGGGGGGCGGTATTATACTAGTTATATTCCTGTACATAGGGGGCAGTATTATAGTAGTTATATTCCTGTACATAGGAGCAGTATTATAGTAGTTATATTCTTGTACATAGGGGGCAGTATTATAGTAGTTATTTTCCTGTACATAGGGGGCAGTATTATAGTAGTTATATTCCTGTACATAGGGGCAGTATTATAGTAGTTATATTCCTGTACATAGGGGGCAGTATTATAGTAGTTATATTCCTGTACATAGGGGGCAGTATTATAGTAGTTATATTCCTGTACATAGGGGGCAGTATTATAGTAGTTATATTCCTGTACATAGGGGGCAGTATTATAGTAGTTATATTCCTGTACATAGGGGGCAGTATTATAGTAGTTATATTCCTGTACATAGGGGGCAGTATTATAGTAGTTATATTCCTGTACATAGGGGGCGGTATTATAGTAGTTATATTCCTGTACATAGGGGGCGGTATTATAGTAGTTATATACTTGTACATAGGGGGCAGTATTATACTAGTTATATTCCTGTACATAGGGGGCAGTATTATAGTAGTTATATTCCTGTACATAGGGGGCAGTATTATAGTAGTTATATTCCTGTACATAGGGGGCAGTATTATAGTAGTTATATACTTGTACATAGGGGGCAGTATTATAGTAGTTCTATTCCTGTACATAGGGGGCAGTATAATAGTAGTTATATTCTTGTACATAGGAGGCAGTATTATAGTAGTATATTCCTGTACATAGGAGGCAGTATTATAGTAGTTATATTCCTGTACATAGGGGGCAGTATAATAGTAGTTATATAGTATCACTAGTGAGGAGGTTGTAGTCTTATACTTACATCCTATAAGCATGACACAGATGGAGAAGATCTTCTCTGAGTTGGTGTTGGGTGACACGTTCCCGAAGCCCACGCTGGTCAGGCTGCTGAAGGTGAAATACAGTGCAGTGACGTATTTATCGTTGATGCTGGGGCCGGATTTGGTGTTGCTGTTGTTGTAGGGTTTCATGATCTGTGTTCCCAGCGAGTACAACCATCCGATTGTGCGATAATCCTGGTCGTAGTGCTCCATGTGTCCGATGGCGTACCAGATGCAGGCGAGCCAATGTGCTATGAGGGCGAAGGTGCACATCAAGAGGAACAGCACGGCCGCCCCGTACTCTGAGTATCGGTCCAACTTTCGGGCCACTCGTACCAAGCGTAAGAGTCGAGCCGTCTTCAGCAGACCAATCAGAGTGGTAGTCTGGAGAAAAAAAAAGAGATAAAAGAAGAAAAAATAACAAAAAAAGTCCCACAAAAAGGAGGAGACGGATAAAGAAGAACAGCTGAGAAGGAGGATAAAAAGGGTTAAATTAGAAAGTACGTCTCCTATGAGGGTGAGGGGGGTGATTTGGCCCAAATATCCAAAAATAACAAAGTCCTGATGTCCCTACTGGATGACAACTCTCATCATCTGGATGTGATATGGGTACAGAAGCTCCCTCTCCCCTCTCACAGCATCCAGTCTCAGCCATGATCCTGCAGCTGCATCCCCCTCCTCCCTGTCCGCTATTTAGCATAAACTTTAGGGACACCCCAGAATGCGCCCATAAATGAATATGAGGTGCTGCAGATGAAAACTCTCAGACACCTTCTTCTACAGATGTTACGTGGATCCAGAAGAAGGCAGAACGTGGTAGGGTGTGAGCTGCGGCGTGGGCTCTATGTGTGTAATTAGGGCATACAAAATTTTTCAATAACTTTGCACCACAATAAATCGCACAAATATTCTAATTGTTACATTGTCGCATTGTGTATACAGCACCTGTACAGAACTATGTAGAGTAACCCTTTGTTGTCTGATCCTCGAGTCACATGATCTGCATGTTATAAGGAAGAGGAAGCAGAGGAGCAGGAGGAACACGCAGCTGCAGGTCAGACTACACAGAAGCGCTTTGTAGTCTGTCACCAAGGAGACACATCATCACCACACACAGTCACAGGACACTCTCCTGCAAAGTGACTTTACCTCTTTTCGTCTCTTTGGACTCTCTTCCATCATCTTCCTCCACTTAAAAGAAAAACATTATTTCATTGAATTTGTTGTCATTTCAGTCCTGGGACACAGACCCGCCTGCACCCCTCTTCCAGTGCCATCTCTGGTGACTCGGGGGCTTACAGGATGCAATTGGGTGTTAGTGAGAACCATCAGAAAACCCGACCCGAGCTGGAAGACCTGTCTATATCAGGGAAACGTGTTATAGCAGGTGATAGCTGAGCATGCAGGTCTAAGGGGAAATCCAGAGGAATAGCTCCTCTCCAGACATACAGGTTGGCTAACAGTGAGGCTGTGGTCACACTAGTGTTAAGGGATAGGATCTTAGTGTAGGACACTAGTCATTTATATTAAATTAAAGAGAACCTGTCAGCAGGTGCGACCACACAGGCTGCAGCCAGTGTTATCCCCAGAGAGATCTGTAATAAGACCTCTGTGTATGTTATAAGTAGTAGCAGGACTGTGATATATGGATTTATATTCCAGGATTGTAGCTTCTCCAAATGCACTGGGGCGGACCTCACACTGCTGTGCTCTGTTCTATCAGAACCCTGTGTTGGATATTGTCCCTGGAGATATGTGTAATCAGACCTTTGTGCATGTTGTTAGTAGCAGCAGGACTGTGATATACTGTGGGTAAGGAAAGTATTCAGACACTTTACATTTTTCACCTTGTTTCATTTCAGCTAATTGGTGAGATCAAAAATGTTCTTTTTTTTGCTCATTAATGTACACTCTGACCCCATTGTGACAGAAAGAAACAGATATTTTTGCTAAGAAAAACTGAGAGAACTGGTCAGGCAAATTAACCCCCAAAACTTAATATATATTCATAAACTAACATAAGAAAGCACTCCCCCCCTTTCATTGTCCCTCTATATGCCTGTAAACTTAAGCAATCAGGTACTAAAGCTTTATGCAAATGACCTGCAATCGGTCCAATGATATTCACATGTCTATACGAGAAGACAGCATGTCAGGTGCTTGTGTAGCTGATGTCTGTGTCTCACACATGTGTATAGCAGAACATGTCAGGTACTTATCTAGCTGATGTCTGTGTCTCACACATGTGTATAGCAGAACATGTCAGGTACTTGTGTAGCTGATGTCTGTGTCTCACATGTGTATAGCAGGACATGTCAGGTACTTGTGTAGCTGATGTCTGTGTCTCACACATGTGTATAGCAGAACATGTCAGGTACTTGTGTAGCTGATGTCTGTGTCTCTCACATGTGTATAGCAGAACATGTCGGGTACTTGTGTAGCTGATGTCTGTGTCTCTCACATGTGTATAGCAGGACATGTCGGGTACTTCTGTAGCTGATGTCTGTGTCTCACACATGTGTATAGCAGAATATGTCAGGTACTTGTGTAGCAGACGTCTGTGTCTCACACATGTGTGTAGCAGAACATGTCAGGTACTTGTGTAGCTGATGTCTGTGTCTCACACATGTGTATAGCAGAACATTTCAGGTACTTGTGTAGCTGATGTCTGTGTGTCACACATGTGTATAGCAAAACACGTCAGGTACTTGTGTAGCTGATGTCTGTGTCTCACATGTGTATAACAGAACATGTCAGGTACTTGTGTAGCAGACATCTGTGTCTCACACATGTGTATAGCAGAATAAGTCAGGTACTTGTGTAGCTGATGTCTGTGTCTCACACGTGTGTAGCAGAACATGTCAGGTACTTGTGTAGCTGATGTCTGTGTGTCAGACATGTGTATAGCAGAACATGTCAGGTACTTGTGTAGCTGATGTCTGTGTCTCACACATGTGTACAGCAGAACATGTCAGGTACTTGTGTAGCTGATGTCTGTGTCTATCACATGTGTATAGCAGAACATGTCAGGTACTTGTGCAGCTGATGTCTGTGTCTCTCACATGTGTAAAGCAGAACATGTCGGGTACTTGTGCAGCTGATGTCTGTGTCTCTCACATGTGTATAGCAGGACATGTCAGGTACTTGTGTAGCTGATGTTTGTGTCTCTCACATGTGTATAGCAGAACATGTCAGGTACTTGTGTAGCTGATGTCTGTGTCTCTCACTTGTGTATAGCAGAACTTGTCAGGTACTTGTGTAGCTGATGTCTGTGTCTCACACATGTGTATAGCAGAACATGTCAGGTACTTGTGTAGCTGATGTCTGTGTCTCACACATGTGTATAGGAGAACATGTCAGGTACTTGTGTAGCTGATGTCTGTGTCTCTCACATGTGTATAGCAGGACATGTCAGGTACTTGTGTAGCTGATGTCTGTGTCTCTCACATGTGTATAGCAGAACATGTCGGGTACTTGTGTAGACGATGTCTGTGTCTCTCACATGTGTATAGCAGGACATGTCGGGTACTTCTGTAGCTGATGTCTGTGTCTCTCACATGTGTATAGCAGAACATGTCAGGTACTTGTGTAGCTGATGTCTGTCTCTCACATGTATATGGCAAAACATGTTGGGTACTTGTGCAGCTGATGTCTGTGTCTCACATGTGTATAACAGAACATGTCAGGTACTTGTGTAGCAGACGTCTGTGTCTCACACATGTGTATAGCAGAATATGTCAGGTACTTGTGTAGCTGATGTCTGTGTCTCACACATGTGTGTAGCAGAACATGTCAGGTACTTGTGTAGCTGATGTCTGTGTCTCTCACATGTGTATAGCAGAACATGTCAGGTACTTGTGTAGCTGATGTCTGTGTCTCACACATGTGTATAGCAGAACATGTCAGGAACTTGTGTAGCTGATGTCTGTGTCACACACATGTGTATAGCAGAACATGTCAGGTACTTGTGTAGCTGATGTCTGTGTCTCTCACATGTGTATAGCAGAACATGTCAGGTACTTGTGTAGCTGATGTCTGTGTCTCACATGTGTATAGCAGAACATGTCAGGTACTTTTGTAGCTGATGTCCCTGGAGCCGACTATGCATCACCGGGGGCCGACTACTCATCACCGGGGGCTGACTACTCATCACCGGGGGCCGACTACTCATCACCGGGGGCCGACTACTCATCACCGGGGGCCGACTACTCATCACCAGGGGAGATTCCAAGTTTTGTGGTTTAATACATTAATAAATATATCTACATTTCTGTGTTTCTTCAGTCAGGATGGGGGCAGAGGGCACATTAATGAGCAAAAAAATAACTATTTGGATGTTACCAATTGGCTACAATGAAACAAAGAGTGAAAAATTAATAGGGGTCTGAATACTTTCTGTACCAGCTGTATAGATTTATATTCCTGGACTGTAGCTTCTGGGGGTGTGTCCTCACACTGCTGTGTTCTGTTCACTCTGACGCCAGCACTAGATATTGGCCTCTAAAAATGCTGGTGTGAGTCCTCACACTGCTGTGCTCTCTGAAGCCAGCACTAGATATTGGCCTCTAAAATTGCTGGTGCCATAAAGGAAAATTACATCCAGCGACAGACAAAGTAGACCCCATGACGTTGCTGAGACGACACGTGACAGGACACACGGAGCAGCACCATTGCAGTTATGGTTGCCACCTCTTCGGCAGCCGTCATGCTGAGAAGCTGGACTGTACTGAGATGAAGCAGCAGCGGAGCAGTGGAAAGTCAGTGGAACAGGAGAAAGAAGAAATTCAGCCCGGTCACGAGCGCCTGAGGATCGTCACATTCTCATACAACACACATGTACACATGCAAAGCCCACTACTTACAAGCAATGTACAATGTATATGTACACCCTGCTGGGGAGTTGTGCTGCTGGTGCAGTTGTGAAGTTGAGATTCTCATTTTTACAATGACACCAGAACTTGTTCTGTTCCAGTTGCAGAGCATCCCTTTCATCTGTTTGATGTGCCGCTTATATGTATAACATGACAACATACAACTTTAGCAATGACCAGGGTGTAGCGTGGCGACAGCCAGTGGTAACATCACACTGAGCGGGCGAGCGAGCGGACCTTACCTCCTCTGAGCCAGAGCCGAAAATCAGAAGATCGAAAGGAATGGCCGCCACCATGTCAATGAGGAACCAGCCTTTGAAGTAGTGGATGGCGATCTTGCCTGGGTGGCTGACCACTTCTTCGTTGGAGTTGACGTAGGTTGTGCGGAAGTTGATGAGGATGTCGATGATGAACATGATGTCCACCATCAGGTCCACCACACTGAGTGGGTTGCAGTAGTTGCAGTTCTCCTTCTGCTCCCCTTCCTCGTTGTTCAGTAGGAAGGCGGCAGAGTACGGCGTGAAGATGGCGGTGTAGATGACGAGCAGGAGGATCAGCCAATCCCAGACGGCCTTGAAGGGACTATAGTGGAGAATCGTCCATTTGTGGATCCGGGGAGCTTGTAGCTTGTACTCGGGGAGGACATCAGCTCCCAGCGATAGGACCTGTACGGACAGAAGGAATCACATGTCAAAGAAGCCAATGGAAAGGGAAGAGGAAAAGGTAACTCTATCTAGAATCAACCACCCAACTTGGTACAATGTTCTGCCAGCCCTGAAGGGCTTCAGAAGCCCCACAATATGTTATGAATTTTTGGGTAATTCTTAGTAATATTTCTGCATGTAAATCTTCAAAATTTATGATCAGCGCAAGACAAGGCTTCTCCGCATCTACGGTGAATTGTTTCCTGACTTGTTATTCTGTAGCTCCAAAAATATGGTAATGACATTGTCACGTCTCTCCTGGTGTGTGAAGCTTTACACACAGATCTGTGAAACCTGAAAGACGTAGAAGCTGACAATAATGTCTATATATATATATACACATGAGGAGAGGAGCCGCGGGCCTGATGATCAAGGCCAAGAATGAGGCTACACAATGCGATGGGACACCGGTCACACAATGCGGTTGGACACCGGTCACACAATGTGGTAGGACACCGGTCACACGATGCGGTAGGACACCGGTCACACAATGTGGTAGGACACCGGTCACACAATGTGGTAGGACACCGGTCACACGATGTGGTAGGACACCGGTCACACGATGTGGTAGGACACCGGTCACACAATGTGGTAGGACACCGGTCACACGATGTGGTAGGACGCCGGTCACACAATGCGGTAGGATGCCGGTCACACAATGCGGTGGGACACCGGTCACACAATGCGGTAGGACGCCGGTCACACAATGCAGTAGGATGCCAGTCAGACGATGCAGTAGGACGCCGGTCAAACAATGCGGTAGGACGCCGGTCACACGGTGCGGTAGGACACCGGTCACACGATGCAGTTGGACACCGGTCACACGATGCGGTTGGACACCGGTCACACGATGCGGTTGGACACCGGTCACACGATGTGGTTGGACACCGGTCACACGATGCGGTTGGACACTGGTCACACGATGCGGTAGGACGCCGGTCACACGATGCGGTTGGACACCGGTCACACGATGCGGTTGGACACTGGTCACACGATGTGGTAGGACGCCGGTCACAAAATGTCCATTACCTGTTGCCCAGTTACATACAGTATGGGAGGAATGGAAACTGTTAAAGGGGTTTTTCTAGTGTAGTATATTTTTACCCCTCACCTCTACTGGCGTCTTCTCAGGTGTATAATAACCCCGTTGTCCGCGCCCATGTGACCTTCTTCAATACAACCAGCTCTCGACTTCCCACTTGTACTTGACCTGCTGATGTTGACAGCGGCCTGGCTGTAACCACGAATCTGTGCCATCTTCCCTGACCTACAACCTGGCCCCTGCCAGCCCTGACCTCATGTCTCCTGGTGGGCCACAACCTACCTTTGTGCCTCCCTGCAGTGAGGTCCAGATCTCTGTCCAGGGGTAAAGGTTACAAACTGTGGAGACTGTAGAGATTCTGCTCCTAGAATTGGCACTAATTACTAATTATTACTAATTATAATAATCTTTATGTATATGAAGCCTTCAAATTCCGTAGCTACTTGGACCAGGGATTTGCTGTAATACCAGGCCTGACCTATGGACAGATGTGGCGCTGTTGATAGGAAACATGCAGCAGTTTTAATATGTGATGATCCCTTTAAGAACATTTCACCTTAAACAATGTCCATGAGCTGTTGACTTGTTTCTCTTGTTTGTAAGACAGATTGATAATAACCAACATGGCCGCCTTCACCGATCCCTCGGGGGTTGTCACTCATCATTACCACATGGAGGAAATAATTACTAGAGGTCAGACCTAGAGGTACAGCACACACCTGGTGCTCCCCGCCATAGATTAATGAGGAATCGCCCTTCTGATGGGAGACCAGCGCTGGGAGGACACAAAGGGTTAATGCGCTTCCCTCGCATCCGCTCCCCACTGACCAATAATCTGTAAGCGCCATAAATCAGCGCGGTCCTCGTGTTCTCCGCAGCCTGCGCGCCGCCTCCACGTTATTTACAAGCTCATTACTGCTCCCTCACACATATCCTGCCCCCACCGGGGGGAATAACCAGCTATCTCACACATTTACCCCTGACTATCCTGCCCCCCATCTACCCCTGACTACCCTTCCCCCATCTACCCCTGACTATCCTGCCCCCCATCTACCCCTGACTATCCCGCTCCCCATCTACCCCTGACTATCCTGCCCGCATCTACCCCTGACTATCCTGCCCCCATCTACCCCTGACTATCCTGCCCCCATCTACCCCTGACTATCCTGCCCCCAATCTACCCCTGACTATCCTGCCCCCCATCTACCCCTGACTATCCTGCCCCCCATCTACCCCTGACTATCCCGCTCCCCATCTACCCCTGACTATCCTGCCCGCATCTACCCCTGACTATCCTGCCCCCATCTACCCCTGACTATCCTGCTCACATCTACCCCTGACTATCCTGCCCCCAATCTACCCCTGACTATCCTTCCCCCATCTACCCCTGACTATGCTTCCCCTATCTACTCCTGACTATCCTGCCCCCCCATCTACCCCTGACTATCCTTCCCCCATCTACCCCTGACTATCCTGCCCCATCTACCCCTGACTATCCTGCCCGCATCTACCCCTGACTATCCTGCCCCCATCTACCCCTGACTATCCTGCTCACATCTACCCCTGACTATCCTGCCCCCAATCTACCCCTGACTATCCTTCCCCCATCTACCCCTGACTATCCTGCCCCCCATCTACCCCTGACTATCCTGCCCGCATCTACCCATGACTATCCTTCCCCCATCTACCCCTGACTATCCTGCCCGCATCTACCCCTGACTATCCTGCCCGCATCTACCCGACTATCCTGCCCCCGTCTACACCTGACTATCCTTACCCCAATCTACCCCTGACTATATTGTCCCCAATCTACCTCTGACTATCCTGCCCGCCATCTACCCCTGACTATCCTGCCCCCATCTACCACACACTATCCTTCCCCTATCTACCTCTGACTATCCTACCCCCATCTACCCCTGACTATCCTGTCCCCATCTACCCCTGACTATCCTGCCCCCATCAACCCCTGACTATCCTTCCCCCATCTACTCCTGACTATCCTTCCCCCATCTACCCCTGACTATCCTGCCCCCCATCTACCCCTGACTATCCTGCCCCCATCTACCACTCACTATCCTTCCCCTATCTACCTCTGACTATCCTACCCCCATCTACCTCTGACTATCCTACCCCCATCTACCCCTGACTATCTTGTCCCCATCTACCCCTGACTATCCTGCCCCCCATCTACCCCTGACTATCCTTCCCCCATCTACCCCTGACTATCCTTCCCCCATCTACCCCTGACTATCCTGCCCCCATCTACCCCTGACTATCCTGCCCCCCATCTACCCCTGACTATCCTTCCCCCATCTACCCCTGACTATCCTGCCCCCCACTACCCCTGACTATCCATTCCCCATCTACCCCTGACTATCCTTCCCCCATCTACCCCTGACTATCCTTCCCCCATCTACCCCTGACTATTCTTCCCCATCTACCCCTGACTATCCTTCCCCCATCTACCCCTGACTATCCTGCCCCCCATCTACCCCTGACTATCCTGCCCCCATCGACCCCTGACTATCCTGCCCCCCCATCTACCCCTGACTATCCTGCCCCCCATCTACCCCTGACTATCCTGCCCCCCCATCTACCCCTGACTATCCTGCCCCCCCATCTACCCCTGACTCTCCTGCCCCCATCTACCCCTGACTATCCTGCCCCCATCTACCCCTGACTATCCTGCCCCTCATCTACCCCTGACCATCCTGCCCCCATCTACCTCAGACTATCCTTCCCCCTAGTTACCCCTGACTATCCTGCCCCCATCTACCCCTGACTATACTACCCCTCCTGTAGTACCTCCGTCTTGTATCATTAGCCCCCTCCCCTCTCATAATTCTGGTGTTGTTATAGTATAGGATGAGCGGGGCAGGATGACTGGTGCATAGTGCTGGTGAATGGGAGTGATTGTCCTTACAATGTTATCTGGCGGCGCAGGACCCTCGTCTATTCCTGGAGGCGCAGCCCCCCCCCCCCCAAATCCGCTGCCCCCCCCCCCCACCTCAATCCGCTGCCCCCCCTTCACCCACGTCCTGCTCATTGTTCACAGTAAGGAAAGAAATCTGCGCAGCCAGCAGAATCCTGCAGACCCGGGGGGAGAGGGACAGAGCGCAGGAACTCACACAGAACCGCCAGAACCCCCAACAGAACCGCTCTGTATACTGCTCCACCTGCATATACCACCAGAACCCCCAACAGAACTGCTCTGAATACTGCTCCACCTGCATATACCACCAGAACCCCCAACAGAACCGCTCTGAATACTGCTCCACCTGCATATACCACCAGAACCCCAACAGAACCGCTCTGTATACTGCACCCCCTGCATATATCACCAGAACCCCCAACAGAACCGCTCTGAATACTGCTTTACCTGCATATACCACCAGAACCCCAGATAGAACCACTCTGTATACTGCTCCACCTGCATATACCACCAGAACCCCAACAGAACCGCTCTGTATACTGCTCCACCTGCATATACCACCAGAACCCCCAACAGAACTGCTCTGAATACTGCTCCACCTGCATATACCACCAGAACCCCCAACAGAACCGCTCTGAATACTGCACCCCCTGCATATACCACCAGAACCCCCAACAGAACCGCTCTGAATACTGCTCCACCTGCATATACCACCAGAACCCCAACAGAACCGCTCTGTATACTGCACCCCCTGCATATATCACCAGAACCCCCAACAGAACCGCTCTGAATACTGCTTTACCTGCATATACCACCAGAACCCCAGATAGAACCACTCTGTATACTGCTCCACCTGCATATACCACCAGAACCCCCAACAGAACCGCTCTGTTTACTGAAACCCCCTGCATATACCACCAGAACCCCAACAGAACCGCTCTGTATACTGAAACCCCTGCATATACCACCAGAACCCCCAACAGAACCGCTCTCTGCACTGCCCCCTGGCATATACCACCAGAACCCCCAACAGAACCGCTGTATATACAGCTCCCCCTGCATATACCACCAGAACCCCCAACAGAACCGCTCTGTATAACGCTCCCTCTGCATATACCACCAGATCCCCCAACAGAACCGCTCTCTGTACTGCCTCCTGGTATATACCACCAGAACCCCCAACAGAACCGCTCTGTATAACGCTCCCTCTGCATATACCACCAGATCCCCCAACATAACCGCTCTCTGTACTGCCTCCTGGCATATACCACCAGAACCCCCAACAGGACCTCTCTATATACTGCTCACCCTGCATATACCACCAGAACCGCTCTGTATAATGCTCCCTCTGCATATACCACCAGAACCCCCAACAGAACTACTCTATATACTGCTCCACCTGCATATACCACCAGAACCCCCAACAGGACCTCTCTATATACTGCTCACCCTGCATATACCACCAGAACCGCTCTGTATAATGCTCCCTCTGCATATACCACCAGAACCCCCAACAGAACCACTCTATATACTGCTCCACCTGCATAGACCACCAGAACCCCCAACAGAACTACTCTATATACTGCTCCACCTGCATATACCACCAGAACCCCCAATAGAACCGCTCTGTATAATGTACACCCTGCACATACCACCAGGGACCCCCAACAGAACCGCTCTATATACTGCTCCCCCTGCACATACTGCCAGAACCCCCCCAACAGAACCGCTCTGTATACTACACCCTCTGCATATACCACCAGAACCCCCAACAGAAACATTGTAAAAATTCGCAATGTTACAGTAATATGCAAAAGTATTAGACAACTGAAGTTCCCCAATTATGTCATACTTCAACTATAGTTATATGTAAGACCTGAGAAGTCACGTGACGCCATCCTCCAATGACCTGTGCTATACACAACCACTGGTCACGTGACATAATCCTCCAATGACTAGTGCTATATACAACCACTGGTCATGTGACACCATCCTCCAATGACTAGTGCTATATACAACCACTGGTCACGTGACATCATCCTCCAATGACTAGTGCTATACACAACCACTGGTCACGTGACATCATCCTCCAATGACTAGTGCTATACACAACCACTGGTCACGTGACATCATCCTCCAATGACTAGTGCTATACACAACCACTGGTCACGTGACATCATCCTCCAATGACTAGTGCTATACACAACCACTGGTCATGTGACATCATCCTCCAATGACTAGTGCTATACACAACCACTGGTCACGTGACATCATCCTCCAATGACTAGTGCTATACACAACCACTGGTCGTGTGACGCCATCCTCCAATGACTAGTGCTATACACAACCACTGGTCATACCTGTCCCTCCTCTACATAATACCCTCCTCATCATACCTGCCCCTCCTCTGCATAATACCCTCCTCATCATACCTGCACCGCCTGTACATAATACCCTCCTCATCATACCTGCACCTCCTGTACATAATACCCTCCTCATCATACCTGCACCTCCTGTACATAATACCCTCCTCATACCTGCCCCTCCTCTACATAATACCCTCCTCATCATACCTGCACCGCCTGTACATAATACCCTCCTCATACCTGCCCCTCCTGTACATAATACCCTCCTCATCATACCTGCACCTCCTGTACATAATACCCTCCTCATCATACCTGCACCTCCTGTACATAATACCCTCCTCATCATACCTGCACCTCCTGTACATAATACCCTCCTCATCATGCCTGCCCCTCCTCTACATAATACCCTCCTCAGCATACCTGCATCTCCTATACATAATACCCTCCTCATACCTGCACCGCCTGTACATAATACCCTCCTCATCATACCTGCCCCTCCTGTACATAATACCCTCCTCTTCATACCTGCCCCTCCTGTACATAATACCCTCCTCATCATACCTGCACCTCCTGTACATAATACCCTCCTCATCATACCTGCCCCTCCTGTACATAATACCCTCCTCATCATACCTGCACCTCCTGTACATAATACCCTCCTCATCATACCTGCCCCTCCTGTACATAATACCCTCCTCATCATACCTGTACCTCCTGTACATAATACCCTCCTCATCATACCTGCCCCTCCTGTACATAATACCCTCCTCATCATACCTGCACCTCCTCTACATAATACCCTCCTCAGCATACCTGCACCTCCTGTACATAATACCCTCCTCATACCTGCCCCTCCTGTGCATAATACCCTCCTCATACCTGCCCCTCCTGTACATAATACCCTCCTCATACCTGCCCCTCCTGTACATAATACCCTCCTCATCATACCTGCACCTCCTGTACATAATACCCTCCTCATCATACCTGCCCCTCCTGTACATAATACCCTCCTCATCATACCTGTACCTCCTGTACATAATACCCTCCTCATCATACCTGCCCCTCCTGTACATAATACCCTCCTCATCATACCTGCACCTCCTCTACATAATACCCTCCTCATCATACCTGCACCTCCTGTACATAATACCCTCCTCATACCTGCCCCTCCTGTACATAATACCCTCCTCATCATACCTGCACCTCCTGTACATAATACCCTCCTCATCATACCTGCACCTCCTGTACATAATACCCTCCTCATCATACCTGCACCTCCTGTACATAATACCCTCCTCATCATACCTGTACCTCCTGTACATAATACCCTCCTCATCATACCTGCACCTCCTGTACATAATACCCTCCTCATCATACCTGCACCTCCTGTATATAATACCCTCCTCATCATACCTGCACCTCCTGTACATAATACCCTCCTCATCATACCTGCACCTCCTGTACATAATACCCTCCTCATCATACCTTCCCCCGCCTGTACATAATACCCTCCTCATACCTGCACCTCCTGTACATAATACCCTCCTCATCATACCTGCACCTCCTGTACATAATATCCTCCTCATCATGCCTGTCCCTCCTCTACATAATACCCTCCTCAGCATACCTGCACCTCCTGTACATAATACCCTCCTCATCATACCTGCACCGCCTGTACATAATACCCTCCTCATCATACCTGCCCCTCCTGTACATAATACCCTCCTCATCATACCTGCACCTCCTGTACATAATACCCTCCTCATCATACCTGCCCCTCCTGTACATAATACCCTCCTCATCATACCTGCACCTCCTGTACATAATACCCTCCTCATCATACCTGCACCTCCTGTACATAATACCCTCCTCATCATACCTGCACCTCCTGTACATAATACCCTCCTCATCATACCTGCACCTCCTGTACATAATACCCTCCTCATACCTGCCCCTCCTGTACATAATACCCTCCTCATCATACCTGCACCTCCTGTACATAATACCCTCCTCATCATACCTGCACCTCCTGTACATAATACCCTCCTCATCATACCTGCACCTCCTGTACATAATACCCTCCTCATCATACCTGTACCTCCTGTACATAATACCCTCCTCATCATACCTGCACCTCCTGTACATAATACCCTCCTCATCATACCTGCACCTCCTGTATATAATACCCTCCTCATCATACCTGCACCTCCTGTACATAATACCCTCCTCATCATACCTGCACCTCCTGTACATAATACCCTCCTCATCATACCTTCCCCCGCCTGTACATAATACCCTCCTCATACCTGCACCTCCTGTACATAATACCCTCCTCATCATACCTGCACCTCCTGTACATAATATCCTCCTCATCATGCCTGCCCCTCCTCTACATAATACCCTCCTCAGCATACCTGTACCTCCTGTACATAATACCCTCCTCATCATACCTGCACCTCCTGTACATAATACCCTCCTCATACCTGCACCTCCGGTACATAATACCCTCCTCATCATACCTGCACCGCCTGTACATAATACCCTCCTCCTCATACCTGCCCCTCCTGTACATAATACCCTCCTCATCATACCTGCACCTCCTGTACATAATACCCTCCTCCTCATACCTGCACCTCCTGTACATAATACCCTCCTCATCATACCTGCACCTTCTGTACATAATACCCTCCTCATCATACCTGCACCTCCTGTACATAATACCCTCCTCATCATGCCTGCCCCTCCTGTACATAATACCCTCCTCATCATACCTGCACCTCCTGTATATAATACCCTCCTCATCATACCTGCACCTCCTGTACATAATACCCTCCTCATACCTGCACCGCCTGTACATAATACCCTCCTCCTCATACCTGCTCCTCCTGTACATAATACCCTTCTCATCATACCTGCACCTCCTGTACATAATACCCTCCTCATACCTGCACCTCCTGTACATAATACCCTCCTCATCATACCTGCACCTCCTGTACATAATACCCTCCTCATCATACCTGCACCTCCTGTACATAATACCCTCCTCCTCATACCTGCACCTCCTGTACATAATACCCTCCTCATCATACCTGCACCGCCTGTACATAATACCCTCCTCATCATACCTGCACCTCCTGTACATAATACCCTCCTCATCATACCTGCACCTCCTGTACATAATACCCTCCTCATCATACCTGCACCTCCTGTATATAATACCCTCCTCATCATACCTGCACCTCCTGTACATAATACCCTCCTCAGCATACCTGCACCTCCTGTACATAATACCCTCCTCATCATACCTGCACCGCCTGTACATAATACCCTCCTCATACCTGCACCGCCTGTACATAATACCCTCCTCATACCTGCACCTCCTGTACATAATACCCTCCTCATCATACCTGCACCGCCTGTACATAATACCCTCCTCATACCTGCCCCTCCTGTACATAATACCCTCCTCATCATACCTGCACCTCCTGTACATAATACCCTCCTCATCATACCTGCACCTCCTGTACATAATACCCTCCTCATCATACCTGCACCTCCTGTACATAATACCCTCCTTATCATACCTGCACCTCCTCTACATAATACCCTCCTCAGCATACCTGCACCTCCTCTACATAATACCCTCCTCATCATACCTGCACCTCCTGTACATAATACCCTCCTCATCATACCTGCACCTCCTGTACATAATACCCTCCTCATCATACCTGCACCTCCTGTACATAATACCCTCCTCATCATACCTGCACCTCCTGTACATAATACCCTCCTCATCATACCTGCACCTCCTGTACATAATACCCTCCTCATCATACCTGCACCTCCTGTACATAATACCCTCCTCATCATACCTGCACCGCCTGTACATAATACCCTCCTCATCATACCTGCACCTCCTGTACATAATACCCTCCTCAGCATACCTGCACCTCCTGTACATAATACCCTCCTCATCATACCTGCACCTCCTGTACATAATACCCTCCTCATCATACCTGCACCTCCTGTACATAATACCCTCCTCATCATACCTGCACCTCCTGTACATAATACCCTCCTCATCATACCTGCACCGCCTGTACATAATACCCTCCTCATCATACCTGCACCGCCTGTACATAATACCCTCCTCATACCTAAGCATAAGCCTGTACATAATACCCTCCTCATACCTAAGCATAAGCCTGTACATCATCATGCCGGTGCAGCTTAGTTTGCAGGTCTCCATCAGTCATGATTAAGTCTTTGCTTCCGTCCTCGCTCAGACATTGGGGGGATCATTAGAGACTCGCGGCTTTACAGCCAAGAAGCGATCAATCCTGCCGGCTCTGAGCTGTGGATGTGAGATCAATACGGATCCGAGGCTTCACACCTCAGACCGGAGCTCAGGGGAGCAGCTCCTAAACTACATCCCTGGCCTAAAAAGTCACAATGTTACAGGACTAAGTATTAGAACTGAAGTTCCCCTATTCTGTCATACTTCAAATATGGTTATACGTAAGTGCTGTACAAAACCACTGGTCATGTGACCTCATCCTCCAATGACTAGTGCTGTACAAAACCACTGGTCATGTGACCTCATCCTCCAATGACTAGTGCTATACACAACCATTGGTCATGTGACCCCATCCTCCAATGACTAGTGCTATACACAACCACTGGTCATGTGACCCCATCCTCCAATGACTAGTGCTATACACAACCACTGGTCATGTGACCCCATCCTCCAATGACTAGTGCTATACACAATCACTGGTCATGTGACACCATCCTCCAATGACTAGTGCTATACACAACCACTGGTCATGTGACGCCATCCTCCAATGACTAGTGCTATACACAACCACTGGTCATGTGACATTATCCTCCAATGACTAGTACTATACACAACCACTGGTCATGTGACATTATCCTCCAATGACTAGTACTATACACAACCACTGGTCATGTGATGCAATCCTCCAATGACTAGTGCTATACACAACCACTGGTCATGTGACCCCATCCTCCAATGACTAGTGCTATACACAACCACTGGTCATGTGACATTATCCTCCAATGACTAGTACTATACACAACCACTGGTCATGTGATGCAATCCTCCAATGACTAGTGCTATACACAACCACTGGTCATGTGACCCCATCCTCCAATGACTAGTGCTATACACAACCACTGGTCATGTGACCCCATCCTCCAATGACTAGTGCTATACACAATCACTGGTCATGTGACATCATCCTCCAATGACTAGTGCTATACACAACCACTGGTCATGTGACCCCATCCTCCAATGACTAGTGCTATACACAACCACTGGTCATGTGACCCCATCCTCCAATGACTAGTGCTATACACAACTACTGGTCATGTAACACCATCCTCCAATGACTAGTCCTATACACAACCACTGGTCATGTGACGCCATCCTCCAATGGCTAGTGCTATACACAACCACTGGTCATGTGACGCAATCCTCCAATGACTAGTACTATACACAACCACTGGTCATGTTACATCATCCTCCAATGGCTAGTGCTATACACAACCACTGGTCATGTGACGCAATCCTCCAATGACTAGTGCTATACATAACCACTGGTCATGTGACATTATCCTCCAATGGCTAGTGCTATACATAACCACTGGTCATGTGACGCAATCCTCCAATGACTAGTGCTATACACAACCACTGGTCGTGTGACGCCATCCTCCAATGACTAGTGCTATACACAACCACTGGTCATGTGACACCATCCTCCAATGACTAGTGCTATACACAACCACTGGTCATGTGACGCCATCCTCCAATGACTAGTGCTATACACAACCACTGGTCATGTGACGCCATCCTCCAATGACTAGTGCTATACACAACCACTGGTCATGTGACACCATCCTCCAATGACTAGTGCTATAAACAACAACTAGTCATGTGACGCCATCCTCCAATGACTAGTGCTATACACAACCACTGGTCATGTGACGCCATCCTCCAATGACTAGTGCTATACACAACCACTGGTCATGTGACACCATCCTCCAATGACTAGTGTTATACACAACAACTAGTCATGTGACACCATCCTCCAATGACTAGTACTATACACAACCACTGGTCATGTTACATCATCCTCCAATGACTAGTGCTATACACAACCACTGGTCATGTGACATTATCCTCCAATGGCTAGTGCTATACACAACCACTGGTCATGTGACCCCATCCTCCAATGACTAGTGCTATACACAACCACTGGTCATGTTACATCATCCTCCAATGACTAGTGCTATACACAACCACTGGTCATGTGACGCAATCCTCCAATGACTAGTGCTATACACAACCACTGATCATGTGACCCCATCATCCAATGACTAGTGCTATACACAACCACTGGTCATGTGACACCATGCTCCAATGACTAGTGCTATAAACCACAACTAGTCATGTGACGCCATCCTCCAATGACTAGTGCTATACACAACCACTGGTCATGTGACGCCATCCTCCAATGACTAGTGCTATACACAACCACTGGTCATGTGATGCAATCCTCCAATGACTAGTGCTATACACAACCACTGGTCATGTGACGCCATCCTCCAATGACTAGTGCTATAAACAACAACTAGTCATGTGACATCATCCTCCAATGACTAGTGCTATACACAACCACTGGTCATGTGACGCCATCCTCCAATGACTAGTGCTATAAACAACAACTAGTCATGTGACACCATCCTCCAATGACTAGTGCTATACACAACCACTGGTCATGTGACGCCATCCTCCAATGACTAGTGCTATACACAACCACTGGTCACGTGACATCTTCCTCCAATGACTAGTGCTATACACAACCACTGGTTACGTGAAGCCATCCTCCAATGACTAGTGCTATACACAACCACTGGTCATGTGACATCATCCTCCAATGACTAGTGCTATACACAACCACTGGTCATGTGACCCCATCCTCCAATGACTAGTGCTATACACAACCACTGGTCATGTGACATCATCCTCCAATGACTAGTGCTATACACAACCACTGGTCATGTGACGCCATCCTCCAATGGCTAGTACTATACACAACCACTGGTCATGTGACGCCATCCTCCAATGACTAGTGCTATACACAACCACTGGTCATGTGACGCCATCCTCCAATGACTAGTGCTATACACAACCACTGGTCATGTGACGCCATCCTCCAATGACTAGTGCTATACACAACCATGACTGCTTTATTCCATCTCATAGCAACATTTCGATTGCAATAGATCTTTGTCAAGTATTGCGATATTCAACCCTGGGCTAGGGCTGACGGCACTTCCACAGTTACTACAGTCCTACTGTGACTTCGGCCTACATTTTATATACTACTATACACTACTTTTAGTGCATCCGCTGCGTGTAGTGCATCCGCTATGTGTTATGTGCAATGCATCCGCTATGTGTAGTGCATCCGCTATGTGTAGTGCATCCGCTGCGTGTAGTGCATCTGCTATGTGTTATGTGCAAGGCATCCGCTATGTGTAGTGCATCCGCTATGTGTAGTGCATCCGCTATGTGTAGTGCATCCGCTATGTGTAATGCATCTGCTATGTGTAGTGCATCCGCTATGTGTAGTGCATCCGCTATGTGTAGTGCATCCGCTATGTGTAATGCATCTGCTATGTGTAGTGCATCCGCTATGTGTAGTGCATCCGCTGCGTGTAATGCATCCGCTATGTGTAGTGCATCCGCTATGTGTAGTGCATCCGCTATGTGTAATGCATCTGCTATGTGTAGTGCATCCGCTATGTGTAGTGCATCCGCTGCGTGTAATGCATCCGCTATGTGTAGTGCATCCGCTATGTGTAGTGCATCCGCTATGTGTAATGCATTCGCTATGTGTAGTGCATCCGCTGCGTGTAGTGCATCCGCTGCGTGTAATGCATCCGCTATGTGTGGTGCATCCGCTGCGTGTAATGCATCCGCTATGTGTAGTGCATCCGCTATGTATAGTGCATCCACTATGTGTAATGCATCCGCTATGTGTAGTGCATCCGCTTTGTCTAATGCATCCGCTATGGGGGTCATTTACTAATGGCCCGATTCGCGTTTTCCCGACGTGTTACCCGAATATTTCCGATTTGCGCCGATTGTACCTGAATTGCCCCGGGATTTTGGCGCACGCGATCGGATTGTGGCGCATCGGCGCCGGCATGCGCGCGACGGAAATCGGGGGGCGTGGCCGAACGAAAACCCGACGTATTCGGAAAAACCGCCGCATTTAAAAACCGAAAAAGTGTCGCTCGGTAAGCGCTTACCTTCACCTGGTCCGAGGTGGTGCATTCCGGCGCGTTGAGATGATTTTCAGCGCAGCAGCGCCACCTGGTGGACGGCGGAGGAACTATCTTCATAAATCCCGGCCGGACCCGAATCCTGTGCAGAGAATGCGCCACTGGATCGCGAATGGACCGGGTAAGTAAATGTGCCCCTATGTGTAGTGCATCCACTATGTGTAATGCATCCGCTATGTGTAGTGCATCCGCTATGTGTAATGCATCCGCTATGTGTAGTGCATCCACTATGTGTAATGCATCCGCTATGTGTAGTGCATCCGCTATGTGTAATGCATCCGCTATGTGTAATGCATCCGCTATGTGTAGTGCATCCGCTATGTGTAATGCATCCGCTATGTGTAGTGCATCCGCTATGTGTAGTGCATCCGCTATGTGTAGTGCATCCGCTATGTGTAGTGCAGACGCTGCGTGTAATGCATCCGCTATGTGTAGTGCATCCGCTATGTGTAGTGCATCCGCTATGTGTAGTGCATCCGCTGCGTGTAGTGCATCCGCTATGTGTAATGCATCTGCTATGTGTAGTGCATCCGCTATGTGTAATGCATCCGCTGCGTGTAATGCATCCGCTACGTGTAATGCATCCGCTATGTGTAGTGCATCCGCTGCGTGTAATGCATCCGCTACGTGTAATGCATCTGCTATGTATAGTGCATCCGCTACGTGTAATGCATCCGCTATGTGTAGTGCATCCGCTATGTGTAATGCATCCGCTATGTGTAGTGCATCCGCTATGTGTAGTGCATCCGCTATGTGTAGTGCATTCGCTATGTGTAGTGCATCCGCTGTGTGTAGTGCATCCGCTATGTGTAGTGCAGACGCTGCGTGTAATGCATCCGCTATGTGTAGTGCATCCGCTATGTGTAGTGCATCCGCTATGTGTAATGCATCCGCTGTGTGTAGTGCATCCGCTATGTGTAGTGCAGACGCTGTGTGTAGTGCATCCGCTATGTGTAGTGCATCCGCTGTGTGTAGTGCATCCGCTATGTGTAGTGCAGACGCTGCGTGTAATGCATCCGCTATGTGTAGTGCATCCGCTATGTGTAGTGCATCCGCTATGTGTAATGCATCCGCTGTGTGTAATGCATCCGCTATGTGTAGTGCATCCGCTGCGCCCGCTGTGTATGGTGACACGTTCCACCAGTGATTGATCGGTGTGGCTGAGAGCCGAGACGCTCGGTGTCTCCAAGGCGGAAATCGTCTGTTCCATTTACAACCCTAACAAACAGCGGACGCCGCATGAATGTGAAGTGTTTCACCGCACAGATGTGATGTATCTAATCTCTACAGAGCACCACACAGATGTGATGTATCTAATCTCTACAGAGCACCACACAGATGTGATGTATCTAATCTCTACAGAGCACCGCACAGATGTGATGTATCTAATCTCTACAGAGCACCACACAGATGTGATGTATCTAATCTCTACAGAGCACCACACAGATGTGATGTATCTAATCTCTACAGAGCACCACACAGATGTGATGTATCTAATCTCTACAGAGCACCGCACAGATGTGATGTATCTAACTACAGAGCACCACACAGATGTGATGTATCTAATCTCTACAGAGCACCACACAGATGTGATGTATCTAATCTCTACAGAGCACCGCACAGATGTGATGTATCTAACTACAGAGCACCGCACAGATGTGATGTATCTAACTACAGAGCACCACACAGATGTGATGTATCTAATCTCTACAGAGCACCGCACAGATGTGATGTATCTAATCTCTACAGAGCACCACACAGATGTGATGTATCTAATCTCTACAGAGCACCACACAGATGTGATGTATCTAATCTCTACAGAGCACCACACAGATGTGATGTATCTAATCTCTACAGAGCACCACACAGATGTGATGTATCTAATCTCTACAGAGCTCCGCACAGATGTGATGTATCTAATCTCTACAGAGCACCACACAGAGGTGATGTATCTAATCTCTACAGAGCACCGCACAGATGTGATGTATCTAACTACAGAGCACCGCACAGATGTGATGTATCTAATCTCTACAGAGCACCACACAGATGTGATGTATCTAAATACAGAGCACCACACAGATGTGATGTATCTAATCTCTACAGAGCACCACACAGATGTGATGTATCTAACTACAGAGCACCGCACAGATGTGATGTATCTAATCTCTACAGAGCACCGCACAGATGTGATGTATCTAACTACAGAGCACCGCACAGATGTGATGTATCTAATCTCTACAGAGCACCACACAGATGTGATGTATCTAATCTCTACAGAGCACCACACAGATGTGATGTATCTAATCTCTACAGAGCACCACACAGATGTGATGTATCTAATCTCTACAGAGCTCCGCACAGATGTGATGTATCTAATCTCTACAGAGCACCACACAGAGGTGATGTATCTAATCTCTACAGAGCACCGCACAGATGTGATGTTTCTAACTACAGAGCACCGCACAGATGTGATGTATCTAACTACAGAGCACCACACAGATGTGATGTATCTAACTACAGAGCACCACACAGATGTGATGTATCTAATCTCTACAGAGCACCGCACAGATGTGATGTATCTAATCTCTACAGAGCACCACACAGATGTGATGTATCTAATCTCTACAGAGCACCACACAGATGTGATGTATCTAACTACAGAGCACCGCACAGATGTGATGTATCTAACTACAGAGCACCACACAGATGTGATGTATCTAATCTCTACAGAGCACCGCACAGATGTGATGTATCTAATCTCTACAGAGCACCACACAGATGTGATGTATCTAATCTCTACAGAGCACCACACAGATGTGATGTATCTAACTACAGAGCACCGCACAGATGTGACGTATCTAAACTCTACAGAGCACCACACAGATGTGATGTATCTAACTACAGAGCACCGCACAGATGTGATGTATCTAATCTCTACAGAGCACCGCACAGATGTGATGTATCTAATCTCTACAGAGCACCGCACAGATGTGATGTATCTAATCTCTACAGAGCACCACACAGATGTGATGTATCTAACTACAGAGCACCACACAGATGTGATGTATCTAACTACAGAGCACCGCACAGATGTGACGTATCTAAACTCTACAGAGCACCACACAGATGTGATGTATCTAACTACAGAGCACCGCACAGATGTGATGTATCTAATCTCTACAGAGCGCCGCACAGATGTGATGTATCTAATCTCTACAGAGCACCGTACAGATGTGATGTATCTAATCTCTACAGAGCACCACACAGATGTGATGTATCTAATCTCTACAGAGCACCGCACAGATGTGATGTATCTAATCTCTACAGAGCACCACACAGATGTGATGTATCTAATCTCTACAGAGCACCGTACAGATGTGATGTATCTAATCTCTACAGAGCACCACACAGATGTGATGTATCTAATCTCTACAGAGCACCGCACAGATGTGATGTATCTAATCTCTACAGAGCACCGCACAGATGTGATGTATCTAACTACAGAGCACCACACGGATGTGATGTATCTAACTACAGAGCACTGCACAGATGTGATGTATCTAAACTCTACAGAGCACTGCACAGATGTGATGTATCTAACTACAGAGCACCACACAGATGTGACGTATCTAACTACAGAGCACCACACAGATGTGATGTATCTAATCTCTACAGAGCACCACACAGATGTGATGTATCTAATCTCTACAGAGCACCGCACAGATGTGATGTATCTAATCTCTACAGAGCACCACACAGATGTGATGTATCTAATCTCTACAGAGCACCGCACGGATGTGATGTATCTAACTACAGAGCACCGCACGGATGTGACGTATCTAACTACAGAGCACCACACGGATGTGACGTATCTAACTACAGAGCACCACACGGATGTGACGTATCTAACTACAGAGCACCACACGGATGTGATGTATCTAACTACAGAGCACCACACGGATGTGACGTATCTAACTACAGAGCACCACACGGATGTGACGTATCTAACTACAGAGCCCTGCTCCGCCTTGTCGTCTTCAGACTTCATTAAACATCTACACCTGACCATATACCAGACACTGACACTGCTGTATCCTGCAGGTATAGGGGGGCTCTGGGGTCCGGGGGCTTGGGTCATGCTCGGGGCTATGCACCTGCATCACACTGTGCTGTAAAATGTGAAAAATCAAAAAAGCTTCATCCATCATGGAAGATTTATAAGACAGGTGAAATATAGATACAGGTGAGATAGAGAGACAGGTGAGATAGAGAGACAGGTGAGATAGAGATACAGGTGACATAGAGATACAGGTGAGATAGAGAGACAGGTGAGATAGAGAGACAGGTGAGATAGAGATACAGGTGACATAGAGATACAGGTGACATAGAGATACAGGTGAGATAGAGAGACAGGTGAGATAGAGAGACAGGTGAGATAGAGATACAGGTGAGATAGAGATACAGGTGACATAGAGATACAGGTGAGATAGAGATACAGGTGAGATAGAGATACAGGTGAGATAGAGATACAGGTGAGATAAAGATACAGGTGACATAGAGATACAGGTGAGATAGAGATACAGGTGAGATAGAGATACAGGTGAGATAGAGATAAAGGTGAGATAGAGATACAGGTGAGACAGAGATACAGGTGAGACAGAGATACAGGTGAGACAGAGATACAGGTGACATAGAGATACAGGTGAGATAGAGATACAGGTGAGATAAAGATACAGGTGAGATAGAGATACAGGTGAGATAGAGATACAGGTGAGATAGAGAGACAGGTGAGATAGAGAGACAGGTGAGATAGAGATACAGGTGAGACAGAGATACAGGTGAGACAGAGATACAGGTGAGACATAGATACAGGTGAGATAAAGATACAGGTGAGACAGAGATACAGGTGACATAGAGATACAGGTGAGATAGAGATACAGGTGAGATAGAGATACAGGTGAGACAGAGATACAGGTGAGATAGAGATACAGGTGAGATAGAGAGACAGGTGAGATAGAGATACAGGTGACACATAGATACAGGTGAGACATAGCTACAGGTGACACATAGATACAGGTGAGACATAGCTACAGGTGACATAGAGATACAGGTGAGACAGATACAGGTGAGATAGAGAGACAGGTGAGATAGAGATACAGGTGAGACAGAGATACAGGTGAGATAGAGATACAGGTGAGATAGAGAGACAGGTGAGATAGAGATACAGGTGACACATAGATACAGGTGAGACATAGCTACAGGTGACACATAGATACAGGTGAGACATAGCTACAGGTGACACATAGCTACAGGTGACACATAGATACAGGTGAGACATAGCTACAGGTGAGACATAGCTACAGGTGACACATAGATACAGGTGACATATAGCTACAGGTAAGATATGCATACACTGGATCCATATACAGCACAATCTTAGGCAAAACAAATTCTGAGCTGACTCCAAAAGCTCAGAATAAGCAATACATTTTATAGAAACATTCTAGCTATGTGTGCACTTCCCCCCGTCCTCCGGTGCACACAGGGAGTCAGAATATTACATTCTAGCTATGTGTGCACTTCCCCCCTCCTCCGGTGCATACAGGGAGTCAGAATATTACATTCTAGCTATGTGTGCACTTCCCCCCATCCTCCGGTGCATACAGGGAGTCAGAATATTACATTCTAGCTATGCGTGCACTTCCCCCCGTCCTCCGGTGCATACAGGGAGTCAGAATATTACATTCTAGCTATGTGTGCACTTCCCCCCGTCCTCCGGTGCACACAGGGAGTCAGAATATTACATTCTAGCTATGTGTGCACTTCCCCCCATCCTCCGGTGCACACAGGGAGTCAGAATATTACATTCTAGCTATGTGTGCACTTCCCACCGTCCTCCGGTGCACACAGGCAGTCAGAATATTACATTCTAGCTATGTGTGCACTTCCCACCGTCCTCCGGTGCACACAGGCAGTCAGAATATTACATTCTAGCTATGTGTGCACTTCCCCCCATCCTCCGGTGCACACAGGAAGTCAGAATATTACATTCTAGCTATGTGTGCACTTCCCACCGTCCTCCAGTGCACACAGGGAGTCAGAATATTACATTCTAGCTATGTGTGCACTTCCCACCGTCCTCCGGTGCATACAGGGAGTCAGAATATTACATTCTAGCTATGTGTGCACTTCCCCCCATCCTCCGGTGCACACAGGGAGTCAGAATATTACATTCTAGCTATGTGTGCACTTCCCACCGTCCTCCGGTGCACACAGGGAGTCAGAATATTACATTCTAGCTATGTGTGCACTTCCCCCCTTCCTCCATTGTGCACAGGGAGTCAGAATATTACATTCTAGCTATGTGTGCACTTCCCCCCGTCCTCTGGTGCACACAGGGAGTCAGAATATTACATTCTAGCTATGTGTGCACTTCCCCCCATCCTCCGGTGCACACAGGTGGGTTTGGGTTCTCCTCCGCGCTCTGCGTCCCTGCGTGAACCCGCTATCAGACAAAGTGCAGCTTCAGCAGCCGCTCCTGAGCCGGCGGCTTCTCTCTGTCACATCCGTTGTCACTTCTGGTAAATACATCTCTGTGTTATTATTATTCCTGCGCTTTATAGCAATAAAAAGGCGAGTGCGGTATAATAATCCCCCGCCGCGTGCTGCCGCTGATTATAATTACATCCCATGCTTCCTTCTGCCAAATAGTCACGCTCTGTCCCCGCTCACAGCGCACATCTGAAGAGTTACACTCGCTAAAGCTGACACAATGTTACATCCTGCGTATCCGGCTGAATTCCTTCTTTCTAGAGGACAGAAGCTCATTACCATATCAGATTATACAGAGTCTATGGAGAAGGGAGGGGGAGCAGTGAGTCACAGCAGAGAGGTCTCCACCTGCAGACTTACAGAGCGAGGTCTCCACCTGCAGATTTACAGAGCGAGGTCTCCACCTGCAGACTTACAGAGCGAGGTCTCCACCTGCAGACTTACAGAACGAGGTCTCCACCTGCAGACTTACAGAGCGAGGTCTCCACCTGCAGACTTACAGAGCGAGGTCTCCACCTGCAGACTTACAGAGCGAGGTCTCCACCTGCAGACTTACAGAGCGAGGTCTCCACCTGCAGACTTACAGAGCGAGGTCTCCACCTGCAGACTTACAGGGGGTCATTTACTAAGGGCCCGATTCGCATTTTCCCGACGTGTTACCCGAATGTTTCCGATTTCCCACGGGATTTTGGCGCACATGATCGTATTGTGGTGCATCGTCGCTGGCATGCACGCGACGGAAATCGGGGGCGTGGCTGAATGAAAACCTGACGGATTTGGAAAAACCGCCGCATTAGAAAAATAAAAAAGTGTCGTGGGACTCGCGCTTACCTTCACTCGGTCCGGCTTGGTGAAGATCAGTGCACTCCGGGGAACTTCAGCGCAGCAGCGCAACCTGGTGGACGTCGGAGGAAATGCCTTAATAATTCCCATCCGGACCCGGATCCAACGCAGAGAACGCGACGCTGGATCGCGAATGGACCGGGTAAGTAAATCTGCCCCACAGAGATTACAAGTCACATAACAATCAGGACCCCTGTGACTCTGCATGTACACACATCGCACTGCTGACTGGCACAAACTTTGTGGGAAGGTGAGGTTAACGGTAAAGGATACAGAGCCAAATCCTAATGTTTTAGTAAAATCCAGCAACAGAAAGTTGCTAATTCTTTCCATTTAACAACAGAACTAAAAATGTAACAAAACAATCTAGAAAGTGACTACAGATGTAACATAGATGCAGGTCACTGTAACACTGTAACAAAACCTCAGCGCAATGATCCTGGTCTGGAGGTTTTGGTGACCCGTTTAACCTACAAATGAGTCATTCACACAGTGTGGATGTCAGGCCGCTCCTCATTGGCTCCTCCCCGGCGACTGTCTGGTGTATTCAGAAGTGGAGCCATTGTTTTCCTAATCAGCTTAATTACCATTGTTATGCAAATGAGAATCGGCACAGTTTATTTTTATACAGGAAAGGAGGAATCAGCGACAATGAGATATTTTAAAGATCATTTCCTCCTGAAATTAAAGGGGTGAAGCAGTTTGTCCTTGACTCATCCTCTGAGGTCACTTATTGTTGGGGGAACGGCACTGACTACCAATATGGCCGCAGCTCTGATACAGCTTTCTCAGACTCCTGCATGTGTAAGTCTGTCTAATTGTATTATGATACACCCCTGCAATGATCAGGAATTAATAGCAACTAGTATCAGGACTACTATAGCAAAGACCCACATGGCGCTGTAGGCGGAGCCAATGGCGGTCTCTTACCGGTTTCAGTGTGCTCCGCAGGTCCATGGAGAAGCTCTCTGGAGCCAGGACCTGATCATACACATCACACTCCTTACTGGCACCTCCCGCACACAACAGCTGTGCCCTCTGTCCCAGGGGATGGCACAAGGCGGGCGTGGAAGGACAGAGGACACAAAGGAGGGCACAAGCTCAAACATAACGGGAGGAATCAGAGAAATGGGGAGCGGCAGAGGGACCGAAAAAGAAACTCAAGCAGAGAAGGAGAGATAAGGAAAGAAGCAGAGAAGTCAGAAGCAACAGAGAAGAACCAGACAAAAGCTAGAAAGAGGAATTGAGACACAGGGACCAGCAACAGAGAGCGACAGCAGAGAACAGAGACAGAGGTACATGGCCAAGGAGCAGAGACAAGATGCAGAGAAGACAGAGAAGTAATGGCCAAGGAGCAGAGACAAGAAGCTGAGAAGACAGAGAAGTAATGGCCAAGGAGCAGAGACAAGACTCTGAGAAGACAGAGAAGTAATGGTCAAGGAGCAGAGACAAGACGCTGAAAAGACAGAGAAGTAATGGTCAAGGAGCAGAGACAAGACGCTGAAAAGAAAGAGACAGAGAAGTAATGGCCAAGGAGCAGAGACAAGACTCTGAAAAGAAAGAGACAGAGAAGTAATGGCCAAGGAGCAGAGACAAGACTCTGAAAAGAAAGAGACAGAGAAGTAATGGCCAAGGAGCAGAGACAAGACTCTGAGAAGACAGAGAAGTAATGGCTAAGGAGCATAGACAAGACTCTGAGAGGACAGAGAAGTAATGGTCAAGGAGCAGAGACAAGACGCTGAGAAGACAGAGAAGTAATGGCCAAGGAGCAGAGACAAGACGCTGAGAAGACAGAGAAGTAATGGTCAAGGAGCAGAGACAAGACGCTGAGAAGACAGAGAAGTAATGGCCAAGGAGCAGAGACAAGAAGCTGAGAAGACAGAGAAGTAATGGCCAAGGAGCAGAGACAAGACTCTGAGAAGACAGAGAAGTAATGGTCAAGGAGCAGAGACAAGACGCTGAAAAGACAGAGAAGTAATGGTCAATGAGCAGAGACAAGACTCTGAAAAGAAAGAGACAGAGAAGTAATGGCCAAGGAGCAGAGACAAGACTCTGAGAAGACAGAGAAGTAATGGCTAAGGAGCATAGACAAGACTCTGAGAGGACAGAGAAGTAATGGTCAAGGAGCAGAGACAAGACGCTGAGAAGACAGAGAAGTAATGGCCAAGGAGCAGAGACAAGACTCTGAGAAGACAGAGAAGTAATGGCTAAGGAGCATAGACAAGACTCTGAGAGGACAGAGAAGTAATGGTCAAGGAGCAGAGACAAGACGCTGAGAAGACAGAGAAGTAATGGCCAAGGAGCAGAGACAAGACTCTGAGAAGACAGAGAAGTAATGGCCAAGGAGCAGAGACAAGACTCTGAGAGGACAGAGAAGTAATGGTCAAGGAGCAGAGACAAGACTCTGAGAAGACAGAGAAGTAATGGCCAAGGAGCAGAGACAAAATGATGAAAAGACAGGGAAGCAAATGGCCAAAAAAATCAGAGAGGAGAGCAGAGACAAGCAAAGAAGACTAGACATAGGGCTAAAAAGAAGAAGCAAAAATAAAAAGCAGAGATTGGGATAGAGGAGGTGGTGAGGAAGACAGAGATGAGAAATAGGAAAGATAAAAGAGACATTGAAAAGCAACGGACAAGAGAAGATAAAAGAGGCAGAAAAGATGGAGATAGAAGTGAAGGGCTATGGAGCAGAGATAAAAGACAAGGAGCTAAGAGGAAGAGACAGGAAAGGTGGAGATGATGGGAACAAGTGAAAGATACAGAGTCAAAGGGAATAGTGAAGAAGATGAGCAGAGGGGGAGGTCATCGCCTACATCACAGGCGCTGGAATCTCAGAAAGTAATTTAATATTTTATACATCTGGACAGAGAAAAGAGAACAGAGACAGCAGATACAGGGGCAAAGAGGAAACTACAGAGAGGAGGCAGAGACAGAGGAGCAGAAACCAGGACACAAGAGGGATAATAGAGAACAGAGACAAAAGAGCAGACAAAGACAAGGGATCAGGGAAAGAAATCCAAAAGAGACAGAGGACCCAGGAAAATGAGCGAGTAACAGCCAGGAGAGAGACTGAGACACTGAGGCCCACACTCACTAAGGAGTCTGCCAGAAGGAGTTATGGAGGCTGGGAGCGCACAGAGATGAGGAGACTAAGACAGGACAGAGATGAGGAGACTAAGACAGGACAGAGATGAGACTGAGGCAGGACAGAGATGAGGAGACTGAGACAGGACAGAGATGAGACTGAGACAGGACAGAGATGAGACTGAGGCAGGACAGAGATGAGAAGACTGAGACAGGACAGAGATGAGGAGACTGAGACAGGACAGAGATGAGACTGAGGCAGGACAGAGATGAGGAGACTGAGATAGGACAGAGATGAGGAGACTGAGATAGGACAGAGATGAGGAGACTGAGACAGGACAGAGATGAGACTGAGGCAGGACAGAGATGAGGAGACTGAGGCAGGACAGAGATGAGGAGACTGAGACAGGACAGAGATGAGGAGACTGAGACAGGACAGAGATGAGGAGACTGAGACAGGACAGATATGAGACTGAGGCAGGACAGAGATGAGGAGACTGAGATAGGACAGAGATGAGGAGACTGAGATAGGACAGAGATGAGGAGACTGAGATAGGACAGAGATGAGGAGACTGAGACAGGACAGAGATGAGGAGACTGAGACAGGACAGAGACCTGAGCTGAGGCAGGACAGAGGCCTGAGCTGAGAGAGGACAGAGGCCTGAGCTGAGAGAGGACAGAGGCCTGAGCTGAGACAGGACAGAGGCCTGAACTGAGACAGGACAGAGATGATGAGACTGAGACAGGACAGAGATGAGGAGACTGAGACAGGACAGAGATGAGGAGACTGAGACAGGACAGAGATGAGGAGACTGAGACAGGACAGAGATGATGAGACTGAGACAGGACAGAGATGAGGAGACTGAGACAGGACAGAGATGATGAGACTGAGACAGGACAGAGATGAGGAGACTGAGACAGGACAGAAACCTGAGCCGAGACAGGACAGAGATGATGAGACTGAGACAGGACAGAGGACAGAGGCCTGAGCCGAGACAGGACACAGATGAGGAGACTGACACAGGACAGAAAGGCTGAGAGGACAGAGACAGAAGAGGACACAGTCAGGGAGGTTAAGACACAGAGAGGTCATAGCTGAACCAGAGAGGGGAGACTATTTGGGCAGAGGATGGAGTGGGAGGGGGCATGCTGAGACCTGCCATGTTACAGGTACCAGCGGGCAGGTAGAATGCAGTGTTCTGGTACAATGTATCATGTGTAGCGGCAGAGGACAGAGTGTACCTCCCGCCCGCTCCCCACAGGTTACCAGTGCCTCCCGGTAACAGATGACATCCGGCCAAGCGGCACAAGATGAATTCTATGAAAGCTCCAAATCAAGAGACAATTACCCAACCCATAAATAATGAAGCCGCCTGTCACCGATCCTCATCCAGATTCATGGCCACAACTACTCCCACTCTCATCCTTCGGCTCCGGGATTAACCCCTTATTAACAATTACCTGCAATGTGGGGGTAGCATGTGTATAGGAAGTACAGAGCCGAATGTACATGACTCTGCGGACCCTGCCCTCTTATACTAATGAGAGGACTCTGCGGACCCTGCCCTCTTATACTAATGAGATGACTCTGCGGACCCTGCCCTCTTATACTAATGAGAGGACTCTGCGGACCCTGCCCTCTTATACTAATGAGATGACTCTGCGGACCCTGCCCTATTATACTAATGAGAGGACTCTGCGGACCCTGCCCTATTATACTAATCAGAGGACTCTGCGGACCCTGCCCTATTATACTAATGAGATGACTCTGCAGACCCTGCCCTCTTATACTAATGAGATGACTCTGCTGACTCTGCCCTCTTATACTAATGAGATGACTCTGCTGACCCTGCCCTCTTATACTAATGAGATGACTCTGCTGACCCTGCCCTCTTATACTAATGAGATGACTCTGTGGACCCCACCCTCTTATACTAATGAGATGACTCTGTGGACCCCACCCTCTTATACTAATGAGATGACTCTGCTGACCCTGCCCTCTTATACTAATGAGATGACTCTGCTGACCCTGCCCTCTTATACTAATGAGAGGACTCTGCGGACCCTGCCCTCTTATACTAATGAGATGACTCTGCTGACCCTGCCCTCTTTTACTAATGAGATGACTCTGCTGACCCTGCCCTCTTATACTAATGAGATGACTCTGCGGACCCCGCCCTCTTATACTAATGAGAGGACTCTGCGGACCCCGCCCTCTTATACTAATGAGATGACTCTGCTGACCCCGCCCTCTTATACTAATGAGATGACTCTGCTGACCCTGCCCTCTTATACTAATGAGATGACTCTGCGGACCCTGCCCTCTTATACTAATGAGATGACTCTGCAGACCTCGCCCTCTTATACTAATGAGATGTCTCTGCTGACCCTGCCCTCTTATACTAATGAGAGGACTCTGCGGACCCCGCCCTCTTATACTAATGAGATGACTCTGCAGACCTCGCCCTCTTATACTAATGAGATGACTCTGAGGACCCTGCCCTCTTATACTAATGAGAGCACTCTGCGACCCCGCCCTCTTATACTAATGAGATGACTCTGCTGACCCTGCCCTCTTATACTAATGAGATGACTCTGTGGACCCCGCCCTCTTATACTAATGAGATGACTCTGTGGACCACGGCCTCTTATACTAATGAGATGACTCTGCTAACTCTGCCCTCTTATACTAACGAAATGACTCTGCTGACCCTGCCCTCTTATACTAATGAGATGACTCTGCGGACCCTGCCCTCTTATACTAATGAGATGACTCTGCGGACCCTGCCCTCTTATACTAATGAGATGACTCTGCGGACCCTGCCCTCTTATACTAATGAGATGACTCTACGGACCCTGCCCTCTTATACTAATGAGAGGACTCTGCGGACCCTGCACTCTTATACTAATGAGAGGACTCTGCGGACCCTGCACTCTTATACTAATGAGAGGACTCTGCTGACCCCGCCCTCTTATACTAATGAGATGACTCTGCGGACCCTGCCCTCTTATACTAATGAGAGGACTCTGCGGACCCTGCCCTCTTATACTAATGAGATGACTCTGCTGACTCCGCCCTCTTATACTAATGAGATGACTCTGTGGACCCCACCCTCTTATACTAATGAGATGACTCTGTGGACCGCACCCTCTTATACTAATGAGATGACTCTGCGGACCCTGCCCTCTTATACTAATGAGATGATTCTGCGGACCCTGCCCTCTTATACTAATGAGATGACTCTGCGGACCCTGCCCTCTTATACTAATGAGAGGACTCTGCGGACCCCACCCTCTTATACTAATGAGATGACTCTGCGGACCCTGCCCTCTTATACTAATGAGATGACTCTGCGGACCCTGCCCTCTTATACTAATGAGATGACTCTGCAGACCCTGCACTCTTATACTAATGAGAGGACTCTGCGGACCCTGCACTCTTATACTAATGAGAGGACTCTGCGGACCCTGCACTCTTATACTAATGAGAGGACTCTGCAGACCCTGCACTCTTATACTAATGAGAGGACTCTGCGGACCCTGCACTCTTATACTAATGAGAGGACTCTGCGGACCCTGCCAACTTATACTAATGAAATGACTCTGCGAACCCTGCCCTCTTATACTAATGAGATGACTCTGCGGACCCTGCCCTCTTATACTAATGAGAGGACTCTGCGGACCCTGCACTCTTATACTAATGAGAGGACTCTGCGGACCCTGCACTCTTATACTAATGAGAGGACTCTGCGGACCCTGCACTCTTATACTAATGAGAGGACTCTGCGGACCCTGCCTCCATATTTTAAAGAGATGACTCTCCGGAGCCTGCCCCCTTATAATTATGAGATGTCTCTGCTGATCCTGCCCTCTTATACTAATAAATGACTCTGCGGACCCTGCCCTCTTATGTTAATGACATGACTCGGCGGACCCCGCCCACTTATACTAATAAATGACTCTGCTGACCCTGCCCTCTTATGTTAATGACATGACTTTGCGGACCCCGCCCTCTTATGTTAATGACATGACTCTGCCCTCTATTGATAGAAATCAGTGATTTTTTCCTTTTGTTTCCCTTGTCAGGGGATGTGACGGGGTCTGTCCTTCACATTGAGCCTCATCCTTTCACAGACGCCTCTCCCGTACACGGTCCCTGTAGTGACTCATTCATTACAGGATTATTATAAAAGCGCCTGTTTCCTCCAGGAGGACGCCCCCTCCCAACTTCTCATGGCCTTGGATTTGCTTATTGTTCAGTCAACTGGATGTAAACAAGGCGGCCATGATTATGGTGTATCCCCAGATTAGGAGCAATGACCTTCCTGCGTAATGACCAATGACCTCTGTCACTTACTCTCTCGCTCTCTGTTCCTCTGCTATTTCTCACTCTCTTCCGTCTCTCGCTCTCTGTTCCTCTGCAGTCTATCTTATTCTCTGTTCTTCTGTCTCTTACCCTCTCGCTCTCTGTTCCTCTGCAGTCTATCTTATTCTCTGTTCTTCTGTCTCTTACCCTCTTGCTCTCTGTTCCTCTGCAGTCTTCCGTATTCTCTGTTCTTCTGTCTCTTACTCTCTCGATCTCTGTTCCTCTGCTGTTTCTCACTCTCTTCCGTTTCTCGCTCTCTGTTCCTCTGCATCTCTCTTATTCTCTGTTCTTCTGTCTCTTACCCTCTCGCTCTCTGTTCTTCTGTCTCTTACCCTCTCGCTCTCTGTTCTTCTGTCTCTTACCCTCTCGCTCTCTGTTCCTCTGCAGTCTATCTTATTCTCTGTTCTTCTGTCTCTTACCCTCTCGCTCTCTGTTCCTCTGCAGTCTATCTTATTCTCTGTTCTTCTGTCTCTTACCCTCTCGCTCTCTGTTCCTCTGCAGTCTTCCGTATTCTCTGTTCTTCTGTCTCTTACTCTCTCGATCTCTCTTCCTCTGCTGTTTCTCACTCTCTTCCGTTTCTCGCTCTCTGTTCCTCTGCATCTCTCTTATTCTCTGTTCTTCAGTCTCTTACCCTCTCGCTCTCTGTTCCTCTGCAGTCTTCCGTATTCTCTGTTCTTCTGTCTCTTACTCTCTCGATCTCTGTTCCTCTGCTGTTTCTCACTCTCTTCCGTTTCTCGCTCTCTGTTCCTCTGCATCTCTCTTATTCTCTGTTCTTCAGTCTCTTACCCTCTCGCTCTCTGTTCTTCTGTCTCTTACCCTCTCTGTTCCTCTGCAGTCTATCTTATTCTCTGTTCTTCTGTCTCTTACCCTCTTGCTCTCTGTTCCTCTGTAGTCTATCTTATTCTCTGTTCTTCTGTCTCTTACTCTCTCGATCTCTGTTCCTCTGCTGTTTCTCACTCTCTTCCGTTTCTCGCTCTCTGTTCCTCTGCATCTCTCTTCTTCTCTGTTCTTCTGTCTCTTACCCTCTCGCTCTCTTGTTCTTCTGTCTCTTACCCTCTCGCTCTCTGTTCTTCTGTCTCTTACCCTCTCGCTCTCTGTTCCTCTGCAGTCTATCTTATTCTCTGTTCTTCTGTCTCTTACCCTCTCGCTCTCTGTTCCTCTGCAGTCTATCTTATTCTCTGTTCTTCTGTCTCTTACCCTCTCGCTCTCTGTTCCTCTGCAGTCTTCCGTATTCTCTGTTCTTCTGTCTCTTACTCTCTCGATCTCTGTTCCTCTGCTGTTTCTCACTCTCTTCCGTTTCTCGCTCTCTGTTCCTCTGCATCTCTCTTATTCTCTGTTCTTCTGTCTCTTACCCTCTTGCTCTCTGTTCTTCTGTATCTTAACCTCTCGCTCTCTGTTCCTCTGCAGTCTCTCCCCCTGTTCTATCCCTTGCACTCTCTGTTCCTCTATGTTCTCTTACTTGTGTCTCTCCTGGCCTCTTCTCTCTTTCAGCTTTCCTCTGAGCAGTCTCTCTGACCCCGTAATAGGGTCAGTGCGTTCACTATAATTTGGGATGTTGTTAGTACACACGTGGCGCTCTCTTTCATCGCGGCGTCTTGTGAGACTTGATCCCGCTCCTCCCGGACCCCCACACATCGGATGTGTCCTAGCACCATCTGTTCAGTCCTGCTGAGGAGTCTGGATACAACTTTCACATGCGGCTACAATGTTACACTAGAGGAATGGCGGATTACATTCCCTGGCAACCAATCACAGGCTCTGTACCCTTAGTCATGTGACCAGGGGGACAAAGTCCAGCAAAAGGCCAGGTCCTTTTCAGGCAATGTAAGCAGCTAAAAACACTTTCATTCTTAAAAATGTAATCGTGGCGCCATGAGAAAAAACGTAGGACACTGACGCATTTCTAACCTGAACGATTCTTAGTTGTAGAGGAAATATTGTCACAGAGAACATCCAAGCTCGTAGCCAAGGCTAAAATTATCCCAGGACAACGCCGGGAAGTCAGGATCCCAGGATTAATCCACAGGTTATTTATAGCCCTGCAGGTCACATGACTTATAATACCCTGGACCTCTATATAACCTCCTGACCTCTAAACTATAATACACCCCCCAGTGCTGTGTAATATCACTACACCAGCCAGCAGGGGGCGCACTATGTCTCCTCCATCACCTGCATCTCTGCCCCCTCCATCACCTGCATCTCTGTCCGTCCATCACCTGTATCTCTGTGTCCTCCATCACCTGTATCTCTGTCTCCTCCATCACCTGCATCTCTGTCTCCTCCATCACCTGCATCTCTGTCTCCTCCATCACCTGCATCTCTGTCTCCTCCATCACCTGCATCTCTGTCTCCTTCGTCACCTGTATCTCTGTCTCCTTCGTCACCTGTATCTCTGCCCCCTCCATCACCTGTATCTGTCTCCTCCATCACCTGTATCTCTGTGCCCTCCATCACCTGTATCTCTGTCCCCTCCATCACCTGTATCTCTGTCTCCTCCATCACCTGCATCTCTGTCTCCTCCATCACCTGCATCTCTGTCTCCTCCATCACCTGCATCTCTGTCTCCTTCGTCACCTGTATCTCTGTCTCCTTCGTCACCTGTATCTCTGCCCCCTCCATCACCTGTATCTGTCTCCTCCATCACCTGTATCTCTGTGCCCTCCATCACCTGTATCTCTGTCCCCTCCATCACCTGTATCTCTGTCCCTTCCATCACCTGTATCTCTGTCTCCTCCATCACCTTTATCTCTGTCCTCTCCATCACCTGTATCTCTGTCTCCTCCATCACCTTTATCTCTGTCCTCTCCATCACCTGTATCTCTGTCCTCTCCATCACCTGCATCTCTGTCTCTTCCATCACCTGCATCTCTGTCTCCTTTGTCACCTGTATCTCTGTCTCCTTCGTCACCTGTATCTCTGCCCCCTCCATCACCTGTATCTGTCTCCTCCATCACCTGTATCTCTGTGCCCTCCATCACCTGTATCTCTGTGCCCTCCATCACCTGTATCTCTGTCCCCTCCATCACCTGTATCTCTGTCCCTTCCATCACCTGTATCTCTGTCTCCTCCATCACCTTTATCTCTGTCCTCTCCATCACCTGTATCTCTGTCTCCTCCATCACCTTTATCTCTGTCCTCTCCATCACCTGTATCTCTGTCCTCTCCATCACCTGCATCTCTGTCTCTTCCATCACCTGTATCTCTGTCTCCTCCATCACCTGTATCTCTGTCCCCTCCATCACCTGTATCTCTGTCCCCTCCATCACCTGTATCTCTGTCTCCTCCATCACCTGCAGCTCTGTCCTCCTTCATCACCTGTATCTCTGTCTCCTCCATCACCTGTATCTCTGTCCTCTCCATCACCTGTATCTCTGTCTCCTCCATCACCTGCATCTCTGTGCCCTCCATCACCTGTATCTCTGTCTCCTCCATCACCTGTATCTCTGTCCCCTCCATCACCTGTATCTCTGTCTCCTCCATCACCTGTATCTCTGTCTCCTCCATCACCTGTATCTCTGTCTCCTCCATCACCTGTATCTCTGTCTCCTCCATCACCTGCATCTCTGTCTCCTCCATCACCTGTATCTCTGTCTCCTCCATCACCTGCATCTCTGTCCTCTCCATCACCTGTATCTCTGTCCTCTCCATCACCTGTATCTCTGTCCTCTCCATCACCTGTATCTCTGTCCTCTCCATCACCTGTATCTCTGTCCTCTCCATCACCTGTATCTCTGTCCTCTCCATCACCTGCATCTCTGTCTCTTCCATCACCTGTATCTCTGTCCCCTCCATCACCTGTATCTCTGTCCCCTCCATCACCTGTATCTCTGTCTCCTCCATCACCTGCAGCTCTGTCCTCCTTCATCACCTGTATCTCTGTCTCCTCCATCACCTGTATCTCTGTCTCCTCCATCACCTGCATCTCTGTCTCCTCCATCACCTGCATCTCTGTCCCCTCCATCACCTGTATCTCTGTCTCCTCCATCACCTGTATCTCTGTCCCCTCCATCACCTGTATCTCTGTCCTCTCCATCACCTGTATCTCTGTCCTCTCCATCACCTGTATCTCTGTCCTCTCCATCACCTGTATCTCTGTCCTCTCCATCACCTGTATCTCTGTCCTCTCCATCACCTGTATCTCTGTCTCCTCCATCACCTGTATCTCTGTCTCCTCCATCACCTGTATCTCTGTCCTCTCCATCACCTGTATCTCTGTCCTCTCCATCACCTGTATCTCTGTCCTCTCCATCACCTGTATCTCTGTCTCCTCCATCACCTGTATCTCTGTCTCCTCCATCACCTGCATCTCTGTCTCCTCCATCACCTGTATCTCTGTCCCCTCCATCACCTGTATCTCTGTCCCCTCCATCACCTGTATCTCTGTCTCCTCCATCACCTGTATCTCTGTCTCCTCCATCACCTATATCTCTGTCTCCTCCATCACCTGTATCTCTGTCTCCTCCATCACCTGTATCTCTGTCCTCTCCATCACCTGTATCTCTGTCCTCTCCATCACCTGTATCTCTGTCCCCTCCATCACCTGTATCTCTGTCTCCTCCATCACCTGCATCTCTGTGCCCTCCATCACCTGTATCTCTGTCTCCTCCATCACCTGTATCTCTGTCCCCTCCATCACCTGTATCTCTGTCTCCTCCATCACCTGTATCTCTGTCTCCTCCATCACCTGTATCTCTGTCTCCTCCATCACCTGCATCTCTGTCTCCTCCATCACCTGTATCTCTGTCTCCTCCATCACCTGTATCTCTGTCCCCTCCATCACCTGTATCTCTGTCCTCTCCATCACCTGTATCTCTGTCTCCTCCATCACCTGTATCTCTGTCCCCTCCATCACCTGTATCTCTGTCTCCTCCATCACCTGTATCTCTGTCCCCTCCATCACCTGTATCTCTGTCCTCCCCCCTCGCAGTAGTTGTATTATGCGCCTCACTGCTCACCTCTCCCCGGACATTAATAATTCACTGTCACTTTACACCCTGCGTGTGGCTGGTGATTTTGTGACAGCAAACAAGAAAGTGTGACACAATGACAGAGCCCCGACTGGTAAAGATCTGCTGATTACTGCCTGCGCGATACAGCAACAGGACTGTTCTGTATGCTATGTGTTATGCTGCATATCTAATCACACCCAGTACTACACAGTACTACTTCTCCTGTATACATCAATATACTACACAGTACTACCTCTCCTGTATATATATATATATACAGTGCACAGTACTACTTCTCCTGTATATATATACAGTGCACAGTACTACTTCTCCTGTTTATATATATACAGTGCACAGTACTACTTCTCCTGTTTACATCAATATACTACACAGTACTACCTCTCCTGTATATATATACAGTGCACAGTACTACTTCTCCTGTATATATACATTGCACAGTACTACTTCTCCTGTATATATACAGTGCACAGTACTACTTCTCCTGTATATATGGACAGTGCACAGTACTACTTCTCCTGTATATACAGTGCACAGTACTACTTCTCCTGTATATATATACAGTGCACAGTACTACCTCTCCTGTGTATATACAGTGCACAGTACTACTTCTCCTGTATATATACAGTGCACAGTACTACTTCTCCTGTGTATATACAGTGCACAGTACTACTTCTCCTATATATATACAGTGCACAGTACTACTTCTCCTGTGTATATACAGTGCACAGTACTACTTCTCCTGTATATATGGACAGTGCACAGTACTACTTCTCCTGTATATATACAGTGCACAGTACTACTTCTCCTGTATATATATACAGTGCACAGTACTACTTCTCCTTTATATATACAGTGCACAGTACTACTTCTCCAGTATATATATATATACAGTGCACAGTACTACCTCTCCTGTGTATATACAGTGCACAGTACTACTTCTCCTGTATATATACAGTGCACAGTACTACTTCTCCTGTATATATACAGTGCACAGTACTACTTCTCCTGTATATATATACAGTGCACAGTACTACTTCTCCTGTATATATATACAGTGCACAGTACTACTTCTCCTGTATATATATACAGTGCACAGTACTACTTCTCCTGTATATGTACAGTGCACAGTACTACTTCTCCTGTATATATACAGTGCACAGTACTACTTCTCCTGTATATATACAGTGCACAGTACTACTTCTCCTGTATATACAGTGCACAGTACTACTTCTCCTTTATATACAGTGCACAGTACTACTTCTCCTGTATATGTACAGTGCACAGTACTACTTCTCCTGTATATATACAGTGCACAGTACTACTTCTCCTGTATATATACAGTGCACAGTACTACTTCTCCTGTATATACAGTGCACAGTACTACTTCTCCTTTATATATACAGTGCACAGTACTACTTCTCCTTTATATACAGTGCACAGTACTACTTCTCCTGTATATATACAGTGCACAATACTACTTCTCCTGTATATATACAGTGCATAGTACTACTTCTCCTGTATATATACAGTGCACAGTGCTACTTCTCCTGTATATATATACAGTGCACAGTACTACTTCTCCTGTATATATACAGTTCACAGTACTACTTCTCCAGTATATATATACAGTGCACAGTACTACTTCTCCTGTATATATACAGTGCACAGTACTACTTCTCCTGTATATATACAGTGCACAGTACTACTTCTCCTGTATATATACAGTGCACAGTACTACTTCTCCTGTATATATACAGTGCACAGTACTACTTCTCCTTTATATACAGTGCACAGTACTACTTCTCCTGTATATGTACAGTGCACAGTACTACTTCTCCTGTATATATACAGTGCACAGTACTACTTCTCCTGTATATACAGTGCACAGTACTACTTCTCCTTTATATACAGTGCACAGTACTACTTCTCCTGTATATATACAGTGCACAATACTACTTCTCCTGTATATATACAGTGCATAGTACTACTTCTCCTGTATATATACAGTGCACAGTGCTACTTCTCCTGTATATATATACAGTGCACAGTACTACTTCTCCTGTATATATACAGTTCACAGTACTACTTCTCCAGTATATATATACAGTGCACAGTACTACTTCTCCTGTATATATACAGTGCACAATACTACTTCTCCTGTATATATACAGTGCACAGTACTACTTCTCCTGTATATATACAGTGCACAGTACTACTTCTCCTGTATATATATACAGTGCACAGTACTACTTCTCCTGTATATATACAGTGCACAGTACTATTTCTCCTGTATATATACAGTGCACAGTAATACTTCTCCTGTATATACATACAGTGCACAGTACTACTTCTCCTGTATATATACAGTGCACAGTACTACTTCTCCTGTATATATACAGTGCACAGTACTACTTCTCCTGTATATATATACAGTGCACAGTACTACTTCTCCTGTATATATACAGTGCACAGTACTACTTCTCCTGTATATATATATATATATATACAGTGCACAGTACTACTTCTCCTGTATATATACAGTGCACAGTACTACTTCTCCTGTATATATACAGTGCACAGTACTACTTCTCCTGTATATATGGCGGTGCACAGTACTACTTCTCCTGTATATATGGGCAGTGCACAGTACTACTTCTCCTGTATATACAGTGCACAGTACTACTTCTCCTGTATATATATACAGTGCACAGTACTACTTCTCCTGTATATATACAGTGCACAGTACTACTTCTCCTGTATATATGGGCAGTGCACAGTACTACTTCTCCTGTATATATATATACAGTGCACAGTACTACTTCTCCTGTATATATGGACAGTGCACAGTACTACTTCTCCTGTATATATACAGTGCACAGTACTACTTCTCCTGTATATATACAGTGCACAGTACTACTTCTCCTGTATATATAAACAGTGCATAGTACTACTTCTCCTGTATATATACAGTGCACTGTACTACTTCTCCTGTATATATATACAGTGCACAGTACTACTTCTCCTGTATATATACAGTGCACAGTACTACTTCTCCTGTATATATACAGTGCACAGTACTACTTCTCATGTATATATACAGTGCACAGTATTACTTCTCCTGTATATATACAGTGCACAGTACTACTTCTCCTGTATATATAGACAGTGCACAGTACTACTTCTCCTGTATATATGGACAGTGCACAGTACTACTTCTCCTGTATATATACAGTGCACAGTACTACTTCTCCTGTATATATATATATATATATACAGTGCACAGTACTACTTCTCCTGTATATATACAGTGCACAGTACTACTTCTCCTGTATATATACAGTGCACAGTACTACTTCTCCTGTATATATGGGCAGTGCACAGTACTACATCTCCTGTATACATGGATAGTGCACAGTACTACTTCTCCTGTATATATGGACAGTGCACAGTACTACTTCTCCTGTGTATATACAGTGCACAGTACTACTTCTCCTGTATATATGGGCAGTGCACAGTACTACTTCTCCTGTATATATATATACAGTGCACAGTACTACTTCTCCTGTATATATGTACAGTGCACAGTACTACTTCTCCTGTATATATATACAGTGCACAGTACTACTTCTCCTGTATATATGGGCAGTGCACAGTACTACTTCTCCTGTATATATATATACAGTGCACAGTACTACTTCTCCTGTATATATGGACAGTGCACAGTACTACTTCTCCTGTATATATACAGTGCACAGTACTACTTCTCCTGTATATATACAGTGCACAGTACTACTTCTCCTGTATATATAAACAGTGCATAGTACTACTTCTCCTGTATATATACAGTGCACTGTACTACTTCTCCTGTATATATATACAGTGCACAGTACTACTTCTCCTGTATATATACAGTGCACAGTACTACTTCTCCTGTATATATACAGTGCACAGTACTACTTCTCATGTATATATACAGTGCACAGTATTACTTCTCCTGTATATATGGGCAGTGCACAGTACTACTTCTCCTGTGTATATACAGTGCACAGTACTACTTCTCCTGTATATATGGACAGTGCACAGTACTACTTCTCCTGTATATATACAGTGCACAGTACTACTTCTCCTGTGTATATACAGTGCACAGTACTACTTCTCCTGTATATATGGGCAGTGCACAGTACTACTTCTCCTGTATATATATATACAGTGCACAGTACTACTTCTCCTGTATATATACAGTGCACAGTACTACTTCTCCTGTATATATACAGTGCACAGTACTACTTCTCCTGTATATATGGGCAGTGCACAGTACTACTTCTCCTGTATATATGGGCAGTGCACAGTACTACTTCTCCTGTATATATACAGTGCACAGTACTACTTCTCCTGTATATATACAGTGCACAGTACTACTTCTCCTGTATATACAGTGCACAGTACTACTTCTCCTGTATATATATAGTGCACAGTACTACTTCTCCTGTATATATATACAGTGCACAGTACTACTTCTCCTGTATATATATACAGTGCACAGTACTACTTCTCCTGTGTATATATATATACAGTGCACAGTACTACTTCTCCTGTGTATATATATATACAGTGCACAGTACTACTTCTCCTGTGTATATAAAGTGCATAGTACTACTTCTCCTGTATATACAGTGCACAGTACTACTTCTCCTGTATATATATAGTGCACAGTACTACTTCTCCTGTATATATATACAGTGCACAGTACTACTTCTCCTGTGTATATATATACAGTGCACAGTACTACTTCTCCTGTATATATACAGTTCACAGTACTACTTCTCCTGTGTATATATATACAGTGCACAGTACTACTTCTCCTGTATATATACAGTGCACAGTACTACTTCTCCAGTATATATATACAGTGCACAGTACTACTTCTCCTGTATATATACAGTGCACAGTACTACTTCTCCAGTATATATATACAGTGCACAGTACTACTTCTCCTGTGTATATATAGTGCACAGTACTACTTCTCCTGTATATATATATAGTGCACAGTACTACTTCTCCTGTATATATATATATACAGTGCACAGTACTACTTCTCCTGTGTATATATATACAGTGCACAGTACTACTTCTCCTGTATATATACAGTGCACAGTACTACTTCTCCTGTGTATATATATATACAGTGCACAGTACTACTTCTCCTGTGTATATACAGTGCATAGTACTATAAGTGTATATACCCTATTCTGGCTGTCAGGGGCCCATTCTTGTGCTGGGTGGGGTTCCTAGCATTCGGCCCCTCACTCACCCTCTAGGTACCCTATTCCTGGTGGGCTGGGGGCCTCTTGGGTGGGCTGTGTGTAGTGTGATCAGTGAGTGGAGCCTGTACCCCGGAGGCGCTGTGATCCATGTGATCCCGGGATTATTTATGTGATGTGCGGATAATGGCAGGTGTGTAATATTTCTCGCGCTGCAGCCGGCGGCTCCGGGAAATAACTAATGATTATGTGTTGTTGCTGGATCAGCAGCTTGTGGTGGTTATTAGCTGACGTCAGAGCCCCCGGACCGACCGTGCGTGGAACAAACCCATCGGAAAACCCCCAAGGCTCCACCAGCTTCCAGAAATAGACGCGGAATCTGGGACAAGCAGGGGACGATTTGCTGTGCGTGGCTGGACCTCAGGACACGGGAGAGTAGTCAGAGCGGCAGCCGAGGGAGTGATGGAGGAGCAGGTAACCATCACTGACGACCTCTGACCTCCAGCATCTGGATGTGGCCATGAGAACGGGGTCACACCCCAACTCCAGAGTACCACACAGTATACACAGTACTACAACACCCACCGGACCCAATATACTCAGTACTACAACTCCCACCGCACCCAGTATACACAGTACTACCAGTACTACACCTCCCAACGGACCCAGTATACACAGTACTACACCTCCCAACGGACCCAGTATACACAGTACTACAACACCCACCGGACCCATTATACACAGTACTACACCTCTCACTGGACTCAATATACACAGTACTACAACTCCCACCGCACCCAGTATACACATTACTACAACACCCACCGGACCCAATATACTCAGTACTACAACTCCCACCGCACCCAGTATACACAGTACTACACCTCCCACCGGACCCAGTATACACATTACTACCAGTACTACACCTCCCACCGGACCCAGTATACACATTACTACCAGTACTACACCTCCCACCGGACCCAATATACACAGTACTACACCTCCCACCGGACCCATTATACACAGTACTACACCTCCCACCGGACCCATTATACACCGTACTAAAACTCCCACCGGACCCAGTATACACATTACTACCAGTACTACACCTCCCACCGGACCCATTATACACAGTACTACACCTCCCACCGGACCCAGTATACACATTACTACCAGTACTACACCTCCCACCGGACCCATTATACACAGTACTACACCTCCCACCGGACCCAGTATACACATTACTACCAGTACTACACCTCCCACCGGACCCAGTATACACATTACTACACCTCCCACCGGACCCAGTATACACAGTACTACACCTCCCACCGGACCCAGTATACACAGTACTACACCTCCCACCGGACCCAGTATACACAGTACTACACCTCCCACCGGACCCAGTATACACAGTACTACACCTTCCATCAGACCCATTATACACATTACTACACCTCCCACCGGACCCAGTATACACATTACTACACCTCCCACCGGACCCAGTATACACAGTACTACACCTCCCACCGGACCCAGTATACACAGTACTACACTTCCCATCAGACCCATTATACACATTACTACACCTCCCACCGGACCCAGTATACACATTACTACACCTCCCACCGGACCCAGTATACACAGTACTACACCTCCCACCGGACCCAGTATACACAGTACTACACCTCCCACCGGACCCAGTATACACAGTACTACACCTCCCATCAGACCCATTATACACATTACTACCAGTACTACACCTCCCACCGGACCCAATATACACAGTACTACAACTTCCAACGGACCCAATATACACAGTACTACACCTCCCATCAGACCCATTATACACATTACTACCAGTACTACACCTCCCACCGGACCCAGTATACACAGTACTACACCTCCCACCGGACCCAGTATACACAGTACTACACCTCCCACCGGACCCAGTATACATAGTACTACACCTCCCATCAGACCCATTATACACAGTACTACACCTCTCACTGGACCCAATATACACAGTACTACACCTCCCACCGGACCCATTATACACATTACTACCAGTACTACACCTCCCACCGGACCCAATATACACAGTACTACAACACCCACCGGACCCATTATACACAGCACTACACCTCCCACCGGACCCAGTATACACAGTACTACACCTCCCACCGGACCCAATATACACAGTACTACACCTCCCATCAGACCCATTATACACAGTACTACACCTCCCATCAGACCCATTATACACAGTACTACACCTCCCACCGCACCAATTATACACAGTACTACACCTCCCATCAGACCCATTATACACAGTACTACACCTCTCACCAGACACACTGTACACAGTACTACACCTCTCACCAGACACACTGTACACAGTACTACACCTCCCACCGGACCCATTATACACAGTACTACCAGTACTACACCTCCCACCAGACCCATTATACACAGTACTGCAACTCCCAACGGACCCAGTATACACAGTACTACACCTCTCACTGGACCCATTATACACAGTACTACAACACCCAATGGACCCATTATACACAGTACTACCAGTACTACACCTCCCACCGGACCCAGTATACACAGTACTACACCTCTCACCAGACACACTGTACACAGTACTACACCTCTCACCAGACACACTGTACACAGTACTACACCTCTCACCAGACACACTGTACACAGTACTACACCTCTCACCAGACACACTGTACACAGTACTACACCTCCCAGCAGACACACTGTACACAGTACTACACCTCCCAGCAGACACCCTGTACATAGTACCCTAGTTGGGGGTCTCCCTAGTATACAGGAAATGCTCCGGTACTATATGATGAGTGTGACTCCAGGTGTAGGGGGGCCAGGAGGTAGAGAGGATGATGGTGGTGGTAGTGGGGGATAAGACCCCTGTGAGCAGCTTATGCTGTGAGCTGTGCTGCCGCTCTGCACTCATTACTCCTAAGCCGAGATCCTGCAGATTTATCCGATCACAGATCACATGGATAAAAGAGCAGTGACATAAGAAAAACAGATGGTACATGCCAGCCCCGACACCCATCCCTGACACCCGGCGCCATCCCGACACCCAGCGCTGACACCCAGCAAAGGCTCCAAAACCCAGCGCCGGCCCCGACACCCAGGGCCAGCCCTGACACCCAGCCCTGACACCCGGCGCCATCCTGACACCCAGCCCTGACACCCGGCGCCATCCTGACACCCAGCGCAGGCCCCGACACCCAGCGCAGGCCCCGACATCCAGCGCAGGCCCCGACACCCAGCGCAGGCCCCGACACCCAGCGCAGGCCCCGACACCCAGCGCCGGCCCCGACACCCAGCGCCATCCCCAAAAACAATGCCAAACCTGACACCCAGCGCCATCCCCAAAAACAATGCCAAACCTGACACCCAGCGCCATCCCCAAAAACAATGCCAAACCTGACACCCAGCGCCATCCCCAAAAACAATGCCAAACCTGACACCCAGCACTTCCCCAAAAACCAATGCCAGGCCTGACACCCCTCCCCCTTCCCCAAAAACCAATGCCAGCCCTGACACCCAGTGCCAGTCATGACACCAGCGCAGACAACCAGCGCCATCCCCAAAAACAGTGCCAAACCTGACACCCAGCGCCATCCCCAAAACTAATTGCAGCCCTGACACCCCTCCCCCTTCCCCAAAAACCAATGCCAGCCCTGACACCCCTCCCCCTTCCCCAAAAAGCAATGCCAGCCCTTAAACCCAGCGCCAGTCATGGCACCAGCGCGGAAAACCAGCACCAGCCCCGGAAACTAGCGCCGGCGCCAATAAAGCGCACTCCAAAAACGGAGCCTACACCAAGCACCATCCCCGAAAACCAGCGCCATCACCAAGCACCAGCAAAGCCACCCAGCTCCAGCCCTGTCACCGAGCGCTAACACCGACACCCAACATCAGCCCTAAAAACCAGCACCAACACCTGCTGCCAAACAGCGCTGACACCCAGCACCAGCCCCAAAAGTCAGAGCCATCTCCAAAAACCAGTGCCAGCCCTGACACCCAGCGCCATCCCCCCAAACCTTTGTCAGCCCCGACACCCAAGCCATCTCCAAAAACCAGTGCCAGCCCCATCACCACAGCGGAAACCATCGACAGGCCCGAAAACTAGCGCCCGCGCCGACACACCGCACTATCCCCAAAAACCAGAGCCTACACCAAGCACCAGATAGGCCACCCGGCGCCAGCCCCGTCACCTAGCGCTAACACCGACACCCAACAGCAGCCCTGAAAACCAGCACCAACACCTACTGCCAACCAGCGCTGACACCCAGCACCACCCCTGTCACCCAACGCCAGCCCTGTCACCCAGCACTAGCCCTGATGCCACTGTCAACACCCAGCACCATCCCCAAAAGACAGATCCATCTCCAAAAACCAGTGCTAGCTCCAACACCAGCGCCAGACCCCATTCCTAGCAACACTGCACATAGCTCCCAGTGCCAGACCCCACACCCAGCACCAGATCCCATGCCTGGCAACACTGCACATAGCTCCCAGTGCCAGACCCCACACCCAGCACCAGATCCCATGCCTGGCAACACTGCACATAGCTCCCAGTGCCAGACCCCACACCCAGCACCAGACCCCATGCCTAGCAACACTGCACATAGCTCCCAGTGCCAGACCCCACACCCAGCACCAGATCCCATGCCTAGCAACACTGCACATAGCTCCCAGTACCAGACCCCACACCCAGCACCAGATCCAATGCCTGGCAACACTGCATGTAGCTCCCAGTGCCACACCCCACACCCAGTACCAGATCCCATGCCTGGCAACACTGCACATAGTTCCCAGTGCCAGACCCCACACCCATCACCAGATCCCATGCCTGGCAACACTGCACATAGCTCCAAGTGCCACACCCCACACCCAGCACCAGATCCCATGCCTGGCAACACTGCACATAGCTCCCAGTGCCAGACCCCACACCCATCACCAGATCCCATGCCTGGCAACACTGCACATAGCTCCCAGTGCCACACCCCACACCCAGCACCAGATCCCATGCCTGGCAACACTGCACACAGCTCCCAGTGCCACACCCCACACCCAGCACCAGATCCCATGCCTGGCAACACTGCACATAGCTCCCAGTGCCAGACCCCACACCCATCACCAGATCCCATGCCTGGCAACACTGCACATAGCTCCCAGTGCCACACCCCACACCCAGCACCAGATCCCATGCCTGGCAACACTGCACACAGCTCCCAGTGCCACACCCCACACCCAGCACCAGATCCCATGCCTGGCAACACTGCACACAGCTCCCAGTGCCAGACCCCACACCCAGCACCAGATCCCATGCCTAGCAACACTGCACGTAGCTCCCAGTGCCAGACCCCACACCCAGCACCAGACCCCATGCCTGGCAACACTGCACATAGCTCCCAGTGCCAGACCCCACACCCAGCACCAGATCCCATGCCTGGCAACACTGCACATAGCTCCCAGTGCCAGACCCCACACCCAGCACCAGATCCGATGCCTGGCAACACTGCACATAGCTCCCAGTGCCAGACCCCACACCCAGCACCAGATCCAATGCCTGGCAACACTGCACATAGCTCCCAGTGCCAGACCCCACACCCAGCACCAGATCCCATGCCTGGCAACACTGCACATAGCTCCCAGTGCCAGACCCCACACCCACAACCAGATCCAATGCCTGGCAACACTGCACATAGCTCCCAGTGCCAGACCCCACACCCAGCACCAGATCCCATGCCTGGCAACAGTGCACATAGCTCCCAGTGCCAGATCCCACACCCAGCACCAGATCCAATGCCTGGCAACACTGCGCATAGCTCCCACTGCCACACCCCACACCCAGCACCAGATCCCATGCCTGGCAACACTGCACATAGCTCCCAGCGCCAGACCCCACACCCAGCACCAAATCCCATGCCTGGCAACACTGCACATAGCTCCCAGTGCCACACCCCACACCCAGCACCAGATCCCATGCCTGGCAACACTGCACATAGCTCCCAGTGCCACACCCCACACCCAGCACCAGATCCCATGCCTGGCAACACTGCACGTAGCTCCCAGTGCAAGACCCCACACCCAGCACCAGATCCAATGCCTGGCAACACTGCACATAGCTCCCAGTGCCAGACCCCACACCCAGCACCAGATCCAATGCCTGGCAACACTGCACATAGCTCCCAGTGCCAGACCCCACACCCAGCACCAGATCCCATGCCTGGCAAAACTGCACGTAGCTCCCAGTGCCAGACCCCACACCCAGCACCAGATCCCATGCCTGGCAACACTGCACATAGCTCCCAGTGCCAGACCCCACACCCAGCACCAGATCCCATGCCTGGCAACACTGCACGTAGCTCCCAGTGCCACACCCAACACCCAGCACCAGATCCCATGCCTGGCAACACTGCACATAGCTCCCAGTGCCACACCCCACACCCAGTACCAGATCCAATGCCTGGCAACACTGCGCGTAGCTCCCAGTGCCACACCCCACACCCAGCACCAGATCCCATGCCTAGCAACACTGCACATAGCTCCCAGTGCCACACCCCACACCCAGTACCAGATCCCATGCCTAGCAACACTGCACATAGCTCCCAGTGCCAGACCCCACACCCAGCACCAGATCCAATGCCTGGCAACACTGCACATAGCTCCCAGTGCCACACCCCACACCCAGCACCAGATCCCATGCCTGGCAACAGTGCACATAGCTCCCAGTGCCAGATCCCACACCCAGCACCAGATCCAATGCCTGGCAACACTGCGCATAGCTCCCACTGCCACACCCCACACCCAGCACCAGATCCCATGCCTGGCAACACTGCACATAGCTCCCAGTGCCAGACCCCACACCCAGCACCAAATCCCATGCCTGGCAACACTGCACATAGCTCCCAGTGCCACACCCCACACCCAGCACCAGATCCCATGCCTGGCAACACTGCACATAGCTCCCAGTGCCACACCCCACACCCAGCACCAGATCCCATGCCTGGCAACACTGCACGTAGCTCCCAGTGCAAGACCCCACACCCAGCACCAGATCCAATGCCTGGCAACACTGCACATAGCTCCCAGTGCCAGACCCCACACCCAGCACCAGATCCAATGCCTGGCAACACTGCACATAGCTCCCAGTGCCAGACCCCACACCCAGCACCAGATCCCATGCCTGGCAAAACTGCACGTAGCTCCCAGTGCCAGACCCCACACCCAGCACCAGATCCCATGCCTGGCAACACTGCACATAGCTCCCAGTGCCAGACCCCACACCCAGCACCAGATCCCATGCCTGGCAACACTGCACGTAGCTCCCAGTGCCACACCCAACACCCAGCACCAGATCCCATGCCTGGCAACACTGCACATAGCTCCCAGTGCCACACCCCACACCCAGCACCAGATCCAATGCCTGGCAACACTGCGCGTAGCTCCCAGTGCCACACCCCACACCCAGCACCAGATCCCATGCCTAGCAACACTGCACATAGCTCCCAGTGCCACACCCCACACCCAGTACCAGATCCCATGCCTAGCAACACTGCACATAGCTCCCAGTGCCAGACCCCACACCCAGCACCAGATCCAATGCCTGGCAACACTGCACATAGCTCCCAGTGCCACACCCCACACCCAGCACCAGATCCCATGCCTGGCAACACTGCACACAGCTCCCAGTGCCACACCCCACACCCAGCACCAGATCCCATGCCTGGCAACACTGCACGTAGCTCCCAGTGCCAGACCCCACACCCAGCACCAGATCCCATGCCTGGCAACACTGCACATAGCTCCCAGTGCCACACCCCACACCCAGCACCAGATCCCATGCCTGGCAACACTGCACACAGCTCCCAGTGCCAGACCCCACACCCAGCACCAGATCCCATGCCTGGCAACACTGCACATAGCTCCCAGTACCAGACCCCACACCCAGCACCAGATCCCATGCCTGGCAACACTGCACATAGCTCCCAGTGCCAGACCCCACACCCAGCACCAGATCCCATGCCTGGCAACACTGCACGAAGCTCCCAGTGCCAGACCCCACACCCAGCACCAGACCCCATGCCTGGCAACACTGCACATAGCTCCCAGTGCCAGACCCCACACCCAGCACCAGATCCAATGCCTGGCAACACTGCACATAGCTCCCAGTGCCAGACCCCACACCCAGCACCAGACCCCATGCCTGGCAACACTGCACATAGCTCCCAGTGCCAGATCCCACACCCAGCACCAGATCCCATGCCTGGCAACACTGCACACAGCTCCCAGTGCCACACCCCACACCCAGCACCAGATCCCATGCCTGGCAACACTGCACATAGCTCCCAGTGCCACACCCCACACCCAGCACCAGATCCCATGCCTAGCAACACTGCACATAGCTCCCAGTGCCAGACCCCACACCCAGCACCAGATCCCATGCCTAGCAACACTGCACATAGCTCCCAGTGCCAGACCCCACACCCAGCACCAGATCCCATGCCTGGCAACACTGCACATAGCTCCCAGTACCAGACCCCACACCCAGCACCAGATCCCATGCCTGGCAACACTGCACATAGCTCCCAGTGCCAGACCCCACACCCAGCACCAGATCCCATGCCTGGCAACACTGCACATAGCTCCCAGTGCCAGACCCCACACCCAGCACCAGATCCAATGCCTGGCAACACTGCACATAGCTCCCAGTGCCACACCCCACACCCAGCACCAGATCCCATGCCTGGCAACACTGCACATAGCTCCCAGTGCCACACCCCACACCCAGTACCAGATCCCATGCCTGGCAACACTGCACATAGCTCCCAGTGCCAGACCCCACACCCATCACCAGATCCCATGCCTGGCAACACTGCACACAGCTCCCAGTGCCAGACCCCACACCCAGCACCAGATCCAATGCCTGGCAACACTGCACATAGCTCCCAGTGCCAGACCCCACACCCAGTACCAGATCCGATGCCTGGCAACACTGCACATAGCTCCCAGTGCCAGACCCCACACCCAGCACCAGATCCCATGCCTAGCAACACTGCAGATATCTCCCAGTACCAGACCCCACACCCAGCACCAGATCCCATGCCTAGCAACACTGCACGTAGCTCCCAGTGCCAGACCCCACACCCAGCACCAGACCCCATGCCTGGCAATACTGCACATAGCTCCCAGTGCCAGACCCCACACCCAGCACCAGATCCCATGCCTGGCAACACTGCACATAGCTCCCAGTGCCAGACCCCACACCCAGCACCAGATCCCATGCCTGGCAACACTGCACATAGCTCCCAGTGCCAGATCCCACACCCACAACCAGATCCAATGCCTGGCAACACTGCACATAGCTCCCAGTGCCAGACCCCACACCCAGCACCAGATCCCATGCCTGGCAACACTGCACATAGCTCCCAGTGCCAGATCCCACACCCAGCACCAGATCCAATGCCTGGCAACACTGCACATAGCTCCCAGTGCCACACCCCACACCCAGCACCAGATCCCATGCCTGGCAACACTGCACATAGCTCCCAGTGCCAGACCCCACACCCAGCACCAGATCCCATGCCTAGCAACACTGCACATAGCTCCCAGTGCCAGACCCCACACCCAGCACCAGATCCAATACCTGGCAACACTGCGCATAGCTCCCAGTGCCACACCCCACACCCAGCACCAGATCCCATGCCTGGCAACACTGCACATAGCTCCCAGTGCCAGACCCCACACCCAGCACCAAATCCCATGCCTGGCAACACTGCACATAGCTCCCAGTGCCACACCCCACACCCAGCACCAGATCCCATGCCTGGCAACACTGCACATAGCTCCCAGTGCCACACCCCACACCCAGCACCAGATCCAATGCCTGGCAACACTGCACGTAGCTCCCAGTGCAAGACCCCACACCCAGCACCAGATCCAATGCCTGGCAACACTGCACATAGCTCCCAGTGCCAGACCCCACACCCAGCACCAGATCCAATGCCTGGCAACACTGCACATAGCTCCCAGTGCCAGACCCCACACCCAGCACCAGATCCCATGCCTGGCAACACTGCACGTAGCTCCCAGTGCAACACCCCACACCCAGCACCAGATCCCATGCCTGGCAACACTGCACGTAGCTCCCAGTGCCAGACCCCACACCCAGCACCAGACCCCATGCCTGGCAACACTGCACATAGCTCCCAGTGCCAGACCCCACACCCAGCACCAGATCCAATGCCTGGCAACACTGCACATAGCTCCCAGTGCCAGACCCCACACCCAGCACCAGACCCCATGCCTGGCAACACTGCACATAGCTCCCAGTACCAGACCCCACACCCAGCACCAGATCCCATGCCTGGCAACACTGCACATAGCTCCCAGTACCAGACCCCACACCCTGCACCAGATCCCATGCCTGGCAACACTGCACATAGCTCCCAGTGCCAGACCCCACACCCAGCACCAGATCCCATGCCTGGCAACACTGCACATAGCTCCCAGTGCCAGATCCCACACCCAGCACCAGATCCAATGCCTGGCAACACTGCACATAGCTCCCAGTGCCACACCCCACACCCATCACCAGATCCAATGCCTAGCAACACTGCACATAGCTCCCAGTGCCAGACCCCACACCCAGCACCAGATCCAATACACTAGCAACACTGCACATAGCTCCCAGTGCCAGACCCCACACCCAGCACCAGATCCCATGCCTGGCAACACTGCACATAGCTCCCAGTGCCAGACCCCACACCCAGCACCAGATCCAATGCCTGGCAACACTGCACATAGCTCCCAGTGCCAGATCCCACACCCAGCACCAGATCCAATGCCTAGCAACACTGCACATAGCTCCCAGTGCCAGACCCCACACCCAGCACCAGATCCAATACCTGGCAACACTGCACATAGCTCCCAGTGCCACACCCCACACCCAGCACCAGATCCCATGCCTAGCAACACTGCACATAGCTCCCAGTGCCACGCCCCACACCCAGCACCAGATCCCATGCCTGGCAACACTGCACATAGCTCCCAGTGCCAGACCCCACACCCAGCACCAGATCCCATGCCTGGCAACACTGCACATAGCTCCCAGTGCCACACCCCACACCCAGCACCAGATCCCATGCCTGACAACACTGCACAAAGTGCTAGACCCCACACCCAGAGCCACCCATCAACACTGCACCCAATTCCAGCCCCCAAACACAGCTCCCAGTGATTGATATTCAACTGAATGTCATGGTCAGAGCAGGGGGCACCATCTCCAGGTGATGCCACAGCAGTGCCCATGGCATCTGTGGTCTGATCTCTAGGGGTCCTGGAGGGTCTTCTATAGATGTACAGGTAGATATACAGTAGATGTAAAACCAGTATATACCCCCCCCCCCACCCCATAGCAGAACAAGCAGCTGCCGTGTACACACCGTCTGTAATTAATTACCCCCGGGGGCGGTTACTGTTACTGCACCATCTGCTTGTGTTTGTTTGGATGCTTGTACATTCACCAAGCAAGATAAAGTGCCAGCTCTTCAGCCTAGGGGGATTTATAATAAGAGATGTCATTACTGGTGGGGAGAGGGAAAACCAGGAGCAGACAATACAGGAAAAGCAGAGACGACCTGCAGTCCTATGTAACAGCACAGATAACACAGTGATATCTCTGAGTACAGATCATGTAGTAGATGTGTCCTGCAGTCCTATGTAACACCACAGATAACACAGTGATATCTCTGAGTACAGATCATGTAGTAGATGTGTCCTGCAGTCCTATGTAACAGCACAGATAACACAGTGATATCTCTGAGTACAGATCATGTAGTAGATGTGTCCTGCAGTCCTATGTAACACCACAGATAACACAGTGATATCTCTGAGTACAGATCATGTAGTAGATGTGTCCTGCAGTCCTATGTAACACCACAGATAACACAGTGATATCTCTGAGTACAGATCATGTAGTAGATGTGTCCTGCAGTCCTATGTAACACCACAGATAACACAGTGATATCTCTGAGTACAGATCATGTAGTAGATGTGTCCTGCAGTCCTATGTAACACCACAGATAACACAGTGATATCTCTGAGTACAGATCATGTAGTAGATGTGTCCTGCAGTCCTATGTAACACCACAGATAACACAGTGATATCTCTGAGTACAGATCATGTAGTAGATGTGTCCTGCAGTCCTATGTAACACCACAGATAACACAGTGATATCTCTGAGTACAGATCATGTAGTAGATGTGTCCTGCAGTCCTATGTAACACCACAGATAACACAGTGATATCTCTGAGTACAGATCATGTAGTAGATGTGTCCTGCAGTCCTATGTAACACCACAGATAACACAGTGATATCTCTGAGTACAGATCATGTAGTAGATGTGTCCTGCAGTCCTATGTAACACCACAGATAACACAGTGATATCTCTGAGTACAGATCATGTAGTAGATGTGTCCTGCAGTCCCATGTAACACCACAGATAACACAGTGATATCTCTGAGTACAGATCATGTAGTAGATGTGACCTGCAGTCCTATGTAACACCACAGATAACACAGTGATATCTCTGAGTACAGATCATGTAGTAGATGTATCCTGCAGTCCTATGTAACAGCACAGATAACACAGTGATATCTCTGAGTACAGATCATGTAGTAGATGTGCCCTGCAGTCCTATGTAACACCACAAATAACACAGTGATATCTCTGAGTACAGATCATGTAGTAGATGTGTCCTGCAGTCCTATGTAACACCACAGATAACACAGTGATATCTCTGAGTACAGATCATGTAGTAGATGTGTCCTGCAGTCCTATGTAACAACACACAGATAACACAGTGATATCTCTCTGAGAGGAGTGAAATGCTGACTGCAGCACCACCCTGACACCACATGTGACCCCAGTACAGTTCATCCTGAGCCACCTGATTCATTACAGAACAGTGGAAACTGACAGTCTAAGATGGCTACAAAGTTGCGGGAGGGTGAGTGGAAAGCTGAGATATGTCATTGTATCAAGGAAGACATGAGAATGGTGTGACTGATGTGGATGTGGTGTGGATGATGGGTGTGATTGTCCTGTGCTTGCACTGCAGAAACCATTATTTCTAGATACTCCGTCCAATCTGAGGGAGGAGAGACAAAGGGGTTCCCCCGGGCAACGTCAAATCCTCATTAATCCAGCATCTACCTGGCGGTGAAGGGGTTACCAGCGGCTGCCGCGCTCTGAATTAATAATTAGCAGCCGCCCAAAGGGATCAGAGGAAAGTAAATATCCCACATCTGCCGCCCCCCCCCTCCAACACGCACAACCCGGCCGCCAACTATACCGTATACACACACAGCCCGGCCGCCAACTATACCGTATACACACACAGCCCGGCCGCCAACTATACCGTATACACACACATCCCGGCCGCCAACTATACCGTATACACACACAGCCCAGCCGCCAACTATACCGTATACACACACAGCCCGTCCACCAACTATACCGTATACACACACAGCCCGGCCACCAACTATACCGTATACACGCACAGCCCGGCCACCAACTATACCGTATACACACACAGCCCGGCCGCCAACTATACCATTCACACACACAGCCCAGCCGCCAACTATACCGTATACACACACAGCCCAGCCGCCAACTATACCGTATACACACACAGCCCAGCCGCCAACTATACAGTATACACACACAGCCCGGCCGCCAACTATACCATTCACACACACAGCCCAGCCGCCAACTATACCATATACACACACAGCCCAGCCAACAACTATACCGTATACACACACAGCCCAGCCGCCAACTATACCGTATACACACACAGCCCAGCCGCCAACTATACAGTATACACACACAGCCCGGCCGCCAACTATACCGTATACACACAGCCCGGCCGCCAACTATACCATTCACACACACAGCCCAGCCGCCAACTATACCATATACACACACAGCCAGACCGCCAACTATACCGTATACACACAGCCCGGCCGCCAACTATACCGTATACACACAGCCCAGCCACCTACTATACCGTATACACACACAGCCCGGCCGCCAACTATACCGTATACACACAGCCCAGCCACCTACTATACCGTATACACACACAGCCCAGCCGCCAACTATACCGTATACACACACAGCCCAGCCACCTACTATACCGTATACACACACAGCCCAGCCGCCAACTATACCGTATACACACGCAGCTCAGCCACCAACTATACCGTATACACACACAGCCAGACCGCCAACTATACCGTATACACACACAGCCCTGCCGCCAACTATACCGTATACACACACAGCCCGGCCGCCAACTATACCGTATACACACAGCCCAGCCACCTACTATACCGTATACACACACAGCCCAGCAACCGACTATAACGTATACACACACAGCCCGGCCGCCAACTATACCGTATACACACACAGCCCAGCCGCCAACTATACCGTATACACACACAGCCCGGCCGCCAACTATACCGTATACACACACAGCCCGGCCGCCAACTATACCGTATACACACACAGCCCGGCCGCCAACTATACCGTATACACACAGCCCGGCCACCAACTATACCGTATACACACACAGCCCAGCCGTCAACTATACCGTATACACACACAGCCCAGCCGTCAACTATACCGTATACACACACAGCCCAGCCGCCAACTTTACCATATACACACACAGCCCGGCCGCCAACTATACCGTATACACACACAACCCGGCCGCCAACTATACCGTATACACACACAGCCCAGCCGCCAACTATACTGTATACACACACAGCCCAGCCGCCAACTATACCGTATGCACACAGCCCAGCCGACAACTATACCGTATACACACACAGCCCAGCCACCAACTATACCATATACATACACAGCCCAGCCGCCAACTATACCATATACACACACAGCCCGGCCGCCAACTATACCGTATACACACACAGCCCGGCCACCAACTATACCGTATACATACAGCCCAGCCGCCAACTATACCGTATACACACACAGCCCAGCCGCCAACTATACCGTATACACACACAGCCAAGCCACCAACTATACCGTATACACACACAGCCCAGCCACCAACTATACCGTATATACACACAGCCGGCCACCAACTATACCATATACACACACAGCCCAGCCGTCAACTATACCGTATACACACACAGCCCAGCCACCAACTATACCCTATACACACACAGCCCGGCCGCCAACTATACCGTATACACACACAGCCCAGCCGCCAACTATACCGTATACACAAACAGCCCAGCCGCAAACTATACCGTATACACACACAGCCAGGCCACCAACTATACCGTATACACACACAGCCCGGCCACCAACTATAGCGTATACACGACTTCCCAGCCACCAACTATACCGTATACACACACAGCCCGGCCGCCAACTATACCGTATACACACACAGCCCGTCCACCAACTATACCGTATACACGCACAGCGCAGCCACCAACTATACCGTATACACACACAGTCAAGCCAACAACTATACCCTATACACACACAGCCCGGCCGCCAACTATACCGTATACACACACAGCCCGGCCGCCAACTATACCGTATACACACACAGCCCAGCCACCAACTATACCGTATATACACACAGCCCGGCCACCAACTATACCATATACACACACAGCCCGGCCACCAACTATACCGTATATACACACAACCCAGCCACCAACTATACCGTATACACACACAGCCCAGCCACCAACTATACCGTATACACACACAGCCCAGCCACCAACTATACCGTATATACACACAGCCCGGCCACCAACTATACCATATACAAACACAGCCGACCACCAACTATACCGTATACACACACAGCCCGGCCGCCAACTATACCGTATACACACACAGTCCGGCCACCAACTATACCGTATACAAACACAGCCCAGCCACCAACTATATCATATACACACACAGCCCAGCCACCAACTATACCATATACACACACAGCCCGGCCACCGACTATACCGTATACACACACAGCCCAGCCACCAACTATACCGTATACAAACACAGCCCAGCCGCCAACTATACCGTATACACACACAGCCCGGCCGCCAACTATACCGTATACACACACAACCCGGCCGCCAACTATACCGTATACACACACAGCCCAGCCGCCAACTATACCGTATACACACACAGCCCAGCCGCCAACTATACCGTATACACACACAGCCCAGCCACCTACTATACCGTATACACGCACAGCCCAGCCACCAACTATACCGTATACAAACACAGCCCAGCGGCCAACTATACCGTATACACACACAGCCCAGCCGCCAACTATACCGTATACACATACAGCCCGGCCACCAACTACATCGTATATACATACAGCTCAGCTGCCAACTATACCGTATACACACACAGCCAAGCCACCAACTATACCGTATACACACACAGCCCAGCCGCCAACTATACCGTATACACACACAGTGCGGCCGCCAACTATACCGTATAAACACACAGCCCAGCCGCCAACTATACCGTATATACACACAGCCCAGCCACCAACTATACCATATACACACACAGCCCAGCCACCAACTATACCCTATACACACACAGCCCGGCCGCCAACTATACCGTATACACACACAGCCCAGCCGCCAACTATACCGTATACACACACAGCCCAGCCGCCAACTATACCGTATACACACACGGCCCGGCCGCCAACTATACCGTATACACACACAGCCCGGCCACCAACTATACCGTATACACGCACAGCGCAGCCACCAACTATACCGTATACACACACAGCCCCGCCACCAACTATACCGCATACACACACAGCCCGGCCACCAACTATACCATATACACACACAGCACGGCCACCAACTATACCGTATACACACACATCCCGGCCGCCAACTATACCGTATACACACACAGCCCAGCCACCAACTATACCGTATATACACACAGCCCGGCCACCAACTATACCATATACAAACACAGCCAAGCCACCAACTATACCGTATACACACACAGCCCGGCCGCCAACTATACCGTATAAACACACAGCCCAGCCGCCAACTATACCGTATACACACACAGCCCGTCCACCAACTATACCGTATACACGCACAGCGCAGCCACCAACTATACCGTATACATGCACAGCCCAGCCGCCAACTATACCGCATACACACACAACCCGGCCGCCAACTATACCGTATACACACACAGCCCAGCCACCAACTATACCGTATACACGCACAGCCCAGCCACCAACTATACCATATACAAACACAGCCAAGCCACCAACTATACCCTATACACACACAGCCCGGCCGCCAACTATACCGTATACACACACAGCCCAGCCGCCAACTATACCGTATACACACACAGCCCAGCCACCTACTATACCGTATACATGCACAGCCCAGCCACTAACTATACCGTATACACACACAGCCCAGCCACCAACTATACCATATACAAACACAGCCAAGCCACCAACTATACAGTATACACACACAGCCCAGCCACCATCTATACCGTATACACACACAGCCCAGCCGCCAACTATACCGTATACACACACAGCCCAGCCGCCAACTATACCGTATACACACACAGCCCGGCCGCCAACTATACCGTATACACACACAGCCCGGCCACCAACTATACCATATACACACACAGCACGGCCACCAACTATACCGTATACACACACATCCTGGCCGCCAACTATACCGTATACACACACAGCCCAGCCACCAACTATACCGTATATACACACAGCCCGGCCACCAACTATACCATATACAAACACAGCCAAGCCACCAACTATACCGTATACACACACAGCCCGGCCGCCAACTATACCGTATAAACACACAGCCCAGCCGCCAACTATACCGTATACACACACAGCCCGTCCACCAACTATACCGTATACACGCACAGCGCAGCCACCAACTATACCGTATACACACACAGCCCAGCCACCAACTATACCGCATACACACACAACCCGGCCGCCAACTATACCGTATACACACACAGCCCAGCCACCAACTATACCGTATACATGCACAGCCCAGCCGCCAACTATACCGCATACACACACAACCCGGCCGCCAACTATACCGTATACACACACAGCCCTGCCGCCAACTAAACCGTATACACACACAGCCCAGCCGCCAACTATACCGTATACACACACAGCGCGGCCGCCAACTATACCGTATACACACACAGCCCGGCCACCAACTATACCGTATACACACAGCCCGGCCACCAACTATACCGTATACATGCACAGCCCGGCCGCCAACTATACCGTATACACACACAGCCAGGCCACCAACTATACCGTATACACACACAGCCCAGCCGCCAACTATGCCCGGCCACCAACTATAGCGTATACACACACAGCCCAGCCGCCAACCATACCGTATACACAAACAGCCCGGCCACCAACTATACCGTATACACACACAGCCCTGCCGCCAACTATACCGTATACACACACAGCCCTGCCGCCAACTATACCGTATACACACACAGCCCTGCCGCCAACTAAACCGTATACACACACAGCCCAGCCGCCAACTATACCGTATACACACACAGCCCGGCCGCCAACTATAGCGTATACACGCACAGCCCAGCCGTCAACTATACCGTATACACGCACAGCGCAGCCACCAACTATACCGTATACACACACAGACCAGCCACCAACTATACCGTATACACACACAGCCCGGCCGCCAAATATACCGTATACACACACAACCAAGCCACCAACTATAGCGTATACACGACTGCCCAGCCACCAACTATACCGTATACACACAGCCCGGCCGTCAACTATACCGTATACACACACAGCCCGGCCGTCAACTATACCGTATACACACACAGTCCAGCCACCAACTATACCGTATACACACAAAGCCCGGCCGCCAACTATACCGTATACACACACAGCCCAGCCACCATCTATACCATATACACACAGCCCAGCCACCATCTATACCGTATACACACACAGCCCAGCCGCCAACTATACCGTATACACACACAACCCGGCCACCAACTATACCGTATACACGCACAGCCCAGTCACCAACTATACCGCATACACACACAGCCCGGCCACCAACTATATCGTATACACGCACAGCCCGGCCGACAATTATACCGTATACACACATAGCCCGGCCGCCAACTATACCGTATACATGCACAGCCCAGCCACTAACTATACCGTATACACACACAGCCCGGCCGCCAACTATAACGTATACACACAGCCCAGCCACCTACTATACCGTATACACACACAGCCCAGCCGCCAACTATACCGTATACACACACAGCCCAGCCACCTACTATACCGTATACACACACAGCCCGGCCGCCAACTATACCGTATACACACACAGCCCGGCCGCCAACTATACCGTATACACACACAGCCCAGCCACCAACTATACTGTATACACACACAGCCAGACCGCCAACTATACCGTATACACACACAGCCCAGCCGCCAACTATACCGTATACACACACAGCCCAGCCACCAACTATACCGTATACACACACAGCCCGGCCACCAACTATACCATATACACACACAGCCCAGCCACCTACTATACCGTATACACACACAGCCCGGCCGCCAACTATACCGTATACACACACAGCCCGGCCGCCAACTATACCGTATACACACACAGCCCAGCCACCATCTATACCATATACACACAGCCCAGCCACCATCTATACCGTATACACACACAGCCCAGCCGCCAACTATACCGTATACACACACAACCCGGCCACCAACTATACCGTATACACGCACAGCCCAGTCACCAACTATACCGCATACACACACAGCCCGGCCACCAACTATATCGTATACACGCACAGCCCGGCCGACAATTATACCGTATACACACATAGCCCGGCCGCCAACTATACCGTATACATGCACAGCCCAGCCACTAACTATACCGTATACACACACAGCCCGGCCGCCAACTATAACGTATACACACAGCCCAGCCACCTACTATACCGTATACACCCCCAGCCCAGCCGCCAACTATACCGTATACACACACAGCCCAGCCACCTACTATACCGTATACACACACAGCCCGGCCGCCAACTATACCGTATACACACACAGCCCGGCCGCCAACTATACCGTATACACACACAGCCCAGCCACCAACTATACTGTATACACACACAGCCAGACCGCCAACTATACCGTATACACACACAGCCCAGCCGCCAACTATACCGTATACACACACAGCCCAGCCACCAACTATACCGTATACACACACAGCCCAGCCACCAACTATACCATATACACACACAGCCCGGCCGCCAACTATACCGTATACACACACAGCCCCGCCACCAACTATACCGTATACACACACAGCCCAGCCGTCAACTATACCGTATACACACACAGCCCAGCCGTCAACTATACCGTATACACACACAGCCAGGCCACCAACTATACCGTATACACACACAGCCCAGCCGTCAACTATACCGTATACACACACAGCCCAGCCGTCAACTATACCGTATACACACACAGCTCAGCCGAACACTGACAACTATCCCATATATACTCACAGCCCAGCCGAGCACTGACAACTATCCCGTATATACTCACAGCTCAGCCGAGCACTGACAACTATCCCGTATATACTCACAGCTCAGCCGAGCACTGACAACTATACCGTATATACTCACAGCTCAGCCGAGCACTGACAACTATCCCGTATATACTCACAGCTCAGCCGAGCACTGACAACTATCCCGTATATACTCACAGCTCAGCCAAACACGGACAACTATCCCGTATATACTCACAGCTCAGCCAAACACTGAGAACTATCCCGTATATACTCACAGCTCAGCCAAATACTGACAACTATCCCGTATATACTCACAGCTCAGCCAAACACTGACAACTATCCCGTATATACTCACAGCTCAGCCAACACTGACAACTATCCCGCATATACTCACAGCTCAGCCAAATACTGACAACTATCCCGTATATACTCACAGCTCAGCCAAACACTGACAACTATCCCGTATATACTCACAGCTCAGCCAAACACGGACAACTATCCCGTATATACTCACAGCTCAGCCAAATACTGACAACTATCCCGTATATACTCACAGCTCAGCCAAACACTGAGAACTATCCCGTATATACTCACAGCTCAGCCAAATACTGACAACTATCCCGTATATACTCACAGCTCAGCCGAGTACTGACAACTATCCCGTATATACTCACAGCTCAGCCGAGTACTGACAACTATCCCGCATATACTCACAGCTCAGCCAAACACTGAGAACTATCCCGTATATACTCACAGCTCAGCCAAATACTGACAACTATCCCGTATATACTCACAGCTCAGCCAAACACTGACAACTATCCCGTATATACTCACAGCTCAGCCAACTCTGACAACTATCCCGCATATACTCACAGCTCAGCCAAATACTGACAACTATCCCGCATATACTCACAGCTCAGCCAAATACTGACAACTATCCCGTATATACTCACAGCTCAGCCAAACACTGAGAACTATCCCGTATATACTCACAGCTCAGCCAAACACTGACAACTATCCCGTATATACTCACAGCTCAGCCAACTCTGACAACTATCCCGCATATACTCACAGCTCAGCCAAATACTGACAACTATCCCGTATATACTCACAGCTCAGCCGAGTACTGACAACTATCCCGTATATACTCACAGCTCACCTAAACGTATATGCACACACACAGCTCAGCCTTGAACTCCGCCAACTATACTGTATCTATACACACACAGCTCAGCCTTGCCGTATATACACTTACACAGCTCAGCTGTGCACACTGTTATCTGTACCGTAATGACTGTGACAACAATCTGAGCTGGTAGCTCCCGTCTTACCAATCACCTGGACGGCGCAGATGCAGCAGAGATGAGAGGGTCCCATTAGTAATCTGCTGCATTATCCATACATATCAAACCAATCTTAAATAGCGAACAACACATTGAGCTCTGCTACATGGTAATGCAAATCCAGCAATGTTCTGTAAAACTGAATACTACAAGATCCCTACCTGGATAAATGGGGAAGAAGGAGGAGATGTAGCAGAGTGGAAAGTGTCATCTAGTATAACATTAGAAAAACTCAATGACAACTCGGGCTCTGCTACATAGTAACAATCTAATCTTACAGCGTCATACAATGTATCACCCCATCATGCCTGACCCCCGGAGCTCACAATCTAATCTTACAGTGCAGTGTCATACAATGTATCACCCCCATCCTGCCTGACCCACGAAGCTCACAATCTAATCTTACAGTGTCATACAATGTATCACCCCATCATGCCTGACCCCCGGAGCTCACAATCTAATCTTACAGCATCATACAATGTATCAGCCCCATCATGCCTGACCCCCGGAGCTCACAATCTAATCTTACAGTGTCATACAATGTATCTTCCCCATCATGCCTGACCCCCGGAGCTCACAATCTAATCTTACAGCGTCATACAATGTATCTCCCCCAACATGCCTGACCCCCGGAGCTCACAATCTAATCTTACAGCGTCATACAATGTATCTTCCCCATCATGCCTGACCCCCGGAGCTCACAATCTAATCTTACAGCGTCCTACAGTGTATCTTCCCCATCATGTCTGACCCCCAGAGCTCACAATCTAATTTTACAGTGCAGCGTCATACAGTGTATCTTCCCCATCATGTCTGACCCCCAGAGCTCACAATCTAATTTTACAGTGTCATATAATGTATCACCCCCATCATGCCTGACCCCCGGAGCTCACAATCTAATCTTACAGCGTCATACAATGTATCACCCCCATCATGCCTGACCCCCGGAGCTCACAATCTAATCTTACAGCGTCATACAATGTATCTTCCCCATCATGCCTGACCCCCGGAGCTCACAATCTAATCTTACAGCGTCATACAATGTATCACCCCCATCATGCCTGACCCCCGGAGCTCACAATCTAATCTTACAGTGTCATACAATGTATCACCCCCATCATGCCTGACCCCCGGAGCTCACAATCTAATCTTACAGTGCAGTGTCATACAATGTATCACCCCCATCATGCCTGACCCCCGGAGCTCACAATCTAATCTTACAGTGTCATACAATGTATCACCCCCATCATGCCTGACCCCCGGAGCTCACAATCTAATCTTACAGTGTCATACAATGTATCACCCCATCATGCCTGACCCCCGGAGCTCACAATCTAATCTTACAGCGTCATACAATGTATCACCCCCATCATGCCTGACCCCCGGAGCTCACAATCTAATCTTACAGCGTCATACAATGTATCACCCCCATCATGCCTGACCCCCGGAGCTCACAATCTAATCTTACAGCGTCATACAATGTATCACCCCCATCATGCCTGACCCCCGGAGCTCACAATCTAATCTTACAGCGTCATACAATGTATCACCCCCATCATGCCTGACCCCCGGAGCTCACAATCTAATCTTACAGTGCAGCGTCATACAATGTATCACCCCCATCATGCCTGACCCCCGGAGCTCACAATCTAATCTTACAGTGTCATACAATGTATCACCCCCATCATGCCTGACCCCCGGAGCTCACAATCTAATCTTACAGTGTCATACAATGTATCACCCCCATCATGCCTGACCCCCGGAGCTCACAATCTAATCTTACAGTGTCATACAATGTATCACCCCCATCATGCCTGACCCCCGGAGCTCACAATCTAATCTTACAGTGTCATACAATGTATCACCCCATCATGCCTGACCCCCGGAGCTCACAATCTAATCTTACAGTGTCATACAATGTATCACCCCCATCATGCCTGACCCCCGGAGCTCACAATCTAATCTTACAGTGTCATACAATGTATCACCCCCATCATTCCTGACCCCCGGAGCTCACAATCTAATCTTACAGTGTCATACAATGTATCACCCCCATCATGCCTGACCCCCGGAGCTCACAATCTATTCCAATCTGCCCTCCAGGGACCATCCTGTAGGTTTCTGGCGGAGTTCCTAGAGCCTATGGGTAAGTTTTAACTCTCTCCTCACCTCCTGAGCCACCAGGCTGGAGATCCTCACTGCCCTCTTGACCCGGGTGTCCTTTCGCCCCTTGTCCATGCTGACGCTCTCCTTCCTCCTCTGGGACATGCTGTGATTTGGTGTCTTATCTCTTGATGATGTTGCGGCGCTGGCATCCCCCCGGCTGTGTCCGTGCCCCTGGCATTGTGCTGGTGTGAGGTAGCAGGTGGTGGGCTCAGGAGGAGGCGGCGGGGGTCCCTGCCTCTCTGTACACGGCTCTCTCCATCCTCCGTGCGCTGTCCCCGATGCTTTATGTGTGAGTGGAGGACGGATCTGCTATCCACAATCCATCACTGTCCTGCGTGTGCGGCTCCTCACCTGCTCACACTTCTTCCCTCTCCCATGTAATCCTCCGCTCTGCCGCTACCTCCACTACAGCACAGAACAGCGCCTGCCCGCCTCACAGGCACAGCCAGCACCCCCCAGCCCAGCCCAGCCTAACCCTGCCCTCCTGTCTGCCAGCACCCCCACCCCAGCCTGCCCCTGCCCGCCTCACAGGCACAGCCAGCACCCCCCAGCCCAGCCGAGCCTAACCCTGCCCTCCTGTCTGCCAGCACCCCCAGCCCAGCCTGCCCCTGCCCGCCTCACAGGCACAGCCAGCACCCCCCAGCCGAGCCTAACCCTGCCCACCTGTCTGCCGCTACCTCCACTACAGCACAGAACAGCGCCTGCCCGCCTCACAGGCACAGCCAGCACCCCCCAGCCCAGCCGAGCCTAACCCTGCCCTCCTGTCTACCAGCACCCCCAGCCCAGCCTGCCCCTGCCCGCCTCACAGGCACAGCCAGCACCCCCCAGCCCAGCCGAGCCTAACCCTGCCCTCCTGTCTGCCAGCACCCCCACCCCAGCCTGCCCCTGCCCGCCTCACAGGCACAGCCAGCACCCCCCAGCCCAGCCGAGCCTAACCCTGCCCTCCTGTCTGCCAGCACCCCCACCCCAGCCTGCCCCTGCCCGCCTCACAGGCACAGCCAGCACCCCCCAGCCCAGCCGAGCCTAACCCTGCCCTCCTGTCTGCCAGCACCCCCACCCCAGCCTGCCCCTGCCCGCCTCACAGGCACAGCCAGCACCCCCCAGCCCAGCCCAGCCTAACCCTGCCCTCCTGTCTGCCAGCACCCCCACCCCAGCCTGCCCCTGCCCGCCTCACAGGCACAGCCAGCACCCCCTAGCCCAGCCGAGCCTAACCCTGCCCACCTGTCTGCCAGCACCCCCACCCCAGCCTGCCCCTGCCCTGCCAGCACCCCCCAGCCCAGCCCAGCCTGCCCTCCTGTCTGCCAGCACCCCCACCCCAGCCTGCCCCTGCCCGCCTCACAGGCACAGCCAGCACCCCCCAGCCCAGCCGAGCCTAACCCTGCCCACCTGTCTGCCAGCACCCCCACCCCAGCCTGCCCTTGCCCTGCTGTCTGCCAGCACCCCCACCCCAGCCTGCCCCTGCCCACCTCACAGGCACAGACAGCACCCCCCACCACAGCCGAGCCTACCCCTGCCCTCCTCACAGGCACAGCCAGCACCCCCCACCCTAGCAAAGCCTACCCCTGCCCTCCTCACAGGCACAGCCAGCACCCTCACCCCAGCCTGCCCCTGCCCTCCTGTCTAACAGCACCCCCACCCTAGCCTGCACCTGCCCTCCTCACAGCCAGCACCCCCACCCCAGCCTGCCCTCCTGTCTAACAGCACCCCCATCCCAGCCTGCCCCTGCCCTCCTCACAGCCAGCACCCCCACGCTAGCTGAGCCTACCGCCTGCCCTCCTCACAGCCAGCATCCACACACCAGCCTGCCCCTGCCCTCCTCACAGGCACAGCCAGCACCCCCAACCTCGCCGAGCCTACCCCTGCCCTCCTCACAGGCACAGACAGCACCCCCCACCCCAGCCGAGACTACCCCTGTCCTCCTCACAGGCACAGCCAGCACCCCCACCCCAGCTGAACATGCCCCTGCCCTCCTCACAGGCACAGCCAGAACCCCCCACCCTATCCGAGCCTACCCCTGCCCTCCTCACAGGCACATCCAGCACCCCCATCCCAGGAGAGCCTACCCCTGCCCTCCTCACAGGCACAGCCAGTACCCCCACCCTATGAGGAGCACTAGTCACACTACCCCTGTACTCCCAGCACTACTCACACTATCCCTGTACTCCCAGCACTACTCACACTATCCCTGTACTCCCAGCACTACTCACACTATCCCTGTACTCCCAGCACTACTCACACTACCCCTGTACTCCCAGCACTACTCACACTACCCCTGTACTCCCAGCACTACTCACACTATCCCTGTACTCCCAGCACTACTCACACTACCCCTGTACTCCCAGCACTACTCACACTATCCCTGTACTCCCAGCACTACTCACACTACCCCTGTACTCCCAGCACTACTCACACTACCCCTGTACTCCCAGCACTACTCACACTATCCCTGTACTCCCAGCACTACTCACACTATCCCTGTACTCCAAGCACTACTCACTCTATCCCTGTACTCCCAGCACTACTCACACTACCCCTGTACTCCCAGCACTACTCACACTATCCCTGTACTCCCAGCACTACTCACACTATCCCTGTACTCCCAGCACTACTCACACTACCCCTGTACTCCCAGCACTACTCACACTATCCTTGTACTCCCAGCACTACTCACACTATCCCTGTACTCCCAGCACTACTCACACTACCCCTGTACTCCCAGCACTACTCACACTACCCCTGTACTCCCAGCACTACTCACACTATCCCTGTACTCCCAGCACTACTCACACTATCCCTGTACTCCCAGCACTACTCACACTACCCCTGTACTCCCAGCACTACTCACACTATCCCTGTACTCCCAGCACTACTCACACTACCCCTGTACTCCCAGCACTACTCACACTATCCCTGTACTCCCAGCACTACTCACACTACCCCTGTACTCCCAGCACTACTCACACTATCCCTGTACTCCCAGCACTACTCACACTATCCCTGTACTCCCAGCACTACTCACACTATCCCTGTACTCCCAGCACTACTCACACTATCCCTGTACTCCCAGCACTACTCACACTATCCCTGTACTCCCAGCACTACTCACACTACCCCTGTACTCCCAGCACTACTCACACTACCCCTGTACTCCCAGCACTACTCACACTATCCCTGTACTCCCAGCACTACTCACACTACCCCTGTACTCCCAGCACTACTCACACTATCCCTGTACTCCCAGCACTACTCACACTACCCCTGTACTCCCAGCACTACTCACACTACCCCTGTACTCCCAGCACTACTCACACTATCCCTGTACTCCCAGCACTACTCACACTACCCCTGTACTCCCAGCACTACTCACACTATCCCTGTACTCCCAGCACTACTCACACTACCCCTGTACTCCCAGCACTACTCACACTACCCCTGTACTCCCAGCACTACTCACACTATCCCTGTACTCCCAGCACTACTCACACTATCCCTGTACTCCCAGCACTACTCACACTACCCCTGTACTCTCAGCACTACTCACACTATCCCTGTACTCCCAGCACTACTCACACTACCCCTGTACTCCCAGCACTACTCACACTATCCCTGTACTCCCAGCACTACTCACACTATCCCTGTACTCCCAGCACTACTCACACTACCCCTGTACTCCCAGCACTACTCACACTACCCCTGTACTACCAGCACTACTCACACTACCCCTGTACTCCCAGCACTACTCACACTACCCCTGTACTCCCAGCACTACTCACACTATCCCTGTACTCCCAGCACTACTCACACTACCCCTGTACTCCCAGCACTACTCACACTACCCCTGTACTCCCAGCACTACTCACACTATCCCTGTACTCCCAGCACTACTCACACTATCCCTGTACTCCCAGCACTACTCACACTATCCCTGTACTCCCAGCACTACTCACACTATCCCTGTACTCCCAGCACTACTCACACTATCCCTGTACTCCCAGCACTACTCACACTATCCCTGTACTCCCAGCACTACTCACACTACCCCTGTACTCCCAGCACTACTCACACTACCCCTGTACTCCCAGCACTACTCACACTACCCCTGTACTCCCAGCACTACTCACACTATCCCTGTACTCCCAGCACTACTCACACTACCCCTGTACTCCCAGCACTACTCACACTATCCCTGTACTCCCAGCACTACTCACACTATCCCTGTACTCCCAGCACTACTCACACTACCCCTGTACTCCCAGCACTACTCACACTACCCCTGTACTCCCAGCACTACTCACACTATCCCTGTACTCCCAGCACTACTCACACTATCCCTGTACTCCCAGCACTACTCACACTACCCCTGTACTCCCAGCACTACTCACACTATCCCTGTACTCCCAGCCCTACTCACACTATCCCTGTACTCCCAGCACTACTCACACTATCCCTGTACTCCCAGCACTACTCACACTACCCCTGTACTCCCAGCACTACTCACACTGCCCCTGTACTCCCAGCACTACTCACAATATCCCTGTACTCCCAGCACTACTCATACTATCCCTGTACTCCCAGCACTACTCACACTACCCCTGTACTCCCAGCACTACTCACACTACCCCTGTACTCCCAGCACTACTCACACTACCCCTGTACTCCCAGCACTACTCACACTATCCCTGTACTCCCAGCACTACTCACACTATCCCTGTACTCCCAGCACTACTCACACTACCCCTGTACTCCCAGCACTACTCACACTACCCCTGTACTCCCAGCACTACTCACACTACCCCTGTACTCCCAGCACTACTCACACTATCCCTGTACTCCCAGCACTACTCACACTACCCCTGTACTACCAGCACTACTCACACTACCCCTGTACTCCCAGCACTACTCACACTACCCCTGTACTACCAGCCCTACTCACACTATCCCTGTACTCCCAGCACTACTCACACTATCCCTGTACTCCCAGCACTACTCACACTAGCCCTGTACTCCCAGCACTACTCACACTATCCCTGTACTCCCAGCACTACTCACACTATCCCTGTACTCCCAGCACTACTCACATTATCCCTGTACTCCCAGCACTACTCACACTATCCCTGTACTCCCAGCACTACTCACACTATCCCTGTACTCCCAGCACTACTCACACTATCCCTGTACTCCCAGCACTACTCACACTATCCCTGTACTCCCAGCACTACTCACACTACCCCTGTACTCTCAGCACTACTCACACTATCCCTGTACTCCCAGCACTACTCACACTATCCCTGTACTCCCAGCACTACTCACACTATCCCTGTACTCCCAGCACTACTCACACTATCCCTGTACTCCCAGCACTACTCACACTATCCCTGTACTCCCAGCACTACTCACACTACCCCTGTACTCCCAGCACTACTCACACTATCCCTGTACTCCCAGCACTACTCACACTATCCCTGTACTCCCAGCACTACTCACACTATCCCTGTACTCCCAGCACTACTCACACTACCCCTGTACTCCCAGCACTACTCACACTATCCCTGTACTCCCAGCACTACTCACACTACCCCTGTACTCCCAGCACTACTCACACTACCCCTGTACTCCCAGCTCTACTCACACTATCCCTGTACTCCCAGCACTACTCACACTACCCCTGTACTCCCAGCTCTACTCACACTATCCCTGTACTCCCAGCACTACTCACACTACCCCTGTACTCCCAGCACTACTCACACTACCCCTGTACTCCCAGCACTACTCACACTACCCCTGTACTCCCAGCACTACTCACACTATCCCTGTACTCCCAGCACTACTCACACTATCCCTGTACTCCCAGCACTACTCACACTACCCCTGTACTCCCAGCACTACTCACACTACCCCTGTACTCCCAGCTCTACTCACACTATCCCTGTACTCCCAGCACTACTGACACTACCCCTGTACTCCCAGCACTACTCACACTACCCCTGTACTCCCAGCACTACTCACACTATCCCTGTACTCCCAGCACTACTCACACTATCCCTGTACTCCCAGCACTACTCACACTATCCCTGTACTCCCAGCACTACTCACACTATCCCTGTACTCCCAGCACTACTGACACTACCCCTGTACTCCCAGCACTACTGACACTACCCCTGTACTCCCAGCACTACTCACACTATCCCTGTACTCCCAGCACTACTCACACTATCCCTGTACTCCCAGCACTACTCACACTACCCCTGTACTCCCAGCTCTACTCACACTATCCCTGTACTCCCAGCACTACTGACACTACCCCTGTACTCCCAGCACTACTCACACTATCCCTGTACTCCCAGCACTACTCACACTACCCCTGTACTCCCAGCACTACTCACACTATCCCTGTACTCCCAGCACTACTCACACTACCCCTGTACTCCCAGCACTACTCACACTATCCCTGTACTCCCAGCACTACTCACACTATCCCTGTACTCCCAGCACTACTCACACTACCCCTGTACTCCCAGCACTACTCACACTATCCCTGTACTCCCAGCACTACTCACACTATCCCTGTACTCCCAGCACTACTCACACTATCCCTGTACTCCCAGCACTACTCACACTACCCCTGTACTCCCAGCACTACTCACACTATCCCTGTACTCCCAGCACTACTCACACTATCCCTGTACTCCCAGCACTACTCACACTACCCCTGTACTCCCAGCACTACTCACACTACCCCTGTACTCCCAGCACTACTCACACTACCCCTGTACTCTCAGCACTACTCACACTACCCCTGTACTCCCAGCACTACTCACACTATCCCTGTACTCCCAGCACTACTCACACTATCCCTGTACTCCCAGCACTACTCACACTATCCCTGTACTCCCAGCACTACTCACACTACCCCTGTACTCCCAGCACTACTCACACTATCCCTGTACTCCCAGCACTACTCACACTATCCCTGTACTCCCAGCACTACTCACACTATCCCTGTACTCCCAGCACTACTCACACTATCCCTGTACTCCCAGCACTACTCACACTATCCCTGTACTCCCAGCACTACTCACACTATCCCTGTACTCCCAGCACTACTCACACTATCCCTGTACTCCCAGCACTACTCACACTAGCCCTGTACTCCCAGCTCTACTCACACTATCCCTGTACTCCCAGCACTACTCACACTACCCCTGTACTCCCAGCACTACTCACACTATCCCTGTACTCCCAGCACTACTCACACTATCCCTGTACTCCCAGCACTACTCACACTATCCCTGTACTCCCAGCACTACTCACACTATCCCTGTACTCCCAGCACTACTCACACTATCCCTGTACTCCCAGCACTACTCACACTATCCCTGTACTCCCAGCACTAGTCACACTACCCCTGTACTCCCAGCACTACTCACACTACCCCTGTACTCCCAGCACTACTCACACTACCCCTGTACTCCCAGCACTACTCACACTAGCCCTGTACTCCCAGCACTACTCACACTAGCCCTGTACTCCCAGCACTACTCACACTACCCCTGTACTACCAGCACTACTCACACTATCCCTGTACTCCCAGCACTACTCACACTATCCCTGTACTCCCAGCACTACTCACACTATCCCTGTACTCCCAGCACTACTCACACTATCCCTGTACTCCCAGCACTACTCACACTATCCCTGTACTCCCAGCACTACTCACACTACCCCTGTACTCCCAGCACTACTCACACTACCCCTGTACTACCAGCAATACTCACACTACCCCTGTACTCCCAGCACTACTCACACTATCCCTGTACTCCCAGCACTACTCACACTACCCCTGTACTCCCAGCACTACTCACACTATCCCTGTACTCCCAGCACTACTCACACTATCCCTGTACTCCCAGCACTACTCACACTACCCCTGTACTCCCAGCACTACTCACACTACCCCTGTACTCCCAGCACTACTCACACTATCCCTGTACTCCCAGCACTACTCACACTACCCCTGTACTCCCAGCACTACTCAAACTATCCCTGTACTCCCAGCACTACTCACACTATCCCTGTACTCCCAGCACTACTCACACTACCCCTGTACTCCCAGCACTACTCACACTATCCCTGTACTCCCAGCACTACTCACACTACCCCTGTACTCCCAGCACTACTCACACTACCCCTGTACTCCCAGCACTACTCACACTATCCCTGTACTCCCAGCACTACTCACACTACCCCTGTACTCCCAGCACTACTCACACTATCCCTGTACTCCCAGCACTACTCACACTATCCCTGTACTCCCAGCACTACTCACACTATCCCTGTACTCCCAGCACTACTCACACTACCCCTGTACTCCCAGCACTACTCACACTATCCCTGTACTCCCAGCACTACTCACACTATCCCTGTACTCCCAGCACTACTCACACTATCCCTGTACTCCCAGCACTACTCACACTATCCCTGTACTCCCAGCACTACTCACACTATCCCTGTACTCCCAGCACTACTCACACTATCCCTGTACTCCCAGCACTACTCACACTACCCCTGTACTCCCAGCACTACTCACACTATCCCTGTACTCCCAGCACTACTCACACTACCCCTGTACTCCCAGCACTACTCACACTACCCCTGTACTCCCAGCACTACTCACACTACCCCTGTACTCCCAGCACTACTCACACTACCCCTGTACTCCCAGCACTACTCACACTATCCCTGTACTCCCAGCACTACTCACACTACCCCTGTACTCCCAGCACTACTCACACTACCCCTGTACTTCCAGCACTACTCACACTACCCCTGTACTCCCAGCACTACTCACACTATCCCTGTACTCCCAGCACTACTCACACTATCCCTGTACTCCCAGCACTACTCACACTATCCCTGTACTCCCAGCACTACTCACACTACCCCTGTACTCCCAGCACTACTCACACTATCCCTGTACTCCCAGCACTACTCACACTACCCCTGTACTCCCAGCACTACTCACACTACCCCTGTACTCCCAGCACTACTCACACTACCCCTGTACTCCCAGCACTACTCACACTACCCCTGTACTCCCAGCACTACTCACACTATCCCTGTACTCCCAGCACTACTCACACTACCCCTGTACTCCCAGCACTACTCACACTACCCCTGTACTTCCAGCACTACTCACACTACCCCTGTACTCCCAGCACTACTCACACTATCCCTGTACTCCCAGCACTACTCACACTACCCCTGTACTCCCAGCACTACTCACACTATCCCTGTACTCCCAGCACTACTCACACTATCCCTGTACTCCCAGCACTACTCACACTATCCCTGTACTCCCAGCACTACTCACACTATCCCTGTACTCCCAGCACTACTCACACTATCCCTGTACTCCCAGCACTACTCACACAATCCCTGTACTCCCAGCACTACTCACACTACCCCTGTACTCCCAGCACTACTCACACTATCCCTGTACTCCCAGCACTACTCACACTGCCCCTGTACTTCCAGCACTACTCACACTACCCCTGTACTCCCAGCACTACTCACACTATCCCTGTACTCCCAGCACTACTCACACTACCCCTGTACTCCCAGCACTACTCACACTATCCCTGTACTCCCAGCACTACTCACACTACCCCTGTACTCCCAGCACTACTCACACTACCCCTGTACTCCCAGCACTACTCACACTACCCCTGTACTTCCAGCACTACTCACACTACCCCTGTACTCCCAGCACTACTCACACTATCCCTGTACTCCCAGCACTACTCACACTATCCCTGTACTCCCAGCACTACTCACACTATCCCTGTACTCCCAGCACTACTCACACTACCCCTGTACTCCCAGCACTACTCACACTACCCCTGTACTCCCAGCACTACTCACACTACCCCTGTACTCCTAGTGCTGCTCACACTATCCCTGTACTCCCAGCACTACTCACACTATCCCTGTACTCCCAGCACTACTCACACTATCCCTGTACTCCCAGCACTACTCACACTATCCCTGTACTCCCAGCACTACTCACACTACCCCTGTACTCCCAGCACTACTCACACTACCCCTGTACTCCCAGCACTACTCACACTACCCCTGTACTCCCAGCACTACTCACACTACCCCTGTACTCCCAGCACTACTCACACTACCCCTGTACTCCCAGCACTACTCACACTACCCCTGTACTCCCAGCACTACTCACACTATCCCTGTACTCCCAGCACTACTCACACTATCCCTGTACTCCCAGCACTACTCACACTATCCCTGTACTCCCAGCACTACTCACACTACCCCTGTACTCCCAGCACTACTCACACTACCCCTGTACTCCCAGCACTACTCACACTATCCCTGTACTCCCAGCACTACTCACACTATCCCTGTACTCCCAGCACTACTCACACTACCCCTGTACTCCCAGCACTACTCATACTATCCCTGTACTCCCAGCACTACTCACACTATCCCTGTACTCCCAGCACTACTCACACTATCCCTGTACTCCCAGCACTACTCACACTACCCCTGTACTCCCAGCACTACTCACACTATCCCTGTACTCCCAGCACTACTCACACTACCCCTGTACTCCCAGCACTACTCACACTATCCCTGTACTCCCAGCACTACTCACACTATCCCTGTACTCCCAGCACTACTCACACTATCCCTGTACTCCCAGCACTACTCACACTATCCCTGTACTCCCAGCACTACTCACACTACCCCTGTACTCCCAGCACTACTCACACTATCCCTGTACTCCCAGCACTACTGACACTACCCCTGTACTCCCAGCACTACTCACACTACCCCTGTACTCCCAGCACTACTCACACTACCCCTGTACTCCCAGCACTATTTATACTATCCCTGTACTCCCAGCACTACTCACACTATCCCTGTACTCCCAGCACTACTCACACTACCCCTGTACTCCCAGCACTACTCACACTACCCCTGTACTCCCAGCACTACTCACACTATCCCTGTACTCCCAGCACTACTCACACTATCCCTGTACTCCCAGCACTACTCACACTATCCCTGTACTCCCAGCACTACTCACACTACCCCTGTACTCCCAGCACTACTCACACTACCCCTGTACTCCCAGCTCTACTCACACTATCCCTGTACTCCCAGCACTACTCACACTATCCCTGTACTCCCAGCACTACTCACACTATCCCTGTACTCCCAGCACTACTCACACTATCCCTGTACTCCCAGCACTACTCACACTATCCCTGTACTCCCAGCACTACTCACACTATCCATGTACTTCCAGCACTACTCACACTATCCCTGTACTCCCAGCACTACTCATACTACCCCTGTACTCCCAGCACTACTCACACTATCCCTGTACTCCCAGCACTACTCACACTATCCCTGTACTCCCAGCACTACTCACACTATCCCTGTACTCCCAGCACTACTCACACTACCCCTGTACTCCCAGCACTACTCACACTACCCCTGTACTCCCAGCACTACTCACACTATCCCTGTACTCCCAGCACTACTCACACTATCCCTGTACTCCCAGCACTACTCACACTACCCCTGTACTCCCAGCACTACTCACACTATCCCTGTACTCCCAGCACTACTCACACTACCCCTCTACTCCCAGCACTACTCACACTACCCCTGTACTCCCAGCACTACTCACACTATCCCTGTACTCCCAGCACTACTCACACTATCCCTGTACTCCCAGCACTACTCACACTACCCCTGTACTCCCAGCACTACTCACACTATCCCTGTACTCCCAGCACTACTCACACTATCCCTGTACTCCCAGCACTACTCACACTATCCCTGTACTCCCAGCACTACTCACACTATCCCTGTACTCCCAGCACTACTCACACTACCCCTGTACTCCCAGCACTACTCACACTATCCCTGTACTCCCAGCACTACTGACACTATCTCTGTACTCCCAGCACTACTCACACTATCCCTGTACTCCCAGCACTACTCACACTACCCCTGTACTCCCAGCACTACTCACACTACCCCTGTACTCCCAGCACTACTCACACTACCCCTGTACTCCCAGCACTACTCACACTATCCCTGTACTCCCAGCACTACTCACACTACCCCTGTACTCCCAGCACTACTCACACTATCCCTGTACTCCCAGCACTACTCACACTATCCCTGTACTCCCAGCACTACTCACACTACCCCTGTACTCCCAGCACTACTCACACTACCCCTGTACTCCCAGCACTACTCACACTATCCCTGTACTCCCAGCACTACTCACACTATCCCTGTAATCCCAGCACTACTCACACTATCCCTGTACTCCCAGCACTACTCACACTACCCCTGTACTCTCAGCACTACTCACACTACCCCTGTACTCCCAGCACTACTCACACTATCCCTGTACTCTCAGCACTACTCACACTATCCCTGTACTCCCAGCACTACTCATACTATCCCTGTACTCCCAGCACTACTCACACTATCCCTGTACTCCCAGCACTACTCACACTACCCCTGTACTCCCAGCACTACTCACACTATCCCTGTACTCCCAGCACTACTGACACTATCTCTGTACTCCCAGCACTACTCACACTATCCCTGTACTCCCAGCACTACTCACACTACCCCTGTACTCCCAGCACTACTCACACTATCCATGTACTCCCAGCACTACTCACACTATCCCTGTACTCCCAGCACTACTCACACTATCCCTGTACTCCCAGCACTACTCACACTATCCCTGTACTCCCAGCACTACTCACACTACCCCTGTACTCCCAGCACTACTCACACTATCCCTGTACTCCCAGCACTACTCACACTATCCCTGTACTCCTAGCACTACTCACACTATCCCTGTACTCCCAGCACTACTCACACTATCCCTGTACTCCCAGCACTACTCACACTGCCCCTGTACTCCCAGCACTACTCACACTATCCCTGTACTCCCAGCACTACTCACATTATCCCTGTACTCCCAGCACTACTCACACTATCCCTGTACTCCCAGCACTACTCACACTACCCCTGTACTCCCAGCACTACTCACACTATCCCTGTACTCCCAGCACTACTCACACTACCCCTGTACTCCCAGCACTACTCACACTACCCCTGTACTCCCAGCACTACTCACACTATCCCTGTACTCCCAGCACTACTCACACTATCCCTGTAATCCCAACACTACTCACACTACCCCTGTACTCCCAGCACTACTCACACTATCCCTGTACTCCCAGCACTACTCACACTATCCCTGTACTCCCAGCACTACTCACACTATCCCTGTACTCCCAGCACTACTCACACTACCCCTGTACTCCCAGCACTACTCACACTATCCCTGTACTCCCAGCACTACTCACACTATCCCTGTACTCCCAGCACTACTCACACTATCCCTGTACTCCCAGCACTACTCACACTATCCCTGTACTCCCAGCACTACTCACACTATCCCTGTACTCCCAGCACTACTCACACTATCCCTGTACTCCCAGCACTACTCACACTATCCCTGTACTCCCAGCACTACTCACACTATCCCTGTACTCCCAGCACTACTCACACTATCCCTGTACTCCCAGCACTACTCACACTATCCCTGTACTCCCAGCACTACTCACACTACCCCTGTACTCCCAGCACTACTCACACTATCCCTGTACTCCCAGCACTACTCACACTATCCCTGTACTCCCAGCACTACTCACACTACCCCTGTACTCCCAGCACTACTCACACTATCCCTGTACTCCCAGCACTACTCACACTACCCCTGTACTCCCAGCACTACTCACACTATCCATGTACTCCCAGCACTACTCACACTATCCCTGTACTCCCAGCACTACTCACACTACCCCTGTACTCCCAGCACTACTCACACTATCCCTGTACTCCCAGCACTACTCACACTATCCCTGTACTCCCAGCACTACTCACACTATCCCTGTACTCCCAGCACTACTCACACTATCCCTGTACTCCCAGCACTACTCACACTATCCCTGTACTCCCAGCACTACTCACACTATCCCTGTACTCCCAGCACTACTCACACTATCCCTGTACTCCCAGCACTACTCACACTACCCCTGTACTCCCAGCACTACTCACACTATCCCTGTACTCCCAGCACTACTCACACTACCCCTGTACTCCCAGCACTACTCACACTATCCCTGTACTCCCAGCACTACTCACACTACCCCTGTACTCCCAGCACTACTCACACTACCCCTGTACTCCCAGCACTACTCACACTACCCCTGTACTCCCAGCACTACTCATACTATCCCTGTACTCCCAGCACTACTCACACTATCCCTGTACTCCCAGCACTACTCACACTACCCCTGTACTACCAGCACTACTCACACTACCCCTGTACTCCCAGCACTACTCACACTATCCCTGTACTCCCAGCACTACTCACACTACCCCTGTACTCCCAGCACTACTCACACTACCCCTGTACTCCCAGCACTACTCACACTATCCCTGTACTCCCAGCACTACTCACACTACCCCTGTACTCCCAGCACTACTCACACTACCCCTGTACTACCAGCACTACTCACACTACCCCTGTACTCCCAGCACTACTCACACTACCCCTGTACTCCCAGCACTACTCACACTATCCCTGTACTCCCAGCACTACTCACACTACCCCTGTACTCCCAGCACTACTCACACTATCCCTGTACTCCCAGCACTACTCACACTATCCCTGTACTCCCAGCACTACTCACACTATCCCTGTACTCCCAGCACTACTCACACTACCCCTGTACTCCCAGCACTACTCACACTATCCCTGTACTCCCAGCACTACTCACACTATCCCTGTACTCCCAGCACTACTCACACTATCCCTGTACTCCCAGCACTACTCACACTACCCCTGTACTCCCAGCACTACTCACACTATCCCTGTACTCCCAGCACTACTCACACTACCCCTGTACTCCCAGCACTACTCACACTACCCCTGTACTCCCAGCACTACTCACACTATCCCTGTACTCCCAGCACTACTCACACTATCCCTGTACTCCCAGCACTACTCACACTATCCCTGTACTCCCAGCACTACTCACACTACCCCTGTACTCCCAGCACTACTCACACTATCCCTGTACTCCCAGCACTACTCACACTACCCCTGTACTCCCAGCACTACTCACACTATCCCTGTACTCCCAGCACTACTCACACTACCCCTGTACTCCCAGCACTACTCACACTACCCCTGTACTCCCAGCACTACTCACACAATCCCTGTACTCCCAGCACTACTCACACTGCCCCTGTACTTCCAGCACTACTCACACTATCCCTGTACTCCCAGCACTACTCACACTATCCCTGTACTCCCAGCACTACTCACACTATCCCTGTACTCCCAGCACTACTCACACTATCCCTGTACTCCCAGCACTACTCACACTATCCCTGTACTCCCAGCACTACTCACACTACCCCTGTACTCCCAGCACTACTCACACTACCCCTGTACTCCCAGCACTACTCACACTATCCCTGTACTACCAGCACTACTCACACTACCCCTGTACTCCCAGCACTACTCACACTATCCCTGTACTCCCAGCACTACTCACACTACCCCTGTACTCCCAGCACTACTCACACTATCCCTGTACTCCCAGCACTACTCACACTACCCCTGTACTACCAGCACTACTCACACTATCCCTGTACTCCCAGCACTACTCACACTATCCCTGTACTCCCAGCACTACTCACACTACCCCTGTACTCCCAGCACTACTCACACTACCCCTGTACTCCCAGCACTACTCACACTATCCCTGTACTCCCAGCACTACTCACACTATCCCTGTACTCCCAGCACTACTCACACTACCCCTGTACTCCCAGCACTACTCACACTACCCCTGTACTCCCAGCACTACTCACACTACCCCTGTACTCCCAGCACTACTCACACTACCCCTGTACTCCCAGCACTACTCACACTACCCCTGTACTCCCAGCACTACTCACACTATCCCTGTACTCCCAGCACTACTCACACTATCCCTGTACTCCCAGCACTACTCACACTATCCCTGTACTCCCAGCACTACTCACACTATCCCTGTACTCCCAGCACTACTCACACTATCCCTGTACTCCCAGCACTACTCACACTACCCCTGTACTCCCAGCACTACTCACACTACCCCTGTACTCCCAGCACTACTCACACTACCCCTGTACTCCCAGCACTACTCACACTACCCCTGTACTCCCAGCACTACTCACACTACCCCTGTACTACCAGCACTACTCACACTACCCCTGTACTCCCAGCACTACTCACACTACCCCTGTACTCCCAGCACTACTCACACTATCCCTGTACTCCCAGCACTACTCACACTATCCCTGTAATCCCAGCACTACTCACACTATCCCTGTACTCCCAGCACTACTCACACTATCCCTGTACTCCCAGCACTACTCACACTAGCCCTGTACTCCCAGCACTACTCACACTACCCCTGTACTCCCAGCACTAGTCACACTATCCCTGTACTCCCAGCACTACTCACACTATCCCTGTACTCCCAGCACTACTCACACTACCCCTGTACTCCCAGCACTACTCACACTATCCCTGTACTCCCAGCACTACTCACACTACCCCTGTACTCCCAGCACTACTCACACTATCCCTGTACTCCCAGCACTACTCACACTATCCCTGTACTCCCAGCACTACTCACACTATCCCTGTACTCCCAGCACTACTCACACTATCCCTGTACTCCCAGCACTACTCACACTATCCCTGTACTCCCAGCACTACTCACACTACCCCTGTACTCCCAGCACTACTCACACTACCCCTGTACTCCCAGCACTACTCACACTACCCCTGTACTCCCAGCACTACTCACACTACCCCTGTACTCCCAGCACTACTCACACTACCCCTGTACTACCAGCACTACTCACACTACCCCTGTACTCCCAGCACTACTCACACTACCCCTGTACTCCCAGCACTACTCACACTATCCCTGTACTCCCAGCACTACTCACACTATCCCTGTAATCCCAGCACTACTCACACTATCCCTGTACTCCCAGCACTACTCACACTATCCCTGTACTCCCAGCACTACTCACACTACCCCTGTACTCCCAGCACTAGTCACACTATCCCTGTACTCCCAGCACTACTCACACTACCCCTGTACTCCCAGCACTACTCACACTACCCCTGTACTCCCAGCACTACTCACACTATCCCTGTACTCCCAGCACTACTCACACTACCCCTGTACTCCCAGCACTACTCACACTATCCCTGTACTCCCAGCACTACTCACACTATCCCTGTACTCCCAGCACTACTCACACTATCCCTGTACTCCCAGCACTACTCACACTACCCCTGTACTCCCAGCACTACTCACACTACCCCTGTACTCCCAGCACTACTCACACTATCCCTGTACTCCCAGCACTACTCACACTATCCCTGTACTCCCAGCACTACTCACACTATCCCTGTACTCCCAGCACTACTCACACTACCCCTGTACTCCCAGCACTACTCACACTACCCCTGTACTCCCAGCACTACTCACACTACCCCTGTACTCCCAGCACTACTCACACTATCCCTGTACTCCCAGCACTACTCACACTATCCCTGTACTCCCAGCACTACTCACACTACCCCTGTACTCCCAGCACTACTCACACTATCCCTGTACTCCCAGCACTACTCACACTATCCCTGTACTCCCAGCACTACTCACACTACCCCTGTACTCCCAGCACTACTCACACTATCCCTGTACTCCCAGCACTACTCACACTACCCCTGTACTCCCAGCACTACTCACACTATCCCTGTACTCCCAGCACTACTCACACTATCCCTGTACTCCCAGCACTACTCATACTACCCCTGTACTCCCAGCACTACTCACACTATCCCTGTACTCCCAGCACTACTCACACTACCCCTGTACTCCCAGCACTACTCACACTACCCCTGTACTCCCAGCACTACTCACACTACCCCTGTACTCCCAGCACTACTCACACTACCCCTGTACTCCCAGCACTACTCACACTATCCCTGTACTCCCAGCACTACTCACACTATCCCTGTACTCCCAGCACTACTCACACTACCCCTGTACTCCCAGCACTACTCACACTACCCCTGTACTCCTAGTGCTGCTCACAATAATCATAAATACACATGTGACACTGATGACATCCCTTTCTAGTGACCTCGTGTATAACCCTGTGGCCAGGACATGACCCTCGGTGACGATGGCGCTGATGCACAGTTTGCAGGAAGCCGCAGCGGTGACGCAGCTCATTTCTCTGTGTAACTCCTGGCTAATTAGACCCTGTGACTGATCAGCTGTGAGTGACGCCTCGGGGAATACCTCTATGGTGGCCCCTCGCTGCTCACAGGGCTTATGGAGTAGTTCTGGCTGATCCGGAGCCATATCTACATCTACTATTAATGATCCGAGTACCACACGCGACACAGAGAGGAGATGGACGGCCGGGAGATAGCGAGGAGCTCGTCACTCCCGCTCATTAATTACACGGGAAGGCAGATCCCATCACAGGGTTGATGTGTCCTTGCTGCTAACCGTTCGGTGTCCATCAATTACACATCATTGCAGCTGTCTGGACAGCACCAGAACCAATGACACAGCAAGCAGGAGCTTCCGGACCCTCTGCTGCGCTTGTATCAGATACTATCAGATACCTTTCACGTGTCATCTGTCACTTATAGGCTCCGGTGTAAATACTACAGCGCACACATATATTACATATATTATACATGGCTTCATATCGCCGACATAGAGAGAGTGAAAAGTCGCTTTTTTATTATGGTGGAATAAAGAAATAAGTGCTGCTTCACTACTATATTTTCTGGTGATCTATAGGAAACTTTGTAACTTAGAAGATAGGAGTCAGTTTGTCCTCCTCCCGTGCTCATTACTCCTGGGCTCTATTCCTCCGCCGTGTCCATGTCCATACGATGTCCAACTAAGTGATATAAGATTTAGTCACTCCCCTACACCTTCATTCACCTGCTCCCATTACTCCTGACGCCCACTGGAGCCCCATGTATCCATCCTTCTCGATACTCAACTTCCAACTCAACTGAATGTTATCAATGTAAAAAACATAAATAAATCCACGAGTAGTTTGCCCAGTTGTCGTCTTCCAATAATCCTGCCTGTGATCTTCTGACGATGATGATGCCCTTTGCTCTTCCTATTATTCTGCCCAAATTCTTTATATGTTCTTACCCCTGTCCTGCCTTTGCTTTAACTATAATGTTGTCCATGTTGTTCCTATTATCTTTTCTATCATCTTTTAACTCTTCCAATGCTCATTCAGTAACCCTGTCCATACCCTTCCTATAACCCTGCCCATACCCTTCCTATAACCCTGCCCATACCCTTCCTATAACCCTGCCCATATCCTTCCAATAACCCTGCTCTTCCTATAACTTAGCCCATGTCCTTCCTATAACCCTGCCCATATCCTTCCTATAACCCTGCCCATACCCTTCCTATAACCCTGCCCATAACCTTCCTATAACCCTGCCCATACCCTTCCTATAACCCAGACCATACCCTTCCTATAACTCTGCCCATATCCTTCCTATAACCCTGCCCATGCCCTTTCTATAACCCTGCCCATATCTTTCCTATAACCCTGCCCATAACCTTCCTATAACACTGCCCATATCCTTCCTATAACCCTGCCCATAACCTTCCTATATCCCTGCCCATACCCTTCCTATAACCCTGCCCATAACCTTCCTAAAGCACTGACCATACCCTTCCTATAACCCTGCCCATATCCTTCCTATAATCCTGCCCATACCCTTCCTATAACCCTGCCCATACCCTTCCTAAAGCACTGCTCTTCCTATAACTCTGCCCATATCCTTCCTATAACTCTGCCCATATCCTTCCTATAACTCTGCCCATATCCTTCCTAAAACCCTGCCCATATTCTTCCTATAACCCTGCCCATATCCTTCTTATAACCCTGCCCTTCCTATAACCCTGCCCATATCCTTCTTATAACCCTGCCCTTCCTATAACCCTGCCCATATCCTTCTTATAACCCTGCCCTTCCTATAACCCTGCCCTTCCTATAACCCTGCCCTTCCTATAACCCTGCCCATGCTTCTATCATGGCCTTGTCTATGTTCTTTGAAGACCCTCCAATACTTTGCTTGTATCTGTTCCTTTACACCTTCTCACATCACTTTCTTCTCACTATCTATTTTTCGATCAATCCATCTGTACAACACATGAAATCATGTTGGACAGTACATACCCCCATGACTCTCATCCTGTGTGCAGCTCCAGGGTCAGGTCACTGGGGGGCGGTCACCTCCTCAGCCATTTTCCACATTGAGGCCTGAGAAGTGTTCTGTTCTCCCTCTGGGTCCAAACTGGATTTGTTCAGGACTAACTCACAGAAACGTAACCCATGAGTGCGTACAGACAACACGAAGCACACAGCCTAATATGGAAGCGAGAGCCTCCCAGGCCCCTTTCTATAAAAAGACTAAAATAACAATTTCTTGTGGGAAAAATGTCAGTGTTTTAAATCTTCTCTCCTACTACAGAAACTACATCAAGATGTAGAGAGAGAGGTCACTGGAGGGTCCTAATAGAAAGACTAATTAAAAGAGACCCCTCACCTATAATAATTCTACTGAGACCCCTCACCTGTCTCCTCACCTGTAATAACTCCACTGAGACCCCTCACCTGTCTCCTCACCTGTAATAACTCTACTGAGACCCCTCACCTGTCTCCTCACCTGTAATAACTCTACTGAGACCCCTCACCTGTCTGCTCACCTGTAACACCTCTACTGAGACCTCTCTCCTGTCTCCTCACCTGTAATAATTCTACTGAGAACCCTCACCTGTCTCCTCACCTGTAATAATTCTACTGGGACCCCTCAACTGTCTCCTCACCTGTAATAACTCTACTGAGAACCCTCACCTGTCTCCTCACCTGTAATAACTCTACTGAGACCCCTCACCTGTCTCCTCACCTGTAATAACTGTACTGAGACACCCCCTATCTGTCTCCTCACCTGTAATAATTCTACTGAGACCTCTCTCCTGTCTCCTCACCTGTAATAATTCTACTGAGACCCCTCACCTGTCTCCTCACCTGTAATAATTCTACTGAGACCCCTCACCTGTCTCCTCACCTGTAATAACTCTACTGAGACCCCTCACCTGTCTCCTCACCTGCAATAACTCTACTGAGACCCCTCACCTGTCTCCTCACCTGTAACACCTCTACTGAGACCTCTCTCCTGTCTCCTCACCTGTAATAATTCTACTGAGACCCCCCACCTGTCTCCTCACCTGTAATAATTCTACTGAGACCCCTCAACTGTCTCCTCACCTGTAATAATTCTACTGAGACCCCTCACCTGTCTCCTCACCTGTAATAATTCTACTGAGACCCCTCAACTGTCTCCTCACCTGTAATAATTCTACTGAGACCCCTCACCTGTCTCCTCACCTGTAATAATTCTACTGAGACCCCTCACCTGTCTCCTCACCTGTAATAATTCTACTGAGACCCCTCATCTGTCTCCTCACCTGTAATAATTCTACTGAGACCCCTCACCTGTCTCCTCACCTGTAATAATTCTACTGAGACCCCTCACCTGTCTCCTCACCTGAAATAACTCTACTGAGATATCTCTCGTCTCCTCACCTGTAATAACTCTACTGAGACCCCTCACCTGTCTCCTCACCTGTAATAATTCTACTGAGACCCCTCACCTGTCTCCTCACCTGAAATAACTCTACTGAGATATCTCTCCTGTCTCCTCACCTGTAATAACTCTACTGAGACCCCTCACCTGTCTCCTCACCTGTAATAACTCTACTGAGACCCCTCACCTGTCTCCTCACCTGTAATAACTCTACTGAGAACCCTCACCTGTCTCCTCACCTGAAATAACTCTACTGAGATATCTCTCCTGTCTCCTCACCTGTAATAACTTTACTGAGACCCCTCACCTGTCTCCTCACCTGTAATAACTCTACTGAGACCCCTCACCTGTCTCCTCACCTGTAATAAATTCACTGAGACCCCTCACCTGTTTCCTCACCTGTAATAACTCTACAGAGACCCCTCACCTGTAATAACTCCACTGAGACCCGTCACCTGTCTCCTCAACTGTAATAACTCTACTGAGACCTCTCTCCTGTCTCCTCACCTGTAATAACTCAACTGAGACCCTTCACCTGTCTCCTCACCTGTAATAACTCTACTGAGACCCCTCACCTGTCTCCTCACCTGTAATAACTCTACTGAGACCCCTCTCCTGTCTCCTCACCTGTAATAACTCTACTGAGACCCTCACCTGTAATGACTGTACTGAGACCCCCTCACCTGTCTCCTCACCTGTAATAACTGTACTGAGACCCCCTATCTGTCTCCTCACCTGTAATAACTGTACTGAGACCCCCCATCTGTCTCCTCACCTGTAATAACTGTACTGAGACCCCCTCACCCGTCTCCTCACCTGTAATAACTCTACTGAGACCCCTCACCTGTCTCCTCACCTGTAATAACTCTACTGAGACCCCCTCACCTGTAATAACTGTACGGAGACCCCCTCACCTGTCTCCTCACCTGTAATAACTGTACTGAGACCCCCCATCTGTCTCCTCACCTGTAATAATTCTACTGAGACCTCTCTCCTGTCTCCTCACCTGTAATAATTCTACTGAGACCCCTCACCTGTCTCCTCACCTGTAATAATTCTACTGAGACCCCTCACCTGTCTCCTCACCTGTAATAACTCTACTGAGACCCCTCACCTGTCTCCTCACCTGCAATAACTCTACTGAGACCCCTCACCTGTCTCCTCACCTGTAACACCTCTACTGAGACCTCTCTCCTGTCTCCTCACCTGTAATAATTCTACTGAGACCCCCCACCTGTCTCCTCACCTGTAATAATTCTACTGAGACCCCTCAACTGTCTCCTCACCTGTAATAATTCTACTGAGACCCCTCACCTGTCTCCTCACCTGTAATAATTCTACTGAGACCCCTCAACTGTCTCCTCACCTGTAATAATTCTACTGAGACCCCTCACCTGTCTCCTCACCTGTAATAATTCTACTGAGACCCCTCACCTGTCTCACCTGTAATAATTCTACTGAGACCCCTCATCTGTCTCCTCACCTGTAATAATTCTACTGAGACCCCTCACCTGTCTCCTCACCTGTAATAATTCTACTGAGACCCCTCACCTGTCTCCTCACCTGAAATAACTCTACTGAGATATCTCTCCTGTCTCCTCACCTGTAATAACTCTACTGAGACCCCTCACCTGTCTCCTCACCTGTAATAATTCTACTGAGACCCCTCACCTGTCTCCTCACCTGAAATAACTCTACTGAGATATCTCTCCTGTCTCCTCACCTGTAATAACTCTACTGAGACCCCTCACCTGTCTCCTCACCTGTAATAACTCTACTGAGACCCCTCACCTGTCTCCTCACCTGTAATAACTCTACTGAGAACCCTCACCTGAAATAACTCTACTGAGATATCTCTCCTGTCTCCTCACCTGTAATAACTTTACTGAGACCCCTCACCTGTCTCCTCACCTGTAATAACTCTACTGAGACCCCTCACCTGTCTCCTCACCTGTAATAAATTCACTGAGACCCCTCACCTGTCTCCTCACCTGTAATAACTCTACTGAGACCTCTCTCCTGTCTCCTCACCTGTAATAATTCTACTGAGACCCCCCACCTGTCTCCTCACCTGTAATAATTCTACTGAGACCCCTCAACTGTCTCCTCACCTGTAATAATTCTACTGAGACCCCTCACCTGTCTCCTCACCTGTAATAATTCTACTGAGACCCCTCAACTGTCTCCTCACCTGTAATAATTCTACTGAGACCCCTCACCTGTCTCCTCACCTGTAATAATTCTACTGAGACCCCTCACCTGTCTCCTCACCTGTAATAATTCTACTGAGACCCCTCATCTGTCTCCTCACCTGTAATAATTCTACTGAGACCCCTCACCTGTCTCCTCACCTGTAATAATTCTACTGAGACCCCTCACCTGTCTCCTCACCTGAAATAACTCTACTGAGATATCTCTCCTGTCTCCTCACCTGTAATAACTCTACTGAGACCCCTCACCTGTCTCCTCACCTGTAATAACTCTACTGAGACCCCTCACCTGTCTCCTCACCTGTAATAACTCTACTGAGAACCCTCACCTGTCTCCTCACCTGAAATAACTCTACTGAGATATCTCTCCTGTCTCCTCACCTGTAATAACTTTACTGAGACCCCTCACCTGTCTCCTCACCTGTAATAACTCTACTGAGACCCCTCACCTGTCTCCTCACCTGTAATAAATTCACTGAGACCCCTCACCTGTTTCCTCACCTGTAATAACTCTACAGAGACCCCTCACCTGTAATAACTCCACTGAGACCCGTCACCTGTCTCCTCAACTGTAATAACTCTACTGAGACCTCTCTCCTGTCTCCTCACCTGTAATAACTCAACTGAGACCCTTCACCTGTCTCCTCACCTGTAATAACTCTACTGAGACCCCTCACCTGTCTCCTCACCTGTAATAACTCCACTGAGACCCCTCTCCTGTCTCCTCACCTGTAATAACGCTACTGAGACCCTCACCTGTAATGACTGTACTGAGACCCCCTCACCTGTCTCCTCACCTGTAATAACTGTACTGAGACCCTCTATCTGTCTCCTCACCTGTAATAACTGTACTGAGACCCCCCATCTGTCTCCTCACCTGTAATAACTGTACTGAGACCCCCTCACCCGTCTCCTCACCTGTAATAACTCTACTGAGACCCCTCACCTGTCTCCTCACCTGTAATAACTCTACTGAGACCCCCTCACCTGTAATAACTGTACGGAGACCCCCTCACCTGTCTCCTCACCTGTAATAACTGTACTGAGACCCCCCATCTGTCTCCTCACCTGTAATAACTGTACTGAGACCCCCTCACCCGTCTCCTCACCTGTAATAACTGTACTGAGACCCCTCACCTGTCTCCTCACCTGTTATAACTCTACTGAGACCCCTCACCTGTCTCCTCACCTGTAATAACTCTACTGAGACCCCTCACCTGTCAGCTCACCTGTAATAACTCTACTGAGACCCCTCACTTGTCTGCTCAACTGTAATAACTGTACTGAGACTCCTCTCCTGTCTCCTCTCCTGTAATAACTGTACTGAGACCCCTCACTTGTCTGCTCACCTGTAATAACTGTACTGAGAGCCCCTCACCTGTAATAACTGTACTGAGACCCATCATCTGCCTCCTCCCCTATAATAACTCTACAGAGACCCCTCCCCTGTCTCCTCACCTGTAATAACTCTACTGAGACCCCTCACCTGTCTCCTCACCTACAGCAGCTCCACTGAGACCCATCACCTGTTTCCTCACCTGTTATAACTGTACTGAGACCCCTCACTTGTCTGCTCACCTGTAATAACTGTACTGAGACTCCTCTCCTGTCTCCTCTCCTGTAATAACTATACTGAGACCCCTCACTTGTCTGCTCATCTGTAATAACTGTACTGAGACCCCCTCACCTGTCTCCTCAACTGTAGTAACTCTACTGAGACCCCTCACCTGTCTGCTCACCTGTAATATCTCCACTGAGACCTCTCATCTGTAATAACTGTACTGAGACCCCTCACTTGTCTGCTCACCTGTAATAACTCTACTGAGACCCCCTCTCCTGTCTCCTCACCTGTAATAACTCTACTGAGACCCCTCACCTGTCTGCTCACCTGTAATAACTGTACTGAGACCCCCTCACCTGTCTCCTCACCTGTAACACCTCTACTGAGACCTCTCTCCTGTCTCCTCACCTGTAATAACTCTACTGAGACCCCTCACCTGTCTGCTCACCTGTAATAACTCTAATGAGACCCCTCACCTGTCTCCTCACCTGTAATAACTCTACTGAGACCCCTCACCTGTCTGCTCACCTGTAATAACTGTACTGAGACCCCTCACCTGTCTGCTCACCTGTAATAACTGTACTGAAATCCCCTCTGTCTCCTCACCTGTAATAACTGTACTAAGACCCCTCACTTGTCTGCTCACCTGTAATAACTGTACTGAGACCCCTCTGAGACCCCTCACCTGTCTGCTCACCTGTAATAACTGTACTGAGATCCCTCACCTGTCTCCTCACCTGTAATAACTGTACTGAGACCCCTCACCTGTCTCCTCACCTGTAATAACTGTACTGAGACCCCTCACCTGTCTGCTCACCTGTAATAACTTTACTGAGACCCCTCACCTGTCTCCTCTCCTGTAATAACTGTACTGAGACCCCTCACCTATCTCATCTCCTGTAATAACTCTACTGAGACCCCTTATCTGTAATAACTCAACTAAGACCACTCTCCTCACCTGTAATATCTCTAGAGAGACCCTTCACCCCTCTTCTCACATGTAATACCTCTACTGAGACCCTTCACCTGTCTCCTCACCTGCAATACTGAGACCACTCAGATGTCTCTACACCTACTACAGGCTCGGCTGTACTGTTGTGGTGCGATCAGGGTACTAAAAGTTCGGTTGTACTGTTGTGGTGCGGTCCCGATACTACGGGTCCAGCTATATTGTTGTGGTCTAATCCCAATACTACAGGTCCGGCTGTACTGTTGTGGTCTGGCCCCAATACTACAGGTACAGCTCTACTGTTGTGGTCCCGTCCCAGTACTACAGGTCTGGATGTACTGTTGTGGTCCGATCCTGATACTACAGGTCCAGCTGTACTGTTGTGGTCCCGTCCCAGTACTACAGGTCCAGCTGTACTGTTGTGGTCCGATCCTGATACTACAGGTCCGGCTGTACTGTTTTGGTCCTGTCCCAGTACTACAGGTCCGTATGTACTGATGTGGTTCTGTCCCAGTACTACAGGTCCGGCTGTACTGTTGTGGTCCCGTCCCAGTACTACAGGTCCAGCTGTACTGTTGTGGTCCAATCCTGATACTACAGGTCCAGCTGTACTGTTGTGGCCCTGTCCCAGTACTACAGGTCCGGCTGTACTGTTTTGGTCCTGTCCCAGTACTACAGGTCCGTATGTACTGATGTGGTTCTGTCCCAGTACTACAGGTCCGGCTGTACTGTTGTGGTCCTGTCCCAGTACTACAGGTCCGGCTGTACTGTTGTGGTCCTGTCCCAGTACTACAGGTCCGGCTGTACTGTTGTGGTGCAGTCCCAGTACTACAGGTCCGGCTGTACTGTTGTGGTGCGGTCCCAGTACTGCACGTCTAGCTGTATTGTTGTGGTGCGGTCCCAGTACTATAGGTCCGGCTGTACTGTTGTGGTCCGGTCCCAGTACTATAGGTCCGGCTGTACTGTTGTGGTGCGGTCCCAGTACTGCAGGTCTAGCTGTACTGTTGTGGTGCGGTCCCAGTACTACAGGTCCGTCTGTACTGTTGTGGTCCCGTCCCCAGTACTACAGGTCCGGCTGTACTGTTGTGGTCCTGTCCCAGTACTACAGGTTCGGCTGTACTGTTGTGGTCCTGTCCCAGTACTACAGGTCCGGCTGTACTGTTGTGGTCCTGTCCCAGTACTACAGGTCCGGCTGTACTGTTGTGGTCCTGTCCCAGTACTACAGGTCCGGCTGTACTGTTGTGGTCCTGTCCCAGTACTACAGGTCCGGCTGTACTGTTGTGGTCCTGTCCCAGTACTACAGGTCCGGCTGTACTGTTGTGGTCCCGTCCCCAGTACTACAGGTCCGGCTGTACTGTTGTGGTCCTGTCCCAGTACTACAGGTCTGGCTGTACTGTTGTGGTCTTGTCCCAGTACTACAGGTCCGGCTGTACTGTTGTGGTCCCATCCCAGTACTACAGGTCCGGCTGTACTGTTGTGGTGCGGTCCCAGTACTATAGGTCCGGCTGTATTGTTGTGGGGCGGTCCCAGTACTACAGGTCCGGCTGTACTGTTGTAGTCCTGTCCCAGTACTACAGGTCCAGCTGTACTGTTGTGGTCCTGTCCCAGTACTACAGGTCCGGCTGTACTGTTGTGGTCCTGTCCCAGTACTACAGATCCGGCTGTACTGTTGTGGTCCCGTCCCAGTACTACAGGTCCGGCTGTACTGTTGTGGTCCTGTCCCAGTACTACAGGTCCAGCTGTACTGTTGTGGTCCTCTCCCAGTCCTACAGATCCGGTTGTACTGTTGTGGTCCAGTCCCAGTACTACAGGTCCGGCTGTACTGTTGTGGTCCTGTCCCAGTACTACAGGTCCGGCTGTACTGTTGTGGTCCAGTCCCAGTACTACAGGTCCGGCTGTACTGTTGTGGTCCTGTCCCAGTACTACAGGTCCGGCTGTACTGTTGTGGGCCGGCCCAGTACTACAGATCCGGCTGTACTGTTGTGGTCCAGTCCCAGTACTACAGGTCCGGCTGTACTGTTCTGGTCCCGTCCCAGTACTACAGGTCCGGCTGTACTGTTGTGGGGTGGTCCCAGTACTTCAGGTCCGGATGTACTGTTGTGGTCCTGTCCCAGTACTACAGGTCTGGCTGTACTGTTGTGGTGCGGTCCCAGTACTGCAGGTCCGGCTGTACTGTTGTGGTGCGGTCCCAGTACTGCAGGTCCGGCTGTACTGTTGGGGTCCCGTCCCAGTACTATAGGTCCGGCTGTACTGTTGTGGTGCAGTCCCAGTACTACAGGTCCGGCTGTACTGCTGTGGTGCGGTCCCAGTACTATAGGTCCGGCTGTACTGTTGTGGTGCGGTCCCAGTACTACAGGTCTAGCTGTACTGTTGTGGTGCGGTCCCAGTACTATAGGTCCGGCTGTACTGTTGTGGTGCGGTCCCAGTACTGCAGGTCCGGCTGTACTGTTGTGGTGCGGTCCCAGTACTACAGGTCCGGCTGTACTGTTGTGGTGCGGTCCCAGTACTGCAGGTCTAGCTGTACTGTTGTGGTCCTGTCCCAGTACTACAGGTCCGGCTGTACTGTTGTGGTCCTGTCCCAGTACTACAGGTCCGGCTGTACTGTTGTGGTCCTGTCCCAGTACTACAGGTCTGGCTGTACTGTCGTGGTCCTGTCCCAGTACTACAGGTCCGGCTGTACTGTCGTGGTCCTGTTCCAGTACTACAGGTCCGGCTGTACTGTTGTGGTGCGGTCCAAGTACTGCAGGTCCGGCTGTACTGTTGTGGTGCGGTCCCAGTACTACAAGTCCGGCTGTACTGTTGTGGTCCTGTCCCAGTACTACAGGTCCGGCTGTACTGTTGTGGTCCTGTCCCAGTACTACAGGTCCGGCTGTACTGTTGTGGTCCTGTCTCAGTACTATAGGTCCGGCTGTACTGTTGTGGTCCTGTCTCAGTACTGCAGGTCCGGCTGTACTGTTGTGGTGCGGTCCCAGTACTACAGGTCCGGCTGTACTGTTGTGGTCCTGTCTCAGTACTGCAGGTCCGGCTGTACTGTTGTGGTGCGGTCCCAGTACTACAGGTCCGGCTGTACTGTTGTGGTCCTGTCTCAGTACTACAGGTCCGGCTGTACTGTTGTGGTCCCGTCCCAGTACTACAGGTCCGGCTGTACTGTTGTGGGGTGGTCCCAGTACTTCAGGTCCGGATGTATTGTTGTGGGGCGGTCCCAGTACTACAGGTCCGGCTGTACTGTTGTAGTCCTGTCCCAGTACTACAGGTCCAGCTGTACTGTTGTGGTCCTGTCCCAGTACTACAGGTCCGGCTGTACTGTTGTGGTCCTGTCCCAGTACTACAGATCCGGCTGTACTGTTGTGGTCCCGTCCCAGTACTACAGGTCCGGCTGTACTGTTGTGGTCCTGTCCCAGTACTACAGGTCCGGCTGTACTGTTGTGGTCCTTTCCCAGTCCTACAGATCCGGTTGTACTGTTGTGGTCAAGTCCCAGTACTACAGGTCCGGCTGTACTGTTGTGGTCCTGTCCCAGTACTACAGGTCCGGCTGTACTGTTGTGGTCCAGTCCCAGTACTACAGGTCCGGCTGTACTGTTGTGGTCCTGTCCCAGTACTACAGGTCCGGCTGTACTGTTGTGGGCCGCCCAGTACTACAGATCCGGCTGTACTGTTGTGGTCCAGTCCCAGTACTACAGGTCCGGCTGTACTGTTCTGGTCCCGTCCCAGTACTACAGGTCCGGCTGTACTGTTGTGGGGTGGTCCCAGTACTTCAGGTCCGGATGTACTGTTGTGGTGCGGTCCCAGTACTGCAGGTCCGGCTGTACTGTTGTGGTGCGGTCCCAGTACTGCAGGTCCGGCTGTACTGTTGGGGTCCCGTCCCAGTACTATAGGTCCGGCTGTACTGTTGTGGTGCAGTCCCAGTACTACAGGTCCGGCTGTACTTCTGTGGTGCGGTCTCAGTACTATAGGTCCGGCTGTACTGTTGTGGTGCGGTCCCAGTACTACAGGTCTAGCTGTACTGTTGTGGTGCGGTCCCAGTACTATAGGTCCGGCTGTACTGTTGTGGTGCGGTCCCAGTACTGCAGGTCCGGCTGTACTGTTGTGGTGCGGTCCCAGTACTACAGGTCCGGCTGTACTGTTGTGGTCCTGTCCCAGTACTACAGGTCTGGCTGTACTGTCGTGGTCCTGTCCCAGTACTACAGGTCCGGCTGTACTGTCGTGGTCCTGTCCCAGTACTACAGGTCCGGCTGTACTGTTGTGGTGCGGTCCAAGTACTGCAGGTCCGGCTGTACTGTTGTGGTGCGGTCCCAGTACTACAAGTCGGCTGTACTGTTGTGGTCCTGTCCCAGTACTACAGGTCCGGCTGTACTGTTGTGGTCCTGTCCCAGTACTACAGGTCCGGCTGTACTGTTGTGGTCCTGTCTCAGTACTGCAGGTCCGGCTGTACTGTTGTGGTGTGGTCCCAGTACTACAGGTCCGGCTGTACTGTTGTGGTCCTGTCTCAGTACTGCAGGTCTAGCTGTACTGTTGTGGTCCTGTCCCAGTACTACAGGTCCGGCTGTACTGTTGTGGTCCTGTCCCAGTACTACAGGTCCGGCTGTACTGTTGTGGTCCCGTCCCAGTACTACAGGTCCGGCTGTACTGTTGTGTTCCCGTCCCAGTACTACAGGTCCGGCTGTACTGTTGTGGTGCGGTCCCAGTACTACAGGTCCGGCTGTACTGTTGTGGTGCAGTCCCAGTACTACAGGTCCGGCTGTACTGTTGTAGTCCTGTCCCAGTACTACAGGTCCGGCTGTACTGTTGTGGTCCTGTCCCAGTACTACAGGTCCGGCTGTACTGTTGTGGTCCTGTCCCAGTACTACAGGTCCGGCTGTACTGTTGTGGGCCGGCCCAGTACTACAGGTTGTGGTCTAGTTTGGGTCCCAGACACCACGTCTGGTAGCTCTGTAGACGCAGTGCACGCTGAGGTTCTTATTATTAATGTTTTGTCCTTTCTTCCCAATGACAGCTTATTTATCCATGAATATTCATCAATCACCACGAGAGGAGAAGACGCTGAATTTACTGCTACCAGAGAAAGCGATCCCTGGGGGCGAGGCTCAGGCTACGGAAAGTATTTCTAGAAGACAATTCCCGGCCTCAGCCACCTGGAAAACAGCAATTCCATCCATAACATGGAAAGGAGATCTCCTGGGAGCCGCGAAATCTGGGTCACCTACCGTAATGCTGAGTACTAGGAAAGCCAAGGAGGGAAAGGGGCCAAGATCCAAGATTATCGGGTCACAGAGAGTCAAGCTCTACAGTAAGGAGAAGTACACAATGGTGGAGGGGCACGGAGTAGGGTGTGTGGGGTATAGGACCATCAAAGTAAAATCCCACAGTCAAGCAAAATGTGGAAGAGAAGGTCGGAGAATGAAGACCTTAACATGAGCATGGAGCAATCCTGGACAAACATCCCGACATAATACTGCCATACTGTGCCACCATAATGTACTCAGATAATACCGCCATACTGTGCCACCATAATGTACTCAGATAATACCAGCATACTGTGCCACCATAATGTACTCAGATAATACCAGCATACTGTGCCACCATAATGTACCCACATAATACCGCCACACTGCCAGCATAATGTACCCACATAATACCAGCATACTGTGCCACCATAATGTACTCAGATAATACCAGCATACTGTGCCACCATAATGTACCCACATAATACCGCCATAATGTACCCACATAATACCGGCATACTGTACCCACATAATACCACCATAATGTACCCACATAATACCAGCATACTGTGCCACCATAATGTACCCACATAATACCACCATACTGTACCACCATAATGTACCCACATAATACCACTATAATGTACCCATATAATACCGCCATAATGTACCCACATAATACCGCCATACTGTGCCACCATAATGTACCCACATAATACCACCATAATACCTCCATAATGTTCCCACATAATACCACTATAATGTACCCATATAATACCACTATAATGTACCCATATAATACCACTATAATGTACCCATATAATACCACCATACACTGTCCCTATAATATTCCATACTGCTCCTATAATTGTATCATATAATATCTAGAAGGTTACAGGTCTGACACATTGTAACCAGCTCCCATCTCTAAATGTCAGGACTGGTTTTCTATTCACTGACAGCAAAGAGAGAAGATGTTGTGATATAATATAATGACGGATGGCGTTACCCCGCGGGGTCAGCGAGCGCCGCGCCCTCCGTTACACTCTGTATTCACTCCATTGATTTCATGTCGCCTTCCCATTAGTTATAAATCCTTGGAATTGGCAGCGGGCGCTCGGGGCTCAGCCTCACGGATCAGACTCCACTCCCGAAATATTTATCTTTATTGAGAAAACCTTGAAAAGAACATTGGACTCTCGTCTCCAATAAAAAACGTGAGAAATCAGAGCGGCAAATACCCGAGAGAGGAGGAGCCTTGTACCCATCAGCGGAACGCGACAAACACATTCTATACACTTTACTTCTGAAAATCCAGAATCTCACCAGAAAGGCAGGGTCCCCGTACCCTACAGGTGATCAGCCCCTTGTGTCCTACAGGTGATGGTCCCCTTGTGTCCTACAGGTGATCAGCCCCTTGTGTCCTACAGGTGATGGTCCCCTTGTGTCCTACAGGTGATGGGCCCCTTGTGTCCTACAGGTGATGGGCCCCTTGTGTCCTACAGGTGATGGGCCCCTTGTGTCCTACAGGTGATGGGCCCCTTGTGTCCTACAGGTGATCAGCCCCTTGTGTCCTACAGGTGATGGGCCCCTTGTGTCCTACAGGTGATGGGCCCCTTGTGTCCTACAGGTGATGGGCCCCTTGTGTCCTGCAGGTGATCGGCTCCTTGTGTCCTACAGGTGATGGGCCCCTTGTGTCCTACAGGTGATGGGCCCCTTGTGTCCTACAGGTGAGGGGCCCCTTGTGTCCTACAGGTGATGGGCCCCTTGTGTCCTACAGGTGATGGGCCCCTTGTGTCCTACAGGTGATGGGCCCCTTGTGTCCTACAGGTGATGGGCCCCTTGTGTCCTACAGGTGATGGGCCCCTTGTGTCCTACAGGTGATCAGCCCCTTGTGTCCTACAGGTGATGGGCCCCTTGTGTCCTACAGGTGATCAGCCCCTTGTGTCCTACAGGTGATCAGCCCCTTGTGTCCTACAGGTGATGGGCCCCTTGTGTCCTACAGGTGATGGGCCCCTTGTGTCCTACAGGTGATGGGCCCCTTGTGTCCTGCAAGTGATGGGCCCCTTGTGTCCTACAGGTGATCGGCTCCTTGTGTCCTGCAGGTGATGGTCCCCTTGTGTCCTACAGGTGATGGGCCCCTTGTGTCCTGCAGGTGATGGTCCCCTTGTGTCCTGCAGGTGATGGTCCCCTTGTGTCCTACAGGTGATGGGCCCCTTGTGTCCTACAGGTGATCAGCCCCTTGTGTCCTACAGGTGAACGGCTCCTTGTGTCCTACAGGTGATGGGCACCTTGTGACCTACAGGTGATGGGCCCCTTGTGTCCTACAGGCGATGGGCCCCTTGTGTCCTACAGGTGATCGGCTCCTTGTGTCCTACAGGTGATGGGCCCCTTGTGTCCTACAGGTGATGGGCCCCTTGTGTCCTGCAGGTGATGGTCCCCTTGTGTCCTGCAGGTGATGGTCCCCTTGTGTCCTACAGGTGATGGGCCCCTTGTGTCCTACAGGTGATCAGCCCCTTGTGTCCTACAGGTGAACGGCTCCTTGTGTCCTACAGGTGATGGGCACCTTGTGACCTACAGGTGATGGGCCCCTTGTGTCCTACAGGCGATGGGCCCCTTGTGTCCTACAGGTGATCGGCTCCTTGTGTCCTACAGGTGATGGGCCCCTTGTGTCCTACAGGTGATGGGCCCCTTGTGTCCTGCAGGTGATGGTCCCCTTGTGTCCTGCAGGTGATGGTCCCCTTGTGTCCTACAGGTGATCGGCTCCTTGTGTCCTACAGGTGATGGGCCTCTTGTGTCCTACAGGTGATGGGCCCCTTGTGTCCTACAGGTGATGGGCCCCTTGTGTCCTACAGGTGATGGGCCCCTTGTGTCCTGCAAGTGATGGGCCCCTTGTGTCCTACAGGTGATCGGCTCCTTGTGTCCTACAGGTGATGGGCCCCTTGTGTCCTACAGGTGATCGGCTCCTTGTGTCCTGCAGGTGATGGTCTCCTTGTGTCCTACAGGTGATGGGCCCCTTGTGTCCTACAGGTGATGGGCCCCTTGTGTCCTGCAGGTGATGGTCCCCTTGTGTCCTGCAGGTGATGGTCCCCTTGTGTCCTACAGGTGATGGGCCCCTTGTGTCCTACAGGTGAAGGGCCCCTTGTGTCCTACAGGTGATCGGCTCCTTGTGTCCTACAGGTGATGGGCACCTTGTGACCTACAGGTGATGGGCCCCTTGTGTCCTACAGGCGATGGGCCCCTTGTGTCCTACAGGTGATCGGCTCCTTGTGTCCTACAGGTGATGGGCCCCTTGTGTCCTACAGGTGATGGGCCGCTTGTGTCCTGCAGGTGATGGGCCCCTTGTGTCCTACAGGTGATCAGCCCCTTGTGTCCTACAGGTGATGGGCCCCTTGTGTCCTACAGGTGATCAGCCCCTTGTGTCCTACAGGTGATCAGCCCCTTGTGTCCTACAGGTATTTGGTCCTTTGTGTCCTACAGGTGATCGGCTCCTTGTGTCCTACAGGTGATGGGCCCCTTGTGTCCTACAGGTGATGGGCCCCTTGTGTCCTACAGGTGATCAGCTCCTTGTGTCCTACATGGTTCCCATGGGTGCTTGGGACCTCATCTCCAATGGGATATGATCATAAATCTAAAGAAACAAATAACCCTCAATTACCAGACTCATATATTTAAATTCAAACATTTAACCCAGATGTCACCAGGTCCCCACAATCTCACCATGAGGACGGCCTCACCCAGCCCTGACTAGTCACTTCCATTAGACCTGGCCCCATATATTGGGGTGTACCAGCACCTTACCTGTGTGACCTTCTCCGTCACATTGTGGGTTCGGTCCTTCAGTTTGGTCGGAGCAATAATCTCCTTTTCGTTAGAAGGTGACGTGAGGAACGAATCTCCCTTGAAGTCCACAAAGTTAAGGGTGATCTGCGGGATCTTACTGATGGTCCTGTACTTCATGAGGTCCGAGTCCGAGGTGGAGTTTAAGAGATTCACCCGCACGTTGTTCATGGCACCTATGGAGAAGAGAACTAGTAAGAGGGGATGAAGACCCTCAGCATGGGCCGAGATGATTGTGGGCCAAACATTACTGGGAGACTCAGTACGGCTGCAGTAAATACCGTGCAATATTTGGGTTGGGAAAAGATGCAGCCTTACTGGATGCAGCCTTTCAGGTCAGAGATCAGGTCATCGATGGCTGAGGACCTCTGCACTAATGCTGGGCCCGCATGAGATGATAATATATATCTATGCTGGCTCTGCAGCAATATCCAGGGTCACACTGAACTTTAGTGACAGTACATACATTGTTATGGGACTTTATGTCGCATGAGGGTGCAAGTTGCATGTTGGTTGGGCGTAAACCTAATGAAAGTAAATGCTGAATCCCTCCCGGGATGATAATACCGGACTATGGTGGGTTCCAGGTAAATCTGCAGGGTCTCCAGACTATATGATGTTGTTGCATGAGGGTGTAAGCTGCACGCTGGTGCTCTGCACATAATGTAGGTGATCCCTGCAGAGATTACACAGTATATCAGGATCATTGCCTGACATGACAGGTGTAGCAGCCTCAGCAGCGCCGTCACGCCCAATCAGCTGCCCAAATACTGTAAATCTCTGTAAATGTGGCAGTAGATTGGGGAGGGGGATGGGGGTCCTCTGCCAGCGGAGGCTTAATTACAACGAGACAGAAACATGAGGCAACCAATTAATTACGGGGTAACAGGATTAGCGGCCGCTCGCTCGGAGTTGGAGTTTCTGATCGGTGTAATCCGTCCTCATAACTGACTTAATCTCCGGCCATTTAGGAGTCGCTGATCATTAACCCATTAATTGTCTTGTTTTATGTCAGACGGAACCAGGAGGATTTTTTAAGTCTGGGATATTAGGGATGGAGGAGACCAGAAAACGAGTGGGAGGGGACAACATGAGAGGGAGGGGCCAAACCACACGAGAGGGAGGGGCCGACAACATGTGAGGGAGGGTCCGACAGCACGAGAGGGCTAGGCCGACGACACGAGAGAGGGAGAGGGGCCGACGACACGAGAGAGGGAGAGGGGCCGACGACACGAGAGAGGGAGAGGGGCCGACGACACGAGAGAGGGAGAGGGGCCGACGACACAAGAGAGAGGGAGAGGGGCCGACGACACAAGAGAGAGGGAGAGGGGCCGACGACACGAGAGAGGGAGAGGGGCCGACGACACGAGAGAGGGAGAGGGGCCGACGACACGAGAGAGGGAGAGGGGCCGACGACACGAGAGAGGGAGAGGGGCCGACGACACGAGAGAGGGAGAGGGGCCGACGACACGAGAGAGGGAGAGGGGCCGACGACACGAGAGAGGGAGAGGGGCCGACGACACGAGAGAGGGAGAGGGGCCGACGACACGAGAGAGGGACCGACGATACAAGGGGGGTGAGCGACGACACAAGAGAGGGAGAGGGGCAGACGACACGAGGGGGTGGGTGACGACACAAGAGAGGGCCCGACAACACGAGAGAGGGAGAGGGGCCAACGACACGAGGGGGTGGGTGACGACACAAGAGAGGGGCCGACGACACGAGAGAGGGACCGACGATACAAGGGGGGTGAGCGACGACACAAGAGAGGGAGAGGGCCCGACAACACGAGAGAGGGAGAGGGGCCGACTACACAAAGGGGTGGGTGACGACACAAGAGAGGGGCCGACGACACGAGAGAGGGAGTGGGGCCGATGACGTGAGAGAAGGACAGGGGCCGACAACCTGAGAGAGAGGGGACAAAATGAGAGGGATAGGCCGACGTCACAAAAGAGGGAGAGGGACCGACGAGAGAGGGGCCGACGACACAAGAGAGGGAGAGGGGCCGATGACACGAGAAAGGGGCCGACGACACGAGAGAGGGGCCGACGACACCAGAAAGGGAGAGGGGGCGACGACACGAGAGAGGGAGAGAGGCCGACGACACGAGAGAGGGGCCAACGACACGAAAGAGGGAGAGTGGGGGCGGAGGCCGTCCATGTTATGGGGGCAGAGGCCGTCCTTGTTAGTGGGGGCACAAGCCGTCCTTGTTAGTAGGGGCGGAGGCCGTCCACGTTAGTGGGGGCGGAGGCCGTCCACGTTATGGGGGCAGAGGCCGTCCTTGTTATGGGGGCAGAGGCCGTCCTTGTTAGTGGGGGCGGAGGCCGTCCTTGTTAGTGGGGGCGGAGGCCGTCCTTGTTAGTGGGGGCGGAGGCCGTCCTTGTTAGTGGGGGCGGAGGCCGTCCTTGTTAGTGGGGGCGGAGGCCGTCCTTGTTAGTGGGGGTGGAGGCCGTCCTTGTTAGTGGGGGTGGAGGCCGTCCTTGTTAGTGGGGGTGGAGGCCGTCCTTGTTAGTGGGGGTGGAGGCCGTCCTTGTTAGTGGGGGCGGTGGCCGTCCTTGTTAGTGGGGGTGGAGGCCGTCCTTGTTAGTGGGGGTGGAGGCCGTCCTTGTTAGTGGGGGTGGAGGCCGTCCTTGTTAGTGGGGGTGGAGGCCGTCCTTGTTAGTGGGGGCGGTGGCCGTCCTTGTTAGTGGGGGTGGAGGCCGTCCTTGTTAGTGGGAGTGGAGGCCGTCCTTGTTAGTGGGGGTGGAGGCCGTCCTTGTTAGTGGGGGCGGTGGCCGTCCTTGTTAGTGGGGGTGGAGGCCGTCCTTGTTAGTGGGGGTGGAGGCCGTCCTTGTTAGTGGGGGTGGAGGCCGTCCTTGTTAGTGGGGGTGGAGGCCGTCCTTGTTAGTGGGGGCGGTGGCCGTCCTTGTTAGTGGGGGTGGAGGCCGTCCTTGTTAGTGGGAGTGGAGGCCGTCCTTGTTAGTGGGGGTGGAGGCCGTCCTTGTTAGTGGGGGTGGAGGCCGTCCTTGTTAGTGGGGGTGGAGGCCGTCCTTGTTAGTGGGGGCGGTGGCCGTCCTTGTTAGTGGGGGTGGAGGCCGTCCTTGTTAGTGGGGGTGGAGGCCGTCCTTGTTAGTGGGGGTGGAGGCCGTCCTTGTTAGTGGGGGCGGTGGCCGTCCTTGTTAGTGGGGGTGGAGGCCGTCCTTGTTAGTGGGGGCAGAGGCCGTCCATGTTATCGGGGGCACTGTGGCTGTTACAGGGGGATCTGTGGTTGTCACAATCAAGCTGAATCTGAATACCATGTTGAAGGGGCTTTCGGTCTGACCCTTTGCCTGACTCATGGTCAGCTGGAGTTTGATTGACCTTTAATACGAATATGGCCACTACAAAGAAAAGAAAGGACAGCAATGGAGCATTAGCACCCCCTCCTTCTCCGATAGATTGTCAGGCAGGACCTGGGCTCCTACCTGTGCTAGAATTGCGCTTCCGGAACTTCTTGTCTAAGTCGACCTTCATGGCCTCGATGTCGTCCACGGAGGAGGCCCTGCGGATGCTGTAGAAGCTTTCCCGGGAGCGGCTGCGGGTCAGGCTGCAGTTAGAGAAGGATATGTCCAGGTTGAGGTGGTCCTTATCTGCTCGCGGAGAAGACTGTACTGCAGGGTCTTTGCCGCCATCCTCCTCCTTCTTAGGTTCTGTGCTGCTGATCAGTGCCTGCTGGTCCTCCGGGCGAGAGCCCACGCAGTTATCCACAGGGGCCACCGTCACATCTTCTAGAGCCATAGAGTCACTGCTGTGCTTGGAGAAGTCCACCACCACCACATCAGGGTCCTCCTGGGGCAGAGACTGCTTACTGCCCGTCAGGGTCAGCAGCGCAGGAAACTTCAACCTGAAAGACTTTCCTCTTCCTACAAGAAAAGTATCACAGCGTGAGGGGCAGGTTATATCCACAATGCAATGGGGCTATATGGGGGGGGGGGGCTATTGGAGAGGGGCTATATAGGGTGCTGTATGGGGAAGGCTATATGGAGTGGTTGTATGTGGGGTGCTGTATGGGGAGGCTGTATAGGTTGCTGTATGAGGAAGGTTATAAGGAGTGGTTGTATGTGGGACCCTGTATGGGGAGGCTACATGGCATGGCTATATGGGGGAGGCTATATGGAGTAGATGTATGTGGGGTGCTGTATGGGGAGGCTGTATAGGTTGCTGTATGAGGAAGGTTATAAGGGGGAGGCTACAAAAAGTGGTCGTATGTGGGACCCTGTATGGGGAGGCTACATGGCATGGCTATATGGGGGAGGCTATATGGAGTGGATGTATGTGGGGTGCTGTATGGGGAGGCTGTATAGGTTGCTGTATGAGGAAGGTTATAAGGGGGAGGCTACATAGAGTGGTCGTATGTGGGACCCTGTATGGGGAGGCTACATGGCATGGCTATATGGGGGAGGCTATATGGTGGCGCTATATGGGGTGCTAAATGGGAGAGGCTATATGGGGAGGCCAAATGTCGGGATATTTGTGGTAGCCTATATGGAAAGGTTGTATGGGGGAGGCTACATGGAGTAGTTGTATGTGGGAATCTGTATGGAGGAGGCTATATGAGATATTCTATTGGGAGGCTATATGGAGGGGCTATATGGAATGGTTGTATTTGGGACGCTGTATGGGGAAACTATTTGAAGGGGCTATTTGGGAGAGGCTATATGGAGGGAGCTATACGGGGTGCTGTATGGGAGAGGCTATATGGTGTCCTGTATGGGAGAGGCTATATGGTGTCCTGTATGGGGGAGGCTATATGGTGTCCTGTATGGGGGAGGCTATATGTTGGGATAGATGGGGGAGGCTATATGTTGGGATAGATGGGGGAGGCTATATGTTGGGATACATGGGGGAGGCTATATGTTGGGATACATGGGGGAAGCTATATGGAGTGCTGTATGGGGGAAGCTATATGGAGTGCTGTATGGGGGAGGCTATATGGTGTCCTGTATGGGGGAGGCTATATGGTGTCCTGTATGGGGGAGGCTATATGTTGGGATACATGGGGGAGGCTATATGTTGGGATACATGGGGGAGGCTATATGTTGGGATACATGGGGGAAGCTATATGGAGTGCTGTATGGGGGAGGCTATATGTCGGGATGTATGGGGGAGGCTATATGTCGGAATGTATGGGGGAGGCTATATGGAGTGCTGTATGTGGGACGCGGTATAGAGAGACTGTATGGAGGGGCTATTTGGGAGAGGCTATATGGTGTCCTGTATGGGAGAGGCTATATGGTGTCCTGTATGGGAGAGGCTATATGTCGGGATGTATGGGGGAGGCTATATGTTGGGATACATGGGGGAGGCTATATGGAGAGCTGTATGTGGGACGCGGTATAGAGAGATTATATGGAGGGGCTATTTGGGAGAGGCTATATGGTGTCCTGTATGGGAGAGGCTATATGGTGTCCTGTATGGGAGAGGCTATATGTTGGGATGTATGGGGGAGGCTATATGTCGGGATGTATGGGGGAGGCTATATGTCGGGATGTATGGGGGAGGCTATATGTCGGGATGTATGGGGGAGGCTATATGTCGGGATGTATGGGGGAGGCTATATGTCGGGATGTATGGGGGAGGCTATATGTCGGGATGTATGGGGGAGGCTATATGGTGTCCTGTATGGGAGAGGCTATATGGTGTCCTGTATGGGAGAGGCTATATGTTGGGATGTATGGGGGAGGCTATATGTCGGGATGTATGGGGGAGGCTATATGTCGGGATGTATGGGGGAGGCTATATGTCGGGATGTATGGGGGAGGCTATATGTCAGGATGTATGGGGGAGGCTATATGGTGTCCTGTATGGGAGAGGCTATATGGTGTCCAGTATGGGGGAGGATATATGTCGGGATGTATGGGGGAGGATATATGTCGGGATGTATGGGGGAGGCTATATGGTGTCCTGTATGGGGGAGGCTATATGTCGGGATGTATGGGGGAGGCTATATGTCGGGATGTATGGGGGAGGCTATATGGAGAGCTGTATGTGGGACGCGGTATAGAGAGATTTTATGGAGGGGCTATTTGGGAGAGGCTATATGGTGTCCTGTATGGGGGAGGCTATATGTCGGGATGTATGGGAGAGGCTATATGTCGGGATGTATGGGGGAGGCTATATGTCGGGATGTATGGGGGAGGCTATATGTCGGGATGTATGGGGGAGGCTATATGTCGGGATGTATGGGGGAGGCTATATGTCAGGATGTATGGGGGAGGCTATATGGTGTCCTGTATGGGAGAGGCTATATGGTGTCCAGTATGGGGGAGGATATATGTCGGGATGTATGGGGGAGGATATATGTCGGGATGTATGGGGGAGGCTATATGGTGTCCTGTATGGGGGAGGCTATATGTCGGGATGTATGGGGGAGGCTATATGTCGGGATGTATGGGGGAGGCTATATGGAGAGCTGTATGTGGGACGCGGTATAGAGAGATTTTATGGAGGGGCTATTTGGGAGAGGCTATATGGTGTCCTGTATGGGGGAGGCTATATGTCGGGATGTATGGGAGAGGCTATATGTCGGGATGTATGGGGGAGGCTATATGTCGGGATGTATGGGGGAGGCTATATGGAGTGCTGTATGTGGGACGCGGTATAGAGAGACTATATAGAGGGGCGATGTGTTGGAGAATAGCGCAGCACGAGGGGCAGGTTATGTATACGATGCAATGGGCCTATATGAGGGACAGCACAACATACAGTACCTGGGGGGAACCAATGTGACTGGACCCGGTGGTTGGAGTTCTTGGTCGGGGAGGTCAGATGCTCTTTCTCCATCACCACCTCGAAGTTGAGGATGAACATGATGACGGCACCGTCCTCGTTCTTCACAGGGACCACGTCCACCAGACACAAGAAGCAGCTTCCTGCAGATGGACACATCGGACAATCAATTACAGGCACCTGAAAAGACTGTATATGGTACAAAGGTCTGACTCTACAAGTACAAGGACAGGTGGAGGGCAGGGACAGAGACTTCTAAGAGGTAAAACAAGGTATCTCCATGCAGGTCACCGTCCGGTCCCAATGGAGCACATGAGAGGAGGCAGCACAGGAGAGAAGGCAGCACAGGAGAGGAGGCAGCACAGGAGAGGGGGCAGCACAGGAGAGGAGGCAGCACAGGAGAGAGGGCAGCACAGGAGAGGGGGCAGCACAGGAGAGGAGGCAGCACAGGAGAGGGGGCAGCACAGGAGAGGAGGCAGCACAGGAGAGAGGGCAGCACAGGAGAGGAGGCAGCACAGGAGAGGGGGCAGCACAGGAGAGGAGGCAGCACAGGAGAGGAGGCAGCACAGGAGAGGAGGCAGCACAGGAGAGGAGGCAGCACAGGAGAGGAGGCAGCACAGGAGAGGGGGCAGCACAGGAGAGGAGGCAGCACCGGAGAGGGGGCAGCACAGGAGAGGGGACAGCACAGGAGAGGGGACAGCACAGGAGAGGAGGCAGCACAGGAGAGGGGGCAGCACAGGAGAGGAGGCAGCACAGGAGAGGAGGCAGCACAGGAGAGGGGGCAGCACAGGAGAGGAGGCAGCATAGGAGAGGGGGCAGCACAGGAGAGGGGGCAGCACAGGAGAGGAGGCAGCACAGGAGAGGGGGGAGCACAGGAGAGGAGGCAGCACAGGAGAGGGGGCAGCACAGGAGAGGGGGCAGCACAGGAGAGGAGGCAGCACAGGATAGGAGGCAGCACAGGAAAGAGGGCAGCACAGGAGAGGAGGCAGCACAGGAGAGGAGGCAGCACAGGAGAGCAGGCAGCACAGGAGAGGAGGCAGCACAGGAGAGGAGGCAGCACAGGAGAGGAGGAAGCACAGGAGAGGGGACAGCACAGGAGAGGGGGCAGCACAGGAGAGGGGGGAGCACAGGAGAGGAGGCAGCACAGGATAGGAGGCAGCACAGGAGAGAGGGCAGCACAGGAGAGGAGGCAGCACAGGAGAGGGGGCAGCACAGGAGAGGGGGGAGCACAGGAGAGGAGGCAGCACAGGAGAGGAGGCAGCACAGGAGAGGAGGCAGCACAGGAGAGGGGGGAGCACAGGAGAGGAGGCAGCACAGGAGAGGGGGCAGCACAGGAGAGGGGGCAGCACAGGAGAGGGGGGAGCACAGGAGAGGGGGGAGCACAGGAGAGGGGGCAGCACAGGAGAGGAGGCAGCACAGGAGAGGAGGCAGCACAGGAGAGGAGGCAGCACAGGAGAGGAGGCAGCACAGGAGAGGAGGCAGCACAGGAGAGGGGCAGCACAGGAGAGGAGGCAGCACAGGAGAGGGGGCAGCACAGGAGAGGGGGCAGCACAGGAGAGGGGGCAGCACAGGAGAGGAGGCAGCACCGGAGAGGGGGCAGCACAGGAGAGGGGGCAGCACAGGAGAGGGGGCAGCACAGGAGAGAGGGCAGCACAGGAGAGAGGGTAGCACAGGAGAGAGGGCAGCACAGGAGAGAGGGCAGCACAGGAGAGAGGGCAGCACAGGAGAGAGGGCAGCACAGGAGAGGAGGCAGCACAGGAGAGGAGGCAGCACAGGAGAGCAGGCAGCACAGGAGAGGAGGCAGCACAGGAGAGGAGGCAGCACAGGAGAGGAGGCAGCACAGGAGAGGGGCAGCACAGGAGAGGAGGCAGCACAGGAGAGGGGGCAGCACAGGAGAGGGGGCAGCACAGGAGAGGGGGCAGCACAGGAGAGGAGGCAGCACCGGAGAGGGGGCAGCACAGGAGAGGGGACAGCACAGGAGAGGGGGGAGCACAGGAGAGGAGGCAGCACAGGAGAGGGGGCAGCACAGGAGAGGAGGCAGCACAGGAGAGAGGCAGCACAGGAGAGGAGGCAGCACAGGAGAGGAGGCAGCAAAGGAGAGGAGGAAGCACAGGAGAGGGGGCAGCACAGGAGAGGAGGCAGCACAGGAGAGAGGGCAGCACAGGAGAGGAGGCAGCACAGGAGAGGGGGCAGCACAGGAGAGGAGGCAGCACAGGAGAGGAGGCAGCACAGGAGAGGAGGCAGCACAGGAGAGAGGGCAGCACAGGAGAGGAGGCAGCACAGGAGAGGGGGCAGCACAGGAGAGGAGGCAGCACAGGAGAGGAGGCAGCACAGGAGAGGGGGCAGCACAGGAGAGGAGGCAGCACAGGAGAGGAGGCAGAACAGGAGAGGGGGCAGCACAGGAGAGGAGGCAGCACAGGAGAGGAGACAGCATAGGAGAGGGGGCAGCACAGGAGAGGAGGCAGCACAGGAGAGGAGGCAGCACAGGAGAGGAGGCAGCACAGGAGAGGGGGCAGCAAAGGAGAGGGGGGAGCACAGGAGAGGGGGCAGCACAGGAGAGAAGGCAGCACAGGAGAGGAGGCAGCACAGGAGAGGGGGCAGCACAGGAGAGGGGGCAGCACAGGAGAGGAGGCAGCACAGGAGAGGGGGCAGCACAGGAGAGGAGGCAGCACAGGAGAGGGGGCAGCACAGGAGAGGGGGCAGCACAGGAGAGGGGGCAGCACAGGAGAGGAGGCAGCACAGGAGAGGAGGCAGCACAGGAGAGGGGGCAGCACAGGAGAGGAGGCAGCACAGGAGAGGGGGCAGCACAGGAGAGGAGGCAGCACAGGAGAGGAGGCAGCACAGGAGAGGAGGCAGCACAGGAGAGGGGGGAGCACAGGAGAGGAGGCAGCACAGGAGAGGGGGCAGCACAGGAGAGGGGGCAGCACAGGAGAGGAGGCAGCACAGGAGAGGGGGCAGCACAGGAGAGGGGGCAGCAAAGGAGAGGAGGCAGCACAGGAGAGGAGGCAGCACAGGAGATCCCCAGGTTATACCAGCTGTACACATCTACTACATGATCTGTACTCAGAGATATCACTGTGTTATCTGTGGTGTTACATAGGACTGCAGGACACATCTACTACATGATCTGTACTCAGAGATATCACTGTGTTATCTGTGGTGTTACATAGGACTGCAGGACACATCTACTACATGATCTGTACTCAGAGATATCACTGTGTTATCTGTGGTGTTACATAGGACTGCAGGACACATCTACTACATGATCTGTACTCAGATATATCACTGTGCTATCTGTGGTGTTACATAGGACTGCAGGACACATCTACTACATGATCTGTACTCAGAGAGATATCACTGTGTTATCTGTGGTGTTACATAGGACTGCAGGACACATCTACTACAAGATCTGTACTCAGAGATATCACTGTGTTATCTGTGGTGTTACATAGGACTGCAGGACACATATACTACATGATCTGTACTCAGAGATATCACTGTGTTATCTGTGGTGTTACATAGGACTGCAGGACACATCTACTACATGATCTGTACTCAGACATATCACTGTGTTATCTGTGGTGTTACATAGGACTGCAGGACACATCTACTACATGATCTGTACTCAGAGATATCACTGTGTTATCTGTGCTGTTACATGGGACTGCAGGACACATCTACTACATGATCTGTACTCAGAGATATCACTGTGTTATCTGTGGTGTTACATAGGACTGCAGGACACATCTACTACATGATCTGTACTCAGAGATATCACTGTGTTATCTGTGATGTTACATAGGACTGCAGGACACATCTACTACATGATCTGTACTCATAGATATCACTGTGTTATCTGTGCTGTTACATAGGACTGCAGGACACACCTACTACATGATCTGTACTCAGAGATATCACTGTGTTATCTGTGGTGTTACATGGGACTGCAGGACACAGCTACTACATGATCTGTACTCAGAGATATCACTGTGTTATCTGTGGTGTTACATAGGACTGCAGGACACATCTACTACATGATCTGTACTCAGAGATATCACTGTGTTATCTGTGGTGTTACATAGGACTGCAGGACACATCTACTACATGATCTGTACTCAGAGATATCACTGTGTAATCTGTGGTGTTACATGGGACTGCAGGACACATCTACTACATGATCTGTACTCAGAGATATCACTGTGTTATCTGTGGTGTTACATAGGACTGCAGGACACATCTACTACATGATCTGTACTCAGAGATATCACTGTGTTATCTGTGGTGTTACATAGGACTGCAGGACACATCTACTACATGATCTGTACTCAGAGATATCACTGTGTTATCTGTGGTGTTACATAGGACTGCAGGACACATCTACTACATGATCTGTACTCAGAGATATCACTGTGTTATCTGTGCTGTTACATAGGACTGCAGGACACACCTACTACATGATCTGTACTCAGAGATATCACTGTGTTATCTGTGGTGTTACATAGGACTGCAGGACACATCTACTACATGATCTGTACTCAGAGATATCACTGTGTTATCTGTGCTGTTACATAGGACTGCAGGTCACATCTGGTGTTACATAGGACTGCTGGCAGGGGGGTGGGTAGGTAACATGTGGTTGGTCTTGTATGGTTTTGCTCTCCTGATCTCCAGTCATTAAGGTGACAGCAGTAAAATGCACAGACTGGAATAATCCGGGGCTCATCCTCGCTGTGGGGGAGGCTTAATCCCTCTTAATCCCAGACACATGTTTCCTAACAAGCAGAAATCCCTGTACACAGCGAGGTGGCGGGAGAGGCGGCCATGTGACTGCGATCCCTGTGTCCCTGATCCCTTCATTTTGGGGAAAAAAATCCACTGGCGGCCGCCCCTATATACTACAGATGTAGCAGAGCTGAACTATAACAATCTCCCTCCTGTAGTGGGCGCTGTACACAGTGGGGCAGATTTACTTACCCGGTCCATTCGCGATACTTCTCCTGTATATATACAGTGCACAGTACTACTTCTCCTGTATATATACAGTGCACAGTACTACTTCTCCTGTATATATACAGTGCACAGTACTACTTCTCCTGTATATATATACAGTGCACAGTACTACTTCTCCTGTATATATACAGTGCACAGTACTACTTCTCCTGTATATATACAGTGCACAGTACTACTTCTCCTGTATATATACAGTGCACAGTACTACTTCTCCTGTATATATATACAGTGCACAGTACTACTTCTCCTGTATATATATACAGTGCACAGTACTACTTCTCCTGTATATATATACAGTGCACAGTACTACTTCTCCTGTATATATACAGTGCACAGTACTACTTCTCCTGTATATATATACAGTGCACAGTACTACTTCTCCTGTATATATATACAGTGCACAGTACTACTTCTCCTGTATATATATACAGTGCACAGTACTACTTCTCCTGTATATATATATAGTGCACAGTACTACTTCTCCTGTATATATATACAGTGCACAGCACTACTTCTCCTGTATATATATACAGTGCACAGTACTACTTCTCCTGTATACAGTGCACAGTACTACTTCTCCTGTATATATATACAGTGTACTGTACTACTTCTCCTGTATATATATACAGTGCACAGTACTACTTCTCCTGTATATATACAGTGCACAGTACTACTTCCCCTGTATATATGGACAGTGCACAGTACTACTTCTCCTGTATATATGGACAGTGCACAGTACTACTTCTCCTGTATATATACAGTGCACAGTACTACTTCTCCTGTATATATACAGTGCACAGCACTACTTCTCCTGTATATATACAGTGCACAGTACTACTTCTCCTGTATATATGGGCAGTGCACAGTACTACTTCTCCTGTATATATACAGTGCACAGTATTACTTCTCCTGTATATATGGGCAGTGCACAGTACTACTTCTCCTGTATATATACAGTGCACAGTATTACTTCTCCTGTATATATACAGTGCACAGTACTACTTCTCCTGTATATATGGGCAGTGCACAGTACTACTTCTCCTGTATATATACAGTGCACAGTACTACTTCTCCTGTATATATACAGTGCACAGTACTACTTCTCCTGTATATATACAGTGTACAGTACTACTTCTCCTGTATATATGGACGGTGCACAGTACTACTTCTCCTGTATATATACAGAGCACAGTACTACTTCTCCTGTATATATGGTGCACAGTACTACTTCTCCTGTATATATGAGCAGTGCAGAGTACTACTTCTCCTGTATATATACAGAGCACAGTACTACTTCTCCTATATATATGGTGCACAGTACTACTTCTCCTGTATACATACAGTGCACAGTACTACTTCTCCTGTATATATGGTGCACAGTACTACCTCTCCTGTATATACAGTGCACAATACTACTTCTCCTGTATATATATACAGTGCACAGTACTACTTCTCCTGTGTATATACAGTGCACAGTACTACTTCTCCTATATATATGGTGCACAGTACTACTTCTCCTGTATATATGGTGCACAGTACTACTTCTCCTGTGTATATACAGTGCACAGTACTACTTCTCCTGTGTATATACAGTGCACAGTACTACTTTTCCTGTATATATACAGAGCACAGTACTACTTCTCCTGTATATACAGTGCACAGTACTACTTCTCCTGTATATATGGTGCACAGTACTACTTCTCCTGTATATATACAGTGCACAGTACTACTTCTCCTGTATATACAGTGCACAGTACTACTTCTCCTGTATATATGGTGCACAGTACTACTTCTCCTGTATATATACAGTGCACAGTACTACTTCTCCTGTATATATGGTGCACAGTACTACTTCTCCTGTATATATACAGTGCACAGTACTACTTCTCCTGTATATATACAGTGCACAGTACTACTTCTCCTGTATATATACAGTGCACAGTACTACTTCTCCTGTATATATGGTGCACAGTACTACTTCTCCTGTATATATGGTGCACAGTACTACTTCTCCTGTATATTTAGGCAGTGCACAGTACTACTTCTCCTGTATATATGGGCGGCGCGCAGTACTACTTGTCCCTGTCCCGGGTGTATATATAGGCGCGCAGTACTACTTGTCCCTGTCCCGGGTGCATATATGGGCGGCGCGCAGTACTACTTGTCCCTGTCCCGGGTGCATATATGGGCGGCGCGCAGTACTACTTGTCCCTGTCCCGGGTGTATATATGGGCGGCGCGCAGTACTACTTGTCCCTGTCCCGGGTGCATATATGGGCGGCGCGCAGTACTACTTGTCAATGTCCCGGGTGTATATATGGACAGTGCACAGTACTACTTCTCCTGTGTATATACAGTGCACAGTACTACTTCTCCTGTATATATACAGTGCACAGTACTACTTCTCCTGTATATATGGTGCACAGTACTACCTCTCCTGTATATATATACAGTGCACAGTACTACTTCTCCTGTGTATATACAGTGCACAGTACTACTTCTCCTATATATATGGTGCACAGTACTACTTCTCCTGTATATATACAGAGCACAGTACTACTTCTTCTGTATATATGGTGCACAGTACTACTTCTCCTGTATATATACAGTGCACCGTACTACTTCTCCTGTATATATGGTGCACAGTACTACTTCTCCTGTATATATACAGTGCACAGTACTACTTCTCCTGTATATATACAGTGCACAGTACTACTTCTCCTGTATATATACAGTGCACAGTACTACTTCTCCTGTATATATGGTGCACAGTACTACTTCTCCTGTATATATGGTGCACAGTACTACTTCTCCTGTATATTTAGGCAGTGCACAGTACTACTTCTCCTGTATATATGGGCAGTGCACAGTACTACTTCTCCTGTATATATGGGCGGCGCGCAGTACTACTTGTCCCTGTCCCGGGTGTATATATAGGCGCGCAGTACTACTTGTCCCTGTCCCGGGTGCATATATGGGCGGCGCGCAGTACTACTTGTCCCTGTCCCGGGTGCATATATGGGCGGCGCGCAGTACTACTTGTCCCTGTCCCGGGTGTATATATGGGCGGCGCGCAGTACTACTTGTCCCTGTCCCGGGTGCATATATGGGCGGCGCGCAGTACTACTTGTCCCTGTCCCGGGTGTATATATGGACAGTGCACAGTACTACTTCTCCTGTGTATATACAGTGCACAGTACTACTTCTCCTGTATATATACAGTGCACAGTACTACTTCTCCTGTATATATGGGCAGTGCACAGTACTACTTCTCCTGTATATATGGGCAGTGCACAGTACTACTTCTCCTGTATATATACAGTACAGTACTACTTCTCCTGTATATATGGTGCACAGTACTACTTCTCCTGTATATATACAGTGCACAGTACTACTTCTCCTGTATATATGGTGCACAGTACTACTTCTCCTGTATATATACAGTGCACAGTACTACTTCTCCTGTATATATACAGTGCACAGTACTACTTCTCCTGTATATATACAGTGCACAGTACTACTTCTCCTGTATATATGGTGCACAGTACTACTTCTCCTGTATATATGGTGCACAGTACTACTTCTCCTGTATATTTAGGCAGTGCACAGTACTACTTCTCCTGTATATATGGGCAGTGCACAGTACTACTTCTCCTGTATATATGGGCGGCGCACAGTACTATTTGTCCCTGTCCCGGGTGTATATATGGGCGGCGCGCAGTACTACTTGTCCCTGTCCCGGGTGTATATATGGGCGGCGCGCAGTACTACTTGTCCCTGTCCCGGGTGCATATATGGGCGGCGCGCAGTACTACTTGTCCCTGTCCCGGGTGCATATATGGGCGGCGCACAGTACTACTTGTCCCTGTCCCGGGTGTATATATGGACAGTGCACAGTACTACTTCTCCTGTATATATGGGCGGCGCGCAGTACTACTTGTCCCTGTCCCGGGTGCATATATGGGCGGCGCGCAGTACTACTTGTCCCTGTCCCGGGTGCATATATGGGCGGCGCGCAGTACTACTTGTCCCTGTCCCGGGTGCATATATGGGCGGCGCGCAGTACTACTTGTCCCTGTCCCGGGTGCATATATGGGCGGCGCACAGTACTACTTGTCCCTGTCCCGGGTGTATATATGGACAGTGCACAGTACTACTTCTCCTGTGTATATACAGTGCACAGTACTACTTCTCCTGTATATATACAGTGCACAGTACTACTTCTCCTGTATATATATACAGTGCACAGTACTACTTCTCCTGTATATATGGGCAGTGCACAGTACTACTTCTCCTGTATATATAGTGCACAGTACTACTTGTCCCTGTCCCGGGTGTATATATGGGCGGCGCACAGTACTACTTCTCACAGTACTACTTCTCCCTGTCCCGGGTGTATATATGGGCGGCGCACAGTACTACTTCTCACAGTACTACTTCTCCCTGTCCCGGGTGTATATATGGGCGGCGCACAGTACTACTTCTCACAGTACTACTTCTCCCTGTCCCGGGTGTATATATGGGCGGCGCACAGTACTACTTCTCACAGTACTACTTCTCCTGTATATATGGCGGTGCACAGTACTACTTCTCCTGTATATATGGCGGTGCACAGTACTACTTCTCCTGTATATATATATGCAGTGCACAGTACTACTTCTCCTGTATATATATATATACAGTGCACAGTACTACTTCTCCTGTATATATACAGTGCACAGTACTACTTCTCCTGTATATATGGGCAGTGCACAGTACTACTTCTCCTGTATATATGGACAGTGCACAGTACTACTTCTCCTGTATATATATACAGTGCACAGTACTACTTCTCCTGTATATATACAGTGCACAGTACTACTTCTCCTGTATATATGGCGGTGCACAGTACTACTTCTCCTGTATATATATACAGTGCACAGTACTACTTCTCCTGTATATATACAGTGCACAGTACTACTTCTCCTGTATATATGGGCAGTGCACAGTACTACTTCTCCTGTATATATATACAGTGCACAGTACTACTTCTCCTGTATATATACAGTGCACAGTACTACTTCTCCTGTATATATGGGCAGTGCACAGTACTACTTCTCCTGTATATATGGACAGTGCACAGTACTACTTCTCCTGTATATATATACAGTGCACAGTACTACTTCTCCTGTATATATACAGTGCACAGTACTACTTCTCCTGTATATATGGCGGTGCACAGTACTACTTCTCCCTGTCCCGGGTGTTCGGATGGTGATGCTATTTATGAGAACATTTCCCTTATTACTGTTACTGTATAAATCAGCGTGACACAAAGTAACAGCGAGATCAATGGCGCCAATAGAAGCGGAACATCATTTATCTGCAGCTTACAGACCCGTCCGCGCTCTCCGCCATCTCTACCTACAACCCCCATCATCCGGGTTATATCCCCATCTTCCAGGACTCAGTCCCATAATATAATCAATAACCATTCCCAAAATCTCATGTGTAAAATGTATTAAATATTTCTCTCTTTCCATCAGCATCCGAAGATTTTCTCCCCATTATTCCCAGTATCTCCTCCATTATTCCCAGTATCTCCTCCATTATTCCCAGTATCTCCTCTCCATTATCCCCAGTATCGCTCCCTCCGTTATTTCCAGTATCTCCTCCATTATTCCCAGTACTTTCTCTTTATTCCCAGTACTTTCTCTTTATTCCCAGTACTTTCTCTCCTTTATCCCCAGTATCACTCTCTCCGTTATTCCCAGTACTTTCTCTCCATTATTCCCAGTATCGCTCCCTCCGTTATTCCCAGTATCACCATTATTAACCCTTTGCACTCTTTCCCTTCTCTCTGTTCTCCATCACGTTGTGTTTTCCTCCTTCTCACCGCTATCCGTCTATTGATCCCGCCATTCCCCGCTCCGGCGTTCGGCTGATGACATACATCCACTATTACGCACTTTATATCAGCGCAGACGGGTGGCACAGACATATTCGGCGCGGAGGATCAATGCTGCAGAAAATGAGCAGGAGGCGGAGGGGGGGGGGGGGGTTGGGCAGAGGACGGAACGGAACGTAATTTATTATTGAATTAATGGCAACAAAACAATAACAATGAAAAATATGCAATAAAACTTTATTACCTTCCACTTCAATTACCTCAATATCCAAAGAAAACAAAGGTAAAGAGGAGAGGGAGGAAAACCTGAATGCAGAGGGGGCGAGGAATTGTGTGCTCCCAAAGCTGTATCATAGGAGCTTACACTCTACTGTCGCTCCAGCCCTCCCCGGTACATGGAGGTGCAGTCAGGAGAAGCATCCTGAGGTTTCCTTCCTGTGTAATTACACAAAACACCAAAACAAATCCCTCTCCCCAATCACCGCCGCCTCCCGCAATCAGCAGATTCATTACACGAATTACAAAACTGTCACCTTCCCCCAAGGAGAGCGGCCGGGGGGCGGCTGACAGAGGACCCCCCCCCCCATCTCTAGGGTCCTGGGTCACCTGAACATTTCCTGCAGTAAGACAGCGCCATCAACTGTGTAGTGGCCACAACAGGTTATTGCAGTCCTCATCCACAGAGCTGCAGTTGCTTCACTTACCCCCTATACACTGTACAGTGCAGTCTGGCTCTAAACAACGGCAGGTGGTGGTCCTGGAGCCTATGCAGCAGTACACAGGACCATTCACCACCTCACACTTGGGCAGATTAATTTGAGTTTAAATTCTTTAATTTTCTAACCTATATGGTGCCTCTATCTGGTCATTTATTATCCTCTCTACTGTCAGAGAAGAGGAGCTGGAGAAGAGGAGGGGGTGTGTGTTATGCTAGAACACGCCCCCTCCTCCTTTCCTCCAGCACCTCCGCTCTGACAGTAGAGAGGATTACAGTGGTCAGATACTGGGACTGATATCTCATGTGCCTCAGTGAAGCCGCCCCCTATAGATCGGTATGTTATTCCGCACATTGTGTGAAAGGTCCTTTTTATCAGCTGCTGGATATATCCGGCTTTCTTCAATACATGCATGCTTAACACGGCAGGGGATGCATCCGTTTCGTATGGTAATAGGGGAGTAACCAGAGCCGTATGACCTAGAAGAATTAACCCTTAGTCCTCTAATGTGAATGGATGTCTTAAAGTAGATACGCCCACATGACAGTCCACAGGCTCAGGGTTTCCACTGATATTACACTAAACTTTATGTAAATGACCCCCCCCCCCCCAAAGTCCTTTCTATAGTATGTAACACAGGTAAGTCTTACAATCTATGAGGAAGCTATGTACAATTCAGGACCCCTGGTGGGGTAAGAGCAGCAATGCGCCTCATCTTCTCCATGTAATGTCTATGGCACAATATGAGTACAGAAAACAACCTTAAGGGATAGATCAGTCCCACAGAATTAAACATGAATCGATGTATAAGTAAAAGCTGGTTCCTTCAGCATTAATTATGTATCCATGTAATTATTTTATGCCGTAAGGAATGGCTGAATCCAGAAATCGCAATAACGCCTGTACAAGGGTCTATTACGCTTGTACGGCCAGATTAAATCTTCATATGGATTTTTGTTTTCCCCTCTCCCTCTGACCAGCTGCTAGCTGCAGTCTGTTCACTGCAGCAGTGTGTGAGCCTATAGAAGGTCATGGGTCACATTGGGTTCAGCCATAAATAATCTTCAAAAGCTCTGCTCGTCCCCATGACAGTGCAATCCTGCACACCGTGTCATTGGTAGGATCTAGATGTCGGTGTGACAGCCCGATCCAGAACTGTGATGGGGCAGATATTATCAGTCCCTGTATACATCGCTTATACAGAGCACTATGGCTGCAGGGGGATCCCATGATTTCATATAATGGGGTACATTTTTCCGATTTGCGCCGAATTGCCCCGGGATTTTGGCACACGCAATCGGATTATGGCGCATCGGCGCCGGCTTTCACGCGGCAGAAATCAGGGGGGCATGTCCGTCGGAAAACCCGAAGGATTCGGAAAAAGCGCAGAATTTTTTTTAAAAAAAATTGTCGCAAAAATAGCCCTCACATGCACCGAAACGGAGGAAGTGAATTCTGACGGACTTCAGCGCAGCAGCGACATCTAGTGGACATCGGGCGCACTACCTTAGTGAATCCCGGCAGAACCCAAATCAGCGTCGGAGATCTGGACCAGGTAAGAAAATCTGCCCCACTGTGTTCCCTGTTAAGTGGAGCCCAATCTAAAAAAACTAAATTGTAAATTTAAAAAAAAAAAGGGGGGAAAAAAATTCCCCAAAATAAAACCAATAATTTAAATAAAACTTTTCATATGTGAGGCCACTAGAGATGAGTGGACCCGACGTCTGCGACCCGGTCATAATGCAGTGACCCGGCCGAGCAGCCAATCCTGCATATTGACTCCCCTGAAAGCGAGCCATGGCTACTTGCATGGGGTGCCAATTTGCTGGATTGACTACAAATTGACCGCATTATTTCTGGGTTGCTCGGCCTAACCAAAATGCAGACTTCGGGTCCTCCTATCCCAGTCGGGTCTGGTGGCAGGTTTCACCAGCCAAGCATCAGCCATAGCCTGGACAAGGGGGGCGACAAGGGGTCCATAGTCTGGACAGATGGGGTCTGGAACGATAGTAATTGTCTGGGCAAGGGTAAACTAGGGCGTAAAGCCATGGTCTGGACAGGCTATGGATCACAATGCAGCCAGTAAGTGACCTCACATATGTATATGTGTATATATATATATATATATATATATATATTGCGGGAACTAGCTTGGTAGAAGCGGTAAAATTAGTCCAGAATCGCAGTCAGAGACAGTGACACAAGAGCTTTGGCTACAAACAGGGCTTTGCCTGGCTTTAATAGCAGAAAACAAATACAAAATAAAACATAAAGCCTTAACTTCAGGCTAAAATAAACACCTGCTCGGCTGAACTCTAACTAACACAGAGTCTTCCCTGACTACTCGGGGGGCGTACTACCAGCCACCCGAAACAAAAACAAAACGTGGGTTTTGCCTCACGTGACACACACAGTCCGTATTAGGCTCGCAGGCCTCAGTGCAGGAGAATAGAGACAGGTTCTGCCTCTCCACATGTTCCCCCCCTTGTGAAGCACAGAGTGCAATCCTTTTAAAGCTCTAGTTGGAGCTGAGCTCCAACACCTGGGTTTCCTGAAACAACCAGGAAAACCAGTGCTGGACAGGAAGGGAATGACCAACCCCACTACCAGCCTGCCAGTCATTCCAAAAATCCAGGCCTGAAAATAGGATTTACCAGATCCTTTAGCAAGCTATGTCTTGCTAAGGACATCAAGTCTCCCTGGATCTTCTACATCTCACTCAGCTTTCCCTGGGTGAGATGTACACCCCCTGTCCCCTAGAAGACATATGAGAGAAATCTAGGGGAAATATAGCGATTTCCCTCCACCTTACCAGTCACTATCTCACAATATATATATATATGTGTGTGTGAAGTAAATGCAATTTTTGCAAACGCCATTAACAATATTTGGCAAGACAGTTACTTTACTGAAGACATTGGTGTCAGGATGGAGACACCGGATACTGTAGCCAGACCCTATAGATCAGTGGTGGCGAACCTATGGCACGGGTGCCAGAGGTGGCACTCGGAGCCCTTTCTGTGGGCACCCAGCACAGAATTTACTAGATAGGACTCAAGGCTTCCTCCTGCAGTCCAAGACAGCCCAGGGCGCGCCACGCTCAGTGCCAGGACTACAGGAGGAGCGAGAAGGTGTGGACAGAGATGGATTATCGTTGGATCTCCTGCTCTAGGTCCCCTGATTCTTCCTCTTCAGGGAACCCTGGAGGGAAGCTACAATCCAAATGTCTCCTGCTTTCTATTGTGTTGGTGTCTTCAGGATACCAATATGATTGAAACTTGTGATACAGCAGCGATCAATAGGTTACTGCTTAAATTGTCATGTTGGCACTTTGCGACATATAAGTGGGTTTTGGTTGTAGTTTGGGCACTCTATATCTAAAAGGTTTGCCATCACTGCTATAGATGAATCGCTGAACATGGGGCCTTATGGGATACCACCAGTGATGCTACATGTAGTCTCCTATTAAAATGTGTATAATGTTTAGTCCGGGTCAGGACTGCTCACCCCTCCCCTCTCCAAAGGGAGCCCTGCTGTCAGGTCGTACCTACGGCTAGAGATAAAGCGTTTTTCTGGCGTTGGCGCAGTACAGTGACACACGAGCTCCCCATACCGTGCCCTGCTCTCCTATGGCGGCTGCCAGAATGTATGGTCGTGTACACAGGGCCTTATACTGACACTAAGCTTGTATTTGTTACAATGTATCAGTGTGAGAAGTCCAGGACAGGAAGGACATATGAGCTGCTGCTGCCTCCTCTCTACACTGATACATTGTAACAAAACCTCAGCCATGGGAACTAGTCTCTGAACTTCCTTGATTTCTGAACATAAAGAAATTAAGCATAAAGTTTATTAGGACGTTAGAGAACTTTTCATTGATGAAGCATTGTGTATGTGTATCTGCAGGTGCCACATGTACTGGAGTTATACTCCCTGCATTATGTGTACGGTATACATACAGAATAACCACACACCTGTATTACAGATGGGAGACCACAAGGTGGCAGCAGAGGGCTACACAACTCGCTGCAGTATATGCACCAGTATATGGGAGTAATGCGGACACCCGGTCAGGATGTGAGGGTGGATACAGACATCACTGCTGGAGGTCACTACATGTGTATATAGCGCTGTTACACATTAATAACTTTAAAAAAAAAGAATCCACTATTTCCTTTGGACGTCTTCTCATTAGTGAATATAGAACATTTGTATATGATTTCTTCTCAGTCCAACTACTGGTGTTCTGTGAACGTCTCAGAGGATTGTGAGACAACATTAGAGCACAAAGAAGAATGGAGGAACCTCCAGCCTCTAGATGTACAGAGAAGAATGGAGGAACCTCCAGCCTCTAGATGTACAGAGAAGAATAGGGGAATCTCCAGCCTCTAGATGTACAGAGAAGAATGGGGGAACCTCCAGCCTCTAGATGTACAGAGAAGAATGGGAGAACCTCCAGCCTCTAGATGTACAGAGAAGAATGGGGGGAACCTCCAGCCTCTAGATGTACAGAGAAGAATGGGGGAACCTCCAGCCTCTAGATGTACAGAGAAGAATGGGGGAACCTCCAGCCTCTAGATGTACAGAGAAGAATGGGGGAACCTCCAGCCTCTAGATATACTGAGAAGAATGGAGGAACCTCCAGCCTCTAGATGTACAGAGAAGAATGGGGGAACCTCCAGCCTCTAGATGTACAAAGAAGAATGGGGGGAACCCCCAGCCTCTAGATGTACAGAGAAGAATGGAGGAACCTCCAGCCTCTAGATGTACAGAGAAGAATGGGGGAACCTCCAGCCTCTAGATGTACAAAGAAGAATGGGAGAACCTCCAGCCTCTAGATGTACAGAGAAGAATGGGGGAATCTCCAGCCTCTAGATGTACAGAGAAGAATGGGGGAACCTCCAGCCTCTAGATGTACAGAGAAGAATGGGGGAACCTCCAGCCTCTAGATGTACAGAGAAGAATGGGGGAACCTCCAGCCTCTAGATGTACAGAGAAGAATGGGGGGAACCTCCAGCCTCTAGATGTACAGAGAAGAATGGGGGAACCTCCAGCCTCTAGATGTACAGAGAAGAATGGGGGAACCTCCAGCCTCTAGATGTACAGAGAAGAATGGGGGAACCTCCAGCCTCTAGATATACTGAGAAGAATGGAGGAACCTCCAGCCTCTAGATGTACAGAGAAGAATGGGGGAACCTCCAGCCTCTAGATGTACAAAGAAGAATGGGGGGAACCCCCAGCCTCTAGATGTACAGAGAAGAATGGAGGAACCTCCAGCCTCTAGATGTACAGAGAAGAATGGGGGAACCTCCAGCCTCTAGATGTACAAAGAAGAATGGGAGAACCTCCAGCCTCTAGATGTACAGAGAAGAATGGGGGAATCTCCAGCCTCTAGATGTACAGAGAAGAATGGGGGAACCTCCAGCCTCTAGATGTACAGAGAAGAATGGGGGAACCTCCAGCCTCTAGATGTACAGAGAAGAATGGGGGAACCTCCAGCCTCTAGATGTACAAAGAAGAATGGGAGAACCTCCAGCCTCTAGATGTACAAAGAAGAATGGGGGAATCTCCAGCCTCTAGATGTACAGAGAAGAATGGGGGAACCTCCAGCCTCTAGATGTACAGAGAAGAATGGGGGAATCTCCAGCCTCTAGATGTACAAAGAAGAATGGGGGAACCTCCAGCCTCTAGATGTACAGAGAAGAATGGGGGAACCTCCAGCCTCTAGATGTACAGAGAAGAATGGGGGAACCTCCAGCCTCTAGATGTACAGAGAAGAATGGGGGAACCTCCAGCCTCTAGATGTACAGAGAAGAATGGGGGAACCTCCAGCCTCTAGATGTACAGAGAAGAATGGGGGAACCTCCAGCCTCTAGATGTACAGAGAAGAATGGGGGGAACCTCCAGCCTCTAGATGTACAGAGAAGAATGGGGGAACCTCCAGTCTCTAGATGTACAGAGAAGAATGGGGGAACCTCCAGCCTCTAGACGTACAAAGAAGAATGGGGGAACCTCCAGCCTCTAGATGTACAGAGAAGAATGGGGGAACCTCCAGCCTCTAGATGTACAGAGAAGAATGGGGGAACCTCCAGCCTCTAGATGTACAGAGAAGAATGGGGGAACCTCCAGCCTCTAGATGTACAGAGAAGAAGGGGGGGACCTCCAGCCTCTAGATGTACAGAGAAGAATGGGGGGAACCTCCTGCCTCTAGATGTACAGAGAAGAATGGGGGAACCTCCAGCCTCTAGATGTACAGAGAAGAATGGGGGAACCTCCAGCCTCTAGATGTACAGAGAAGAATGGGGGAACCTCCAGCCTCTAGATGTACAGAGAAGAAGGGGGGGACCTCCAGCCTCTAGATGTACAGAGAAGAATGGGGGAACCTCCAGCCTCTAGATGTACAGAGAAGAATGGGGGAACCTCCAGCCTCTAGATGTACAGAGAAGAATGGAGGAACCTCCAGCCTCTAGATGTACAGAGAAGAATGGGGGAACCTCCAGCCTCTAGATGTACAGAGAAGAATGGGGGGGGGAACCTCCAGCCTCTAGATGTACAGAGAAGAATGGAGGAACCTCCAGCCTCTAGATGTACAGAGAAGAATGGGGGAACCTCCAGCCTCTAGATGTACAGAGAAGAATGGGGGAACCTCCAGCCTCTAGATGTACAAAGAAGAATGGGAGGAACCTCCAGCCTCTAGATGTACAGAGAAGAATGGAGGAACCTCCAGCCTCTAGATGTACAGAGAAGAATGGGGGAACCTCCAGCCTCTAGATGTACAGAGAAGAATGGGGGAACCTCCAGCCTCTAGATGTACAGAGAAGAATGGGGAACCTCCAGCCTCTAGATGTACAGAGAAGAATGGAGGAACCTCCAGCCTCTAGATGTACAGAGAAGAATGGAGGAACCTCCAGCCTCTAGATGTACAGAGAAGAATGGGGGGAACCTCCAGCCTCTAGATGTACAAAGAAGAATGGGGGAACCTCCAGCCTCTAGATGTACAGAGAATGGGGGAACCTCCAGCCTCTAGATGTACAGAGAAGAATGGGGGAACCTCCAGCCTCTAGATGTACAGAGAAGAATGGAGGAACCTCCAGCCTCTAGATGTACAGAGAAGAATGGGGGAACCTCCAGCCTCTAGATGTACAGAGAAGAATGGGGGAACCTCCAGCCTCTAGATGTACAGAGAAGAATGGGGGAACCTCCAGCCTCTAGATGTACAGAGAAGAATGGGGGAACCTCCAGCCTCTAGATGTACAGAGAAGAATGGAGGAACCTCCAGCCTCTAGATGTACAGAGAAGAATGGAGGAACCTCCAGCCTCTAGATGTACAGAGAAGAATGGAGGAACCTCCAGCCTCTAGATGTACAAAGAAGAATGAGGGAACCTCCAGCCTCTAGATGTACAAAGAAGAATGGGGGGAACCTCCAGCCTCTAGATGTACAGAGAAGAATGGGGGAACCTCCAGCCTCTAGATGTACAGAGAAGAATAGAGGAACCTCCAGCCTCTAGATGTACAGAGAAGAATGGGGGAACCTCCAGCCTCTAGATGTACAGAGAAGAATGGAGGAACCTCCAGCCTCTAGATGTACAGAGAAGAATGGAGGAACCTCCAGCCTCTAGATGTACAGAGAAGAAAGGAGGAACCTCCAGCCTCTAGATGTACAAAGAAGAATGGGGGGACCTCCAGCCTCTAGATGTACAGAGAAGAATGGGGGAACCTCCAGCCTCTAGATGTACAGAGAAGAATGGGGGGAACCTCCAGCCTCTAGATGTACAGAGAAGAATGGGGGAACCTCCAGCCTCTAGATGTACAGAGAAGAATGGATGAACCTCCAGCCTCTAGATGTACAGAGAAGAATGGGGGAACCTCCAGCCTCTAGATGTACAGAGAAGAATGGAGGAACCTCCAGCCTCTAGATGTACAAAGAAGAATGGGGGAACCTCCAGCCTCTAGATGTACAGAGAAGAATGGGGGAACCTCCAGCCTCTAGATGTACAGAGAAGAATGGGGGAACCTCCAGCCTCTAGATGTACAGAGAAGAATGGGGGGACCTCCAGCCTCTAGATGTACAGAGAAGAATGGGGGGACCTCCAGCCTCTAGATGTACAAAGAAGAATGGGGGAAACCTCCAGCCTCTAGATGTACAGAGAAGAATGGGGGGGAACCTCCAGCCACTAGATGTACAGAGAAGAATGGAGGAACCTCCAGCCACTAGATGTACAAAGAAGAATGGGGAAACCTCCAGCCTCTAGATATACAGAGAAGAATGGAGGAACCTCCAGCCTCTAGATGTACAAAGAAGAATGGGGGGGAACCTCCAGCCACTAGATGTACAGAGAAGAATGGGGGAACCTCCAGCCTCTAGATGTACAAAGAAGAATGGATGAACATCCAGCCTCTAGATGTACAGAGAAGAATGGATGAACATCCAGCCTCTAGATGTACAGAGAAGAATGGGGGAACCTCCAGCATCTAGATGTACAGAGAAGAATGGGGGAACCTCCAGCCTCTAGATGTACAAAGAAGAATGGATGAACATCCAGCCTCTAGATGTACAGAGAAGAATGGATGAACATCCAGCCTCTAGATGTACAGAGAAGAATGGGGGAACCTCCAGCATCTAGATGTACAGAGAAGAATGGGGGAACCTCCAGCCTCTAGATGTACAGAGAAGAATGGAGGAACCTCCAGCCTCTAGATGTACAGAGAAGAATGGGGGAACCTCCAGCCACTAGATGTACAGAGAAGAATGGGGGGAACCTCCAGCCTCTAGATGTACAGAGAAGAATGGGGGAACCTCCAGCCTCTAGATGTACAGAGAAGAATGGAGGAACCTCCAGCCTCTAGATGTACAAAGAAGAATGGGGGAACCTCCAGCCTCTAGATGTACAAAGAAGAATGGGGGAACCTCCAGCCTCTAGATGTACAGAGAAGAATGGGGGAGCCTCCAGCCTCTAGATGTACAGAGAAGAATGGGGGAACCTCCAGCCTCTAGATGTACAAAGAAGAATGGAGGAACCTCCAGCCTCTAGATGTACAGAGAAGAATGGAGGAACCTCCAGCCTCTAGATGTACAGAGAAGAATGGGGGAACCTCCAGCCTCTAGATGTACAGAGAAGAATGGGGGAACCTCCAGCCTCTAGATGTACAGAGAAGAATGGGGGAACCTCCAGCCTCTAGATGTACATAGAAGAATGGGGGAACCTCCAGCCTCTAGATGTACAAAGAAGAATGGGGGAACCTCCAGCCTCTAGATGTACAAAGAAGAATGGAGGAACCTCCAGCCTCTAGATGTACAGAGAAGAATGGAGGAACCTCCAGCCTCTAGATGTACAAAGAAGAATGGGGGAACCTCCAGCCTCTAGATGTACAGAGAAGAATGGGGGAACCTCCAGCCTCTAGATGTACAAAGAAGAATGGGGGAACCTCCAGCCTCTAGATATACAGAGAAGAATGGGGAAACCTCCAGCCTCTAGATGTACAGAGAAGAATGGGGGGAACCTCCAGCCTCTAGATGTACAGAGAAGAATGGGGGAACCTCCAGCCTCTAGATGTACAAAGAAGAATGGGGGAACCTCCAGCCTCTAGATGTACAAAGAAGAATGGGGGGAACCTCCAGCCTCTAGATGTACAGAGAAGAATGGGGGAACCTCCAGCCTCTAGATGTACAGAGAAGAATGGGGGAACCTCCAGCCTCTAGATGTACAGAGAAGAATGGGGGAACCTCCAGCCTCTAGATGTACAGAGAAGAATGGAGGAACCTCCAGCCTCTAGATGTACAGAGAATAATGGGGGAAACTCCAGCCTCTAGATGTACAAAGAAGAATGGGGGAACCTCCAGCCTCTAGATGTACAAAGAAGAATGGAGGAACCTCCAGCCTCTAGATGTACAAAGAAGAATGGGGGAACCTCCAGCCACTAGATGTACAAAGAAGAATGGAGGAACCTCCAGCCTCTAGATGTACAGAGAAGAATGGAGGAACCTCCAGCCTCTAGATGTACAGAGAAGAATGGGGGAACCTCCAGCCTCTAGATGTACAGAGAAGAATGGGGGAACCTCCAGCCTCTAGATGTACAAAGAAGAATGGGGGGGAACCTCCAGCCACTAGATGTACAGAGAAGAATGGGGGAACCTCCAGCCTCTAGATGTACAGAGAAGAATGGGGGAACCTCCAGCCTCTAGATGTACAAAGAAGAATGGATGAACATCCAGCCTCTAGATGTACAGAGAAGAATGGAGGAACCTCCAGCCTCTAGATGTACAGAGAAGAATGGATGAACATCCAGCCTCTAGATGTACAGAGAAGAATGGAGGAACCTCCAGCATCTAGATGTACAGAGAAGAATGGGGGAACCTCCAGCCTCTAGATGTACAGAGAAGAATGGAGGAACCTCCAGCCTCTAGATGTACAGAGAAGAATGGGGGAACCTCCAGCCACTAGATGTACAGAGAAGAATGGGGGGAACCTCCAGCCTCTAGATGTACAGAGAAGAATGGGGGAACCTCCAGCCTCTAGATGTACAGAGAAGAATGGAGGAACCTCCAGCCTCTAGATGTACAAAGAAGAATGGGGGAACCTCCAGCCTCTAGATGTACAAAGAAGAATGGGGGAACCTCCAGCCTCTAGATGTACAGAGAAGAATGGGGGAGCCTCCAGCCTCTAGATGTACAGAGAAGAATGGGGGAACCTCCAGCCTCTAGATGTACAAAGAAGAATGGAGGAACCTCCAGCCTCTAGATGTACAGAGAAGAATGGAGGAACCTCCAGCCTCTAGATGTACAGAGAAGAATGGGGGAACCTCCAGCCTCTAGATGTACAGAGAAGAATGGGGGAACCTCCAGCCTCTAGATGTACAGAGAAGAATGGGGGAACCTCCAGCCTCTAGATGTACATAGAAGAATGGGGGAACCTCCAGCCTCTAGATGTACAAAGAAGAATGGGGGAACCTCCAGCCTCTAGATGTACAAAGAAGAATGGAGGAACCTCCAGCCTCTAGATGTACAGAGAAGAATGGAGGAACCTCCAGCCTCTAGATGTACAAAGAAGAATGGGGGAACCTCCAGCCTCTAGATGTACAGAGAAGAATGGGGGAACCTCCAGCCTCTAGATGTACAAAGAAGAATGGGGGAACCTCCAGCCTCTAGATATACAGAGAAGAATGGGGAAACCTCCAGCCTCTAGATGTACAGAGAAGAATGGGGGGAACCTCCAGCCTCTAGATGTACAGAGAAGAATGGGGGAACCTCCAGCCTCTAGATGTACAAAGAAGAATGGGGGAACCTCCAGCCTCTAGATGTACAAAGAAGAATGGGGGGAACCTCCAGCCTCTAGATGTACAGAGAAGAATGGGGGAACCTCCAGCCTCTAGATGTACAAAGAAGAATGGGGGAACCTCCAGCCTCTAGATGTACAAAGAAGAATGGAGGAACCTCCAGCCTCTAGATGTACAAAGAAGAATGGGGGAACCTCCAGCCACTAGATGTACAAAGAAGAATGGAGGAACCTCCAGCCTCTAGATGTACAGAGAAGAATGGAGGAACCTCCAGCCTCTAGATGTACAGAGAAGAATGGGGGAACCTCCAGCCTCTAGATGTACAGAGAAGAATGGGGAACCTCCAGCCTCTAGATGGACAAGAAGAATGGGAGAACCTCCAGCCTCTAGATGTACAGAGAAGAATGGGGGGACCTCCAGCCTCTAGATGTACAAAGAAGAATGGAGGAACCTCCAGCCTCTAGATGTACAAAGAAGAATGGGGGAACCTCCAGCCTCTAGATGTACAAAGAAGAATGGGGGAACCTCCAGCCTCTAGATGTACAAAGAAGAATGGGGGACCCTCCAGCCTCTAGATGTACAGAGAAGAATGGAGGAACCTCCGGCCTCTAGATGTACAAAGAAGAATGGAGGAACCTCCAGCCTCTAGATGTACAAAGAAGAATGGGGGAACCTCCAGCCTCTAGATGTAAAAAGAAGAATGGGGGGAACCTCCAGCCTCTAGATGTACAGAGAAGAATGGGGGAACCTCCAGCCTCTAGATGTACAGAGAAGAATGGGGGAACCTCCAGCCTCTAGATGTACAGAGAAGAATGGAGGAACCTCCAGCCTCTAGATGTACAGAGAAGAATGGGGGAACCTCCAGCCTCTAGATGTACAGAGAAGAATGGAGGAACCTCCAGCCTCTAGATGTACAGAGAAGAATGGGGGAACCTCCAGCCTCTAGATGTACAGAGAAGAATGGAGGAACCTCCAGCCTCTAGATGTGCAAAGAAGATGGGGGAACCTCCAGCCTCTAGATGTACAGAGAAGAATGGGGGAACCTCCAGCCTCTAGATGTACAAAGAAGAATGGAGGAACCTCCAGCCTCTAGATCTACAGAGAAGAATGGGGGAACCTCCGGCCTCTAGATGTACAAAGAAGAATGGGGGAACCTCCAGCCTCTAGATGTACAAAGAAGAATGGGGGAACCTCCAGCCTCTAGATGTACAAAGAAGAATGGGGGACCCTCCAGCCTCTAGATGTACAGAGAAGAATGGAGGAACCTCCGGCCTCTAGATGTACAAAGAAGAATGGAGGAACCTCCAGCCTCTAGATGTACAAAGAAGAATGGGGGAACCTCCAGCCTCTAGATGTAAAAAGAAGAATGGGGGGAACCTCCAGCCTCTAGATGTACAGAGAAGAATGGGGGAACCTCCAGCCACTAGATGTACAGAGAAGAATGAGGGAACCTCCAGCCTCTAGATGTACAGAGAAGAATGGGGGAACCTCCAGCCTCTAGATGTACAGAGAAGAATGGGGGAACCTCCAGCCTCTAGATGTACAGAGAAGAATAGAGGAACCTCCAGCCTCTACATGTACAGAGAAGAATGAGGGAACCTCCAGCCTCTAGATGTACAGAGAAGAATGGGGGAACCTCCAGCCTCTAGATGTACAGAGAAGAATGGAGGAACCTCCAGCCTCTAGATGTACAGAGAAGAATGGGGGAACCTCCAGCCTCTAGATGTACAGAGAAGAATGGAGGAACCTCCAGCCTCTAGATGTACAGAGAAGAATGGGGGAACCTCCAGCCTCTAGATGTACAGAGAAGAATGGAGGAACCTCCAGCCTCTAGATGTGCAAAGAAGATGGGGGAACCTCCAGCCTCTAGATGTACAGAGAAGAATGGGGGAACCTCCAGCCTCTAGATGTACAAAGAAGAATGGGGGAGCCTCCAGCCTCTAGATCTACAGAGAAGAATGGGGGAACCTCCGGCCTCTAGATGTACAAAGAAGAATGGGGGAACCTGCAGCCTCTAGATGTACAGAGAAGAATGGAGGAACCTCCAGCCTCTAGATGTACAGAGAAGAATGGGGGGAACCTCCAGCCTCTAGATGTACAGAAAAGAATTGGAGAACCTCCAGCCTCTAGATGTACAAAGAAGAATGGGGGAACCTCCAGCCTCTAGATGTACAAAGAAGAATGGAGGAACCTCCAGCCTCTAGATGTACAAAGAAGAATGGGGGGAACCTCCAGCCTCTAGATGTACAGAGAAGAATGGAGGAACCTCCAGCCTCTAGATGTACAGAGAAGAATGGAGGAACCTCCAGCCTCTAGATGTACAGAGAAGAATGGGGGAACCTCCAGCCTCTAGATGTACAAGAAGAATGGGAGAACCTCCAGCCTCTAGATGTACAGAGAAGAATGGGGGAACCTCCAGCCTCTAGATGTACAGAGAAGAATGGGGAACCTCCAGCCTCTAGATGTACAGAGAAGAATGGAGGAACCTCCAGCCTCTAGATGTACAGAGAAGAATGGAGGAACCTCCAGCCTCTAGATGTACAGAGAAGAATGGAGGAACCTCCAGCCTCTAGATGTACAGAGAAGAATGGAGGAACCTCCAGCCTCTAGATGTACAGAGAAGAATGGAGGAACCTGCAGCCTCTAGATGTACAGAGAAGAATGGGGGAACCTCCAGCCTCTAGATGTACAGAGAAGAATGGAGGAACCTCCAGCCTCTAGATGTACAGAGAAGAATGGGGGAACCTCCAGCCTCTAGATGTACAGAGAAGAATGGAGGAACCTCCAGCCTCTAGATGTACAGAGAAGAATGGGGGAACCTCCAGCCTCTAGATGTGCAGAGAAGAATGGGGGAACCTCTAGCCTCTAGATGTACAGAGAAGAATGGGAGAACCTCCAGCCTCTAGATGTACAGAGAAGAATGGGAGAACCTCTAGCCTCTAGATGTACAGAGAAGAATGGGAGAACCTCCAGCCTCTAGATGTACAGAGAAGAATGGAGGAACCTGCAGCCTCTAGATGTACAGAGAAGAATGGGGGAACCTCCATCCTCTAGATGTACAAAGAAGAATGGGGAACCTCCAGCCTCTAGATGTACAGAGAAGAATGGGGGAACCTCCAGCCTCTAGATGTACAAAGAAGAATGGGGGAACCTCCAGCCTCTAGATGTACAAAGAAGAATGGGGGAACCTCCAGCCTCTAGATGTACAGAGAAGAATGGAGGAACCTCCAGCCTCTAGATGTACAAAGAAGAATGGGGGAACCTCCATCCTCTAGATGTACAAAGAAGAATGGGGGAACCTCCAGCCTCTAGATGTACAAAGAAGAATGGGGGAACCTCCAGCCTCTAGATGTACAGAGAAGAATGGGGGGAACCTCCAGCCTCTAGATGTACAGAGAAGAATGGGGGAACCTCCAGCCTCTAGATGTACAGAGAAGAATGGGGGAACCTCCAGCCTCTAGATGCACAGAGAAGAATGGGGGAACCTGCAGCCTCTAGATGTACAGAGAAGAATGGGGGAACCTCCAGCCTCTAGATGTACAGAGAAGAATGGAGGAACCTCCAGCCTCTAGATGTACAGAGAAGAATGGAGGAACCTCCAGCCTCTAGATGTACAGAGAAGAATGGGGGGAACCTCCAGCCTCTAGATGTACAGAGAAGAATGGAGGAACCTCCAGCCTCTAGATGTACAATGAAGAATGGAGGAACCTCCAGCCTCTAGATGTACAGAGAAGAATGGGGGAACCTCCAGCCTCTAGATATACTGAGAAGAATGGGGGAACCTCCAGCCTCTAGATGTACAAAGAAGAATGGGGGAACCTCCAGCCTCTAGATGTACAGAGAAGAATGGGGGAACCTCCAGCCTCTAGATGTACAGAGAAGAATGGAGGAACCTCCAGCCTCTAGATGTACAGAGAAGAATGGAGGAACCTCCAGCCTCTAGATGTACAGAGAAGAATGGAGGAACCTCCAGCCTCTAGATGTACAGAGAAGAATGGAGGAACCTCCAGCCTCTAGATGTACAGAGAAGAATGGGGGAACCTCCAGCCTCTAGATGTACAGAGAAGAATGGAGGAACCTCCAGCCTCTAGATGTACAGAGAAGAATGGAGGAACCTCCAGCCTCTAGATGTACAGAGAAGAATGGGGGAAACTCCAGCCTCTAGATGTACAAGAAGAATGGGAGAACCTCCAGCCTCTAGATGTACAGAGAAGAATGGGGGAACCTCCAGCCTCTAGATGTACAGAGAAGAATGGAGGAACCTGCAGCCTCTAGATGTACAGAGAAGAATGGGGGAACCTCCAGCCTCTAGATGTACAAAGAAGAATGGAGGAACCTCCAGCCTCTAGATGTACAGAGAAGAATGGGGGAACCTCCAGCCTCTAGATGTACAGAGAAGAATGGAGGAACCTCCAGCCTCTAGATGTACAGAGAAGAATGGAGGAACCTCCAGCCTCTAGATGTACAGAGAAGAATAGAGGAACCTCCAGCCTCTAGATGTACAGAGAAGAATGGAGGAACCTCCAGCCTCTAGATGTACAGAGAAGAATGGAGGAACCTCCAGCCTCTAGATGTACAGAGAAGAATGGGGGAACCTCCAGCCTCTAGATGTACAGAGAAGAATAGAGGAACCTCCAGCCTCTAGATGGACAAAGAAGAATGGGGGAACCTCCAGCCTCTAGCTGTACAGAGAAGAATGGGGGAACCTCCAGCCTCTAGATGTACAGAGAAGAATAGAGGAACCTCCAGCCTCTAGATGGACAAAGAAGAATGGGGGAACCTCCAGCCTCTAGATGTACAGAGAAGAATAGAGGAACCTCCAGCCTCTAGATGGACAAAGAAGAATGGGGGAACCTCCAGCCTCTAGATGTACAGAGAAGAATGGGGGAACCTCCAGCCTCTACATGTACAGAGAAGAATGGGGGAACCTCCAGCCTCTAGATGGACAAAGCTGGGAGAGAAATCCCCCTACAGGCCTGTCGCTGCAGAGGTCCTGTATAATCTGTGGCTGTAACGTTTATACATGAAGAAATAAGTGAAAGCTTTAGCCTGGCCCCTGTGGGTGTAGATGTGTCTTCTCCTGAGGGTTATAGTTTCCACAAATAAATACAGACCTCTAGACCCCCATAGGGTAACACATATTTCAGAGCAGACTCCTGAAACAAGATGACCAGAGGCTGATCTTGTAAAGCACAGGAGAAGGACCACAAGCTATACCAGATTCCACCACAAGGTGGCGCTGCTACACCATACATTAGGGCACATTTCCTTACAAAGTCACTGGAGTTCACAGAAAGTGCATTGTCCGTGTATAAAGCCCTGTGCCGCGATTCTCTAAGATTGTGCGCCATAGATCATGAATATGTCGCTTCTCTGCACTGGTTTATCACAGTTTACCATCTTTTTTGTGGTGCACCTTTAACATAGGGCGTTCAACACAATGGGGCACATTAACTAAGGGTCCGCAGCCGCGAATCCGTCGGGTTTTTCCCGAATATTTCCACTTTGCGCTTTATTTCACGGGATTGTGGCGCACGCGATTTTTGGCGCAATCGGGGGCGTGGCCACCGGACAACCCGAAGGATTCGGAAAAACCGCAGAATTTAAAAAGCCATTTGTGTCGCAAGATCAAGCCCTCACATACACCAGAAAAAAGCAGGTGAACTTCGGCGAACCTCGGCGCAGCAGCGACACCTGGTGAATATCGGCGCACGGACCTTAGTGAATCCCGGCAGAACCCGAATCAGCGTCGGAGAACCCGCCGCTGGATCGCGACTGGACTGGGTAAGTAAATGTGCCCCAATAAATACGACGTTCGGTCGAATTGTCGGCCTAATTTGCGCATATGGACTCAGCGCAGCTGCGCCACCCAAGGGTAGGTGCGACACAATCCCAGCGCAGACCCTTAGTAAATGAGCCCCATTTCATAATTTCCAGATAACTGCAGGGATGTGGATTCCTGGAGGATCCTGCATGGATTACAAGATGTGAAGCAAACACAAGAGTTCTGCAGATCCCTCACAGATCATGGACTGGCCCACCGGTGGATCGTCGAATCCACTACTCGCCCCAGACAACTGCTCCAGGCCTATGTCCCCACTGAGGGCACAACACTGTCCGTTATGTTGTGAGTATATTTTATTTCAGAACATGGCATGGGGCATATCCATTACCAAGATGCTAAAATATAGGTGACTGTGGTGTTTTTAGGGGCGCAGTGTGGGGAGGTTCTACAATGAGTCAGAGACGCCTGGTAAAAAGTCACAGCAAGGAAAAGTCACCATGAAGTTCTGATCCCACAGAAGGTTCTTGTTCTCACCTCCTGCAGACACGGACTGACCATATAGATTGTAAGACAAGTCACACCGTGTTCCTTAGGGCACCCCGAGCTCTGTTACTGACTCTGGGGGTAATTGTATCAGTCATTGTATACATTGTCAGCGTTTGGTAACGTTGTTGCTGACACTTTCATCCCTAACCACAGCCACAAGGAGTCAGCGCCGGAAACCAGGGGCAATTCTTATAACATCCCCAACCATTATACCCTGACATGAAGCCCCTCCTGCAGCCGAGAGAAGGAGGAAAGGACCCCCTGTCATTTATATTTCACAGCCTCCCCCCGGCCAGCGCCTACAAATTCCCTAATATTTCTATGTAGCATTAAGTGAGCCCCAGAATCAGGATTACCAGTGGGCCCCCGGATAAAGTGACACTACCCGGACACCACTGTGCCAGGCACAGGACCCCCATATTCTATGAAAAAGACAGGGTCCAGAGTGGCATCCTAAAAAGTATAGTGTGATACGGTCTTCTGAGCTGTGTATCTAATCTAACCACATGTGATACTGTCTGCTGGGCTGTGTATCTAAGCTCACCACATGTGATACAGCCTGTGTATAGGGGCGCTCATGTATTTGTGGGGTGCAGCCTCTGATCGCTCCCTCTCTTTATTATTCCTTTATCTTGTATGGAGCCTGGAATAAATGATTAATGAGTTCCCAGCATGCAGTGCGGCAGATTAACAGCCCAATACAGAGGGCACAGAGCCAGGCTGTGTCGTGTAACCGTTACCCTGCCAGAGCCGGCTCCCCATACAGCGTCCTCACCGGCTGAGAGGGGCACACGTGTCAGAGCCTCCCCCCGTATAATATATATATACACTGTTACCCTGCCAGAGCCGGCACCCCATACAGCGTTCTCACCGGCTGAGAGGGGCACACGTGTCAGAGCCTCCCCCCGTATAATATATATATACACTGTTACCCTGCCAGAGCCGGCTCCCCATACAGCGTTCTCACCGGCTGAGAGGGGCACACGTGTCAGAGCCTCCCCCCCGTATAATATATATATACACTGTTACCTGCCAGAGCCGGCTCCCCATACAGCGTTCTCACCGGCTGAGAGGGGCACACGTGTCAGAGCCTCCCCCCGTATAATATATATATACACTGTTACCTGCCAGAGCCGGCTCCCCATACAGCGTCCTCACCGGCTGAGAGGGGCACACGTGTCAGAGCCTCCCCCCCGTATAATATATATATACACTGTTACCTGCCAGAGCCGGCTCCCCATACAGCGTTCTCACCGGCTGAGAGGGGCACACGTGTCAGAGCCTCCCCCCGTATAATATATATATACACTGTTACCTGCCAGAGCCGGCTCCCCATACAGCGTTCTCACCGGCTGAGAGGGGCACACGTGTCAGAGCCTCCCCCCGTATAATATATATATACACTGTTACCTGCCAGAGCCGGCTCCCCATACAGCGTCCTCACCGGCTGAGAGGGGCACACGTGTCAGAGCCTCCCCCCCGTATAATATATATATACACTGTTACCTGCCAGAGCCGGCTCCCCATACAGCGTTCTCACCGGCTGAGAGGGGCACACGTGTCAGAGCCTCCCCCCGTATAATATATATATACACTGTTACCTGCCAGAGCCGGCTCCCCATACAGCGTTCTCACCGGCTGAGAGGGGCACACGTGTCAGAGCCTCCCCCCGTATAATATATATATATATATATACACTGTTACCCTGCCAGAGCCGGCTCCCCATACAGCGTCCTCACCGGCTGAGAGGGGCACACGTGTCAGAGCCTCCCCCGTATAATATATATATATATATATATACTGTTACCCTGCCAGAGCCGGCTCCCCATACAGCGTTCTCACCGGCTGAGAGGGGCACACGTGTCAGAGCCTCCCCCCGTATAATATATATATATATATACACTGTTACCCTGCCACAGCCGGCTCCCCATACAGCGTTCTCACCGGCTGAGAGGGGCACACGTGTCAGAGCCTCCCCCCGTATAATATATATATATATACACTGTTACCCTGCCAGAGCCGGCTCCCCATACAGCGTCCTCACCGGCTGAGAGGGGCACACGTGTCAGAGCCTCCCCCCGTATAATATATATATACACTGTTACCCTGCCAGAGCCGGCTCCCCATACAGTGTCCTCACCGGCTGAGAGGGGCACACGTGTCAGAGCCTCCCCCCGTATAATATATATATATATATATACACTGTTACCCTGCCAGAGCCGGCTCCCCATACAGCGTCCTCACCGGCTGAGAGGGGCACACGTGTCAGAGCCTCCCCCCGTATAATATATATATACACTGTTACCCTGCCAGAGCCGGCTCCCCATACAGCGTCCTCACCGGCTGAGAGGGGCACACGTGTCAGAGCCTCCCCCCGTATAATATATATATATACACTGTTACCTGCCAGAGCCGGCTCCCCATACAGCGTTCTCACCGGCTGAGAGGGGCACACGTGTCAGAGCCTCCCCCCGTATAATATATATATATACACTGTTACCTGCCAGAGCCGGCTCCCCATACAGCGTCCTCACCGGCTGAGAGGGGCACACGTGTCAGAGCCTCCCCCCGTATAATATACATATACACTGTTACCCTGCCAGAGCCGGCTCCCCATACAGCGTCCTCACCGGCTGAGAGGGGCACACGTGTCAGAGCCTCCCCCCGTATAATATATATATATATATATATACACTGTTACCTGCCAGAGCCGGCTCCCCATACAGCGTCCTCACCGGCTGAGAGGGGCACACGTGTCAGAGCCTCCCCCCGTATAATATATATATACACTGTTACCCCGCCAGAGCCGGCTCCCCATACAGCGTCCTCACCGGCTGAGAGGGGCACACGTGTCAGAGCCTCCCCCCGTATAATATATATATATACACTGTTACCTGCCAGAGCCGGCTCCCCATACAGCGTCCTCACCGGCTGAGAGGGGCACACGTGTCAGAGCCTCCCCCCGTATAATATATATATACACTGTTACCCCGCCAGAGCCGGTACCCCATACAGCGTCCTCACCGGCTGAGAGGGGCACACGTGTAAGAGCCTCCCCCCGTATAATATATATATACACTGTTACCCTGCCAGAGCCGGTACCCCATACAGCGTCCTCACCGGCTGAGAGGGGCACACGTGTAAGAGCCTCCCCCCGTATAATATATATATATACACTGTTACCCTGCCAGAGCCGGCTCCCCATACAGCGTCCTCACCGGCTGAGAGGGGCACACGTGTCAGAGCCTCCCCCCGTATAATATATATATACACTGTTACCCCGCCAGAGCCGGCTCCCCATACAGCGTCCTCACCGGCTGAGAGGGGCACACGTGTCAGAGCCTCCCCCCGTATAATATATATATACACTGTTACCCCGCCAGAGCCGGCTCCCCATACAGCATCCTCACCGGCTGAGAGGGGCACACGTGTCAGAGCCTCCCCCCGTATAATATATATATACACACTGTTACCCTGCCAGAGCCGGCTCCCCATACAGCGTTCTCACCGGCTGAGAGGGGCACACGTGTCAGAGCCTCCCCCCGTATAATATATATATACACTGTTACCCCGCCAGAGCCGGCACCCCATACAGCGTCCTCACCGGCTGAGAGGGGCACACGTGTCAGAGCCTCCCCCCGTATAATATATATATATACACTGTTACCCTGCCAGAGCCGGCTCCCCATACAGCGTCCTCACCGGCTGAGAGGGGCACACGTGTCAGAGCCTCCCCCCGTATAATATATATATATACACTGTTACCTGCCAGAGCCGGCTCCCCATACAGCGTCCTCACCGGCTGAGAGGGGCACACATGTCAGAGCCCCCCGTATAATATATATATATATACACTGTTACCCCGCCAGAGCCGGCTCCCCATACAGCATCCTCACCGGCTGAGAGGGGCACACGTGACAGAGCCTCCCCCCGTATAATATATATACAGTATACACAGATATAAAGTCTTCAGGCCTTGTATCAGGTGACTCAGTCCAGGGGCTCCCACCACCCGCACCTCCTCTCCACAGCCTTTGAGGGAGAGTCTAGAAAGAGGAGGCTTATGTGATAGAGATAAAGAGGCTCCAAAACTTCTATATGCATCACACAAGCTCCTCCTCTTCTGTAGCTCTATCACATGAGCTCCTCTTCTATAGCTCTATCACATGAGCTCCTCTTCTGTAGCTCTATCACATGAGCTCCTCCTCTCGTATAGCTCTATCACATGAGCTCCTCCTCTTCTATAGCTCTATCACATGAGCTCCTCCTCTCGTATAGCTCTATCACATGAGCTCCTCCTCTTCTATAGCTCTATCACATGAGCTCCTCCTCTCGTATAGCTCTATCACACTAGCTCCTCCTCTTGTACAGCTCTATCACATGAGCTCCTCCTCTCGTATAGCTCTATCACATGAGCTCCTCCTCTTCTATAGCTCTATCACATGAGCTCCTCCTCTCGTATAGCTCTATCACATGAGCTCCTCTTCTATAGCTCTATCACATGAGCTCCTCCTCTATAGCTCTATCACATGAGCTCCTCCTCTCGTATAGCTCTATCACATGAGCTCCTCATTTCGTATAGCTCTATCACATGAGCTCCTCCTCTCGTATAGCTCTATCACACTAGCTCCTCCTCTTGTACAGCTCTAGCACACAAGCTCCTCCTCTCATATAGCTCTATCACATAGGCTCCTCCTCTCATATAGCTCTATCGCATAAGCTCCTCCTCTTGTATAGCTCTTGTTATACTCCTCAAGTCTCTGGAAGTGGAGCTGTCTGTGCTATACAGTGCACTGCCTCCCCAGGTTGCACAGACTTGTATGTAGTGTCAGCTCCATCCACTCCTACACACACAGAATAGAATAGTGGCTGCTACCAGAGAGCAATAGACTGAACCCAGTTGCACAATGCATAAGCACCTGAAGTGTGCGGCTGATTACCTACAGACAGCTCTGTGAGGAGAGAACAAAGCCGAGCTGGGAGCCAGATAATGGCAGCTATTTCGGGACAACCCTAGAGATCTCATTATACTGCGGAGGGTTACAGGATTGTGCCAGACATTGCTGGATGTTACCCGCAGGCCCCGGGGCACGAGACAATCCCTGCACCCCCCCAGCGTCAGCGCCAGGCCGGGGTCTCCCCCCTCAGGCTCAATGATGTGCTGCGAGGAATTCAATAGTAACGTGACACGGGAAGTGACTGTAACAATGAGAACATATGCAAATTAGTCACCGCTAATGAAAAGAACAGACTTCTGGGAAATACTGTCACAATAAATGTGAATAGAGGCAGGAACAAGTAATGGGGTAACAACTAGCGACTCTTCCAGGATCGTATACACACACAGAGTATATAATACAGGTAAGATAGTAACGAGTATGCAGTGACCTCCTGAGCTCCCCCTAGTGGTGGCTGCAGGGGGAATGAAATCTGCAATCTGAGCTGAAATAAGAATAAAATACAAAACTAAATCTCAGGATGTTTTCACCTTTCAAGGTGCAAGAACCAAATCTGAATAGGAAAAGCACGATAGATGAATGCAGGAGCCGTGGGGGGTCAATAATCCAACTATTGCAACTTCAATAATTACTTAGAGAGGCCTCACACTGCTGTGCTCTGAGAAATCAACAGCAAAAACAACACAGCAGTGTGAGGACATCCCCCAAGATACAATCCAGGAATATTCATCAACATTTCAAAGTTCTGCTACAAAATACACAAAGGTCTGATTACACATTCCTACAGAGACAATACATAACTGACTGCAGAGAGCACAGAGCACAGCAGTGTGAGGTCTGATTACACATTCCTACAGAGACAATACATAACTGACTGCAGAGAGCACAGAGCACAGCAGTGTGAGGTCTGATTACACATTCCTACAGAGACAATACATAACTGACTGCAGAGAGCACAGAGCACAGCAGTGTGAGGTCTGATTACACATCCCTACAGAGACAGTACATAACACTGACTGCAGAGAGCACAGAGCACAGCAGTGTGAGGTCTGATTACACATCTCTCCAGGGACAATACATAACACTGGCTGCAGAGAGCACAGAGCACAGCAGTGTGAGGTCTGATTACACATCTCTCCAGGGACAATACATAACACTGGCTGCAGAGAGCACAGAGCACAGCAGTGTGAGGTCTGATTACACATCTCTCCAGGGATAGTACATAACACTGGCTGCAGAGAGCACAGAGCACAGCAGTGTGAGGTCTGATTACACATCTCTCCAGGGACAATACATAACACTGGCTGCAGAGAGCACAGAGCACAGCAATGTGAGGTCTGATTACACATCTCTCCAGGGACAATACATAACACTGGCTGCAGAGAGCACAGAGCACAGCAGTGTGAGGTCTGATTACACATCCCTACAGAGACAGTACATAACACTGGCTGCAGAGAGCACAGAGCACAGCAGTGTGAGGTCTGATTACACATCTCTCCAGGGACAATACATAACACTGGCTGCAGAGAGCACAGAGCACAGCAGTGTGAGGTCTGATTACACATCTCTCCAGGGACAATACATAACACTGGCTGCAGAGAGCACAGAGCACAGCAGTGTGAGGTCTGATTACACCTCTCTCCAGGGACAATACATAACACTGGCTACAGAGAGCACAGAGCACAGCAGTGTGAGGTCTGATTACACATCTCTCCAGGGACAATACATAACACTGGCTGCAGAGAGCACAGAGCACAGCAGTGTGAGGTCTGATTAAACATCTCTCCAGGGATAGTACATAACACTGGCTGCAGAGAGCACAGAGCACAGCAGTGTGAGGTCTGATTACACATCTCTCCAGGGTCAATATATAACACTGGCTGCAGAGAGCACAGAGCACAGCAGTGTGAGGTCTGATTACACATCTCTCCAGGGACAATACATAACACAGGCTGCAGAGAGCACAGAGCACAGCAGTGTGAGGTCTGATTACACATCCCTACAGAGACAAAACATAACACTGGCTGCAGAGAGCACAGAGAACAGCAGTGTGAGGTCTGATTGCACATCTCTCCAGGGACAGTACATAACACTGGCTGCAGAGAGCACAGAGCACAGCAGTGTGAGGTCTGATTGCACATCTCTCCAGGGACATTACATGACACTGGCTGCGGTCTGTATGGTCATACCTACTGACAGGTTCCCTTTAATGGTGATCAGCAGTCAGCACCATTGCTATCTACTAGAATATGGTGGCAAAAGCAGATTTCTACAGGGAACCTAATGCCACATGTGAGATACACAAGGAGGGGAGGATGAAGTAAGATCTGGAGTTCAGGTTTGGATCTAGGGGTCTATGGTTTATCAATATTTCCAGAATCTCCTAAAGCCTTCCCTCTCCACAGTCATCAGGAAGTGATGGCCGTCAGATCAATCACGGAGGGATTAATGACAAACACAGAGACCGGATCCTGAGCTCTTCCCTGAGTCTGCGATCTGTTGCCATAGAATCCTCCGTACTTGTCACACAACCGCGGCTCATTGTGAGCAATCTCCGGAGACAGATCCAGACTCATAAATAATCCATCACACAGGTTACAGATCAAGTATCCGCCACGGCCCCTGCCAGACCTGCCCCATGTCTGTAATACCGGGTAAGAGGGGACCCGAAATGTGCAGGTCTACACTATAGAAAAGGTCACTGATACATTGTAACAATCTGGTATCTCAGCACAGAAAGCGGAGACTCCACAGGATCCTCCACCATCTGCCAATTCAAGATTATATCTAAACTCAATAATCCTGTTTCCTCATCTATGTAACATGCAGTATTATAGTAGTTATATTCCTGTACATAGGGGGCAGTATTATAGTAGTTATATTCCTGTACATAGGGGCAGTATTATAGTAGTTATATTCCTGTACATAGGGGCAGTATTATAGTAGTTATATTCCTGTACATAGGGGCAGTATTATAGTAGTTATATTCCTGTACATAGGGGCAGTATTATAGTAGTTATATTCCTGTACATAGGGGCAGTATTATAGTAGTTATATTCTTGTACATAGGGGCAGTATTATAGTAGTTATATTCCTGTACATAGGGGCAGTATTATAGTAGTTATATTCTTGTACATAGGGGGCAGTATTATAGTAGTTATATTCTTGTACATAGGGGCAGTATTATAGTAGTTATATTCTTGTACATAGGAGGCAGTATTATAGTAGTTATATTCTTGTACATAGGGGGCAGTATTATAGTAGTTATATTCTTGTACATAGGGGGCAGTATTATAGTAGTTATATTCTTGTACATAGGGGTCAGTATTATAGTAGTTATATTCTTGTACATAGGGGTCAGTATTATAGTAGTTATATTCTTGTACATAGGGGGCAGTATTATAGTAGTTATATCCCTGTACATAGGGAGCAGTATTATAGTAGTTATATTCTTGTACATAGGGGGCAGTATTATAGTAGTTATATTCCTGTACATAGGGGTCAGTATTATAGTAGTTATATTCCTGTACATAGGGGTCAGTATTATAGTAGTTATATTCCTGTACATAGGGGGCAGTATTATAGTAGTTAAATTCTTGTACATAGGGGCAGTATTATAGTAGTTATATTCTTGTACATAGGGGGCAGTATTATAGTAGTTATATCCCTGTACATAGGGAGCAGTATTATAGTAGTTATATTCTTGTACATAGGGGGCAGTATTATAGTAGTTATATTCTTGTACATAGGAGGCAGTATTATAGTAGTTATATTCCTGTACATAGGGGGCAGTATTATAGTAGTTATATCCCTGTACATAGGGGACAGTATTATAGTAGTTATATTCCTGTACATAGGGGGCAGTAATATAGTAGTTATATTCCTGTACATAGGGGGCAGTATTATAGTAGTTATATTCCTGTACATAGGGGGCAGTATTATGGTAGTTATATTCTTGTACATAGGGGGCAGTATTATGGTAGTTATATTCTTGTACATAGGAGGCAGTATTATAGTAGTTATACTCTTGTACATAGGGGGCAGTATTATAGTAGTTATATTCCTGTACATAGGGGTCAGTATTATAGTAGTTATATTCCTGTACATAGGGGGCAGTATTATAGTAGTTATATTCCTGTACATAGGGGGCAGTATTATAGTAGTTATATTCTTGTACATAGGGGGCAGTATTATAGTAGTTATATTCTTGTACATAGGGGGCAGTATTATAGTAGTTATATTCTTGTACATAGGGGGCAGTATTATAGTAGTTATATTCTTGTACATAGGGGGCAGTATTATAGTAGTTATATTCCAGTACATAGGGGGCAGTATTATAGTAGTTATATTCTTGTACATAGGGGGCAGTATTATAGTAGTTATATTCCTGTACATAGGGGACAGTATTATAGTAGTTATATTCTTGTACATAGGGGGCAGTATTATAGTAGTTATATTCCTGTACATAGGGGGCAGTATTATAGTAGTTATATTCTTGTACATAGGGGGCAGTATTATAGTAGTTATATTCCTGTACATAGGGGGCAGTATTATAGTAGTTATATTCCTGTACATAGGGGGCAGTATTATAGTAGTTATATTCCTGTACATAGGAGGCTGTATTATAGTAGTTATATTCTTGTACATAGGGGCAGTATTATAGTAGTTATATTCTTGTACATAGGGAGCAGTATTATAGTAGTTATATTCTTGTACATAGGGGGCAGTATTATAGTAGTTATATTCTTGTACATAGGGGGCAGTATTATAGTAGTTATATTCTTGTACATAGGGGGCAGTATTATAGTAGTTATATTCCTGTACATAGGGGGCAGTATTATAGTAGTTATATTCTTGTACATAGGGAGGAAGCAGTATTGTATGTGCAGCAGGCTGTATTATAGTATTGTTCCTGTATAGCAGACTCCTGCTTCGGTGGCTAATAACATGGTTAGTATCAGGTGATCTCGTGTACATCCCCAGTAGTTTGCTCAGAGTCTCCTCACAATTGGCAGCTGTCAGATTACAATGTGCCACAGTCGGTAATTATCTGTAGCGCACACAATAGCCGCGGCTCGTGTTACACATCCTGTCAGTGAGAGCGCGGAGCGTGTTAGCAGAACATCTCGGGATCAGAGGAAAACATGTCTACAGATGTCACGCTAACTGTGACAGTGACATCGAGGGGATTACACTCGACATCTTCATGAATGAATCACAAGCAGTGAAATGAGCCGCGTTACGTGTATGAGGACGACGTGCGCCAATTATACTGCAGCGCTAGATATATAAGATGTGTCACATGATGGAGAACTGCAATCCGGAGGATTTATAATAACTACAAGCATTATCTATCTTATGTAATTGACAGCAGCCTGTGTTATGTATTGTCCCTGGAGAGATGTGTAATCAGACCTCACACTGCTGTGCTCTGTGCTTTCTGCAGCCAGTGCTATGTATTGTCCCTGGAGAGATGTGTAATCAGACCTCACACTGCTGTGATCTGTGCTCTCTGCAGCCAGTGCTATGTATTGTCCCTGGAGAGATGTGTAATCAGACCTCACACTGCTGTGCTCTGTGCTCTCTGCAGCCAGTGTTATGTATTGTCCCTGGAGAGATGTGTAATCAGACCCCTCACACTGCTGTGCTCTGTGCTCTCTGCAGCCAGTGTTATGTACTGTCCCTGGAGAGATGTGTAATCAGACCTCACACTGCTGTGCTCTGTGCTCTCTGCAGCCAGTGTTATGTATTGTCCCTGGAGAGATGTGTAATCAGACCCCTCACACTGCTGTGCTCTGTGCTCTCTGCAGCCAGTGTTATGTATTGTCCCTGGAGAGATGTGTAATCAGACCTCACACTGCTGTGCTCTGTGCTCTCTGCAGCCAGTGTTATGTATTGTCCCTGGAGAGATGTGTAATCAGACCTCACACTGCTGTGCTCTGTGCTCTCTGCAGCCAGTGTTATGTACTGTCCCTGGAGAGATGTGTACTCAGACCTTTGTGTATGATGTTAGTAGCAGCAGGACTGTGATATATACATTGGAGGCATTGACCTTCTCCAAAGATTTTCTTCTCTGCTGAGAGTCTTTAGTATTCAACCAAAAGCCTTTGCCCAAACTCAAAGCAGAGTGGAACAAACAGAAAAAACAGAAAACACCAGCTCACCCTCCCAAACAGAGGGGATGGGTTTTAGATTTCTGGTAATGTTGATGTAATATTATGGCTATAGCAAAGGAAATCCCAAAAGTCACTGATCCACATTTATCAGAACCAGTGAGTGCAGTGTGTGTGCCATGTGTATCACCTTTAGGGGGCGCCAGATTATTGAGTATCGGCATTGGGCCTTCATGAATCTGGCGCCCCCTTGCGCTGCTTGGAAAGAGTGCACCAACTTTGTTTTTTGTGCACCTTTAGCATAGAGCGTGTGACACGATTCTGTTGAGTTGCAGTAAGCAGCCGTATTAACATTTTCACAGCTGCTTAAACGTCCACAAATGAAGAAAGACAGGTTCAACCCAGCACCATGTGACCACACCCTTTTGGACACCCTTCCCCAGGATTGTGTCACCTACTGAACCAGACTAAGGCTCCTGTCACACTACGTGTGCTTGCACAGCCGTAGCCTGGGACAGAAATATTAAGCGTGTACCTCCGTACCTACAGCTAATCAGTATAGAGGACAGTGTGAGAAGCATCTTCATGTTTGTCGGTGCAGTGTAAGCAGATGCGTCAGGTTAGACTGCAAGCTCTGTGGTCCAGGCCCTATCTGAATGCTCTGTATACGAGTCGTGTATACGATGTGATGATGAGACGCTGGAGCTGTGAGCGGGATCGGCGTTCATTAAATATGACTGATCACATAATATCTCTCTGGAGACATCTATTATTTATCGGCGGCTATGTATAGTCAGTGTCAGAGGAATATTCATATTTAACGCAGTCTATGAGATCATCTGCCTGCAGAGGTAACATGAGCCCCGCGTGCCAGAAAATCACTCAGCCTACAATTAAAGCAGAAAGTCAATCTTAAAGTCCACCTCCGCCGGCTCACTAATGTCTCCTCCGACGCTGTACAAGAGCTGAACAGACTGTAACACATACTGCTCCAATACCTGCGTTATATATACCTCAACTACCATGCATCCGAATAGGGTATGTACACAGTGACTGCACCAGCAGCAGAATAGTGAGTGCAGCTCTGGGGTATAATACAGGATGTAACACAGGATCAGTACAGGATAAGTAATGTCATGTATGTACACAGTGACTGCACCAGCAGCAGAATAGTGAGTGCAGCTCTGGGGTATAATACAGGATGTAACACAGGATCAGTACAGGATAAGTAATGTCATGTATGTACACAGTGACTGCACCAGCAGCAGAATAGTGAGTGCAGCTCTGGGGTATAATACAGGATGTAACACAGGATCAGTACAGGATAAGTAATGTCATGTATGTACACAGTGACTGCACCAGCAGCAGAATAGTTCGTGCTGGATCATTCTGCTGTGAACTGCTGTGGGTGTGGTTGTCTGTGACTGAGCTCCTGCACCACCTGGAGGAAGATCAATCCACCCAGGCCTGCTCTCTCCTCCCCAGGGAGGGAGTGGGATCTGTGGGATGAGTGAGCCAGGAAAATCCCAGGCTCCTGTCTCCCGGACCAGGCCGGCGGGGGGCAGGAGAATCCAGTTACCGGCCAAAGCGCAGGGGGTGAGAAGATCTGCCCGGAGCCAAGGACGCAGCGATGTGACCTCGGCTGCCACCCCCAAGACCCAGGGAAGCCGCAAGGTCTCCGGAACACAGAATATTAAGGCAAGTAACATCAGCCTGAGTGCTCCTCCTGGAAAGCTGAGTGACTGTGCGGGAAAGCTGGGTGGTTCAGCTGGAAAGCTGGGTGCTCACGGAGGTGTGCAAAAAGCATGGGGTGAACTTAAGGCCCGGGAGTCTGCTACCATCTATGGCTCCCGGATTGCTGAGCACCTCCGTGAGTACGAGGAAGCTGGAAAAGCGCTGAGGAGGCTCCAGGAGGAGATAAGGGAGACCTTGGCCCTAGCGGGGGTGGCCACTAAGAAGAAAAAGTCTGATCTTCTTAACACCATAGACAGACTAAAAGCCGAGGTCACCGCTCTGGAAGAAAAGCGACATCTAATCCGTGAGCACAGCGGTCCGTTTCGTGAGAAATTAGAAAACGACGCCCGGTTTGATGATATGCGCCAGGATAAGCTGAGAAAGCTGAAGGGGCTTCAGATCCAGGCGGATGATGGCGATGATGAGGAGGATGAGGAAGACCTGCCGTGTCCGTCTGGTGGCCTGCACCAACACCAGCAGGCCTCGCACGACAGGCTGCCTGCGGAGCAAGCGCCATTACCATCAGGCTGCGGCTCTGCCAACCTGGAGGAGGAAAGTGATGACAGCGGCCAGGGGGGGGCGCTAATGGCTCAGATCCGTCAGCTTGAGTCCCCAGTTCACCTCCAGAACTTCTCCTTCGGCGATGATATGCCAGATGACGAACTAAAGAGAAAGAAGAGAGCCAAGAAGACCAAGGCGTCTCAGGAGGTGAATCTGGTGTTTCGTCCCCTCCCTGTTCCCTCCGGGCGGGCAGCAGTGTCAGCCTGTCGTGTAGGCCCCGTTACCCAGCCCAGCACGAATCCTGCAGTGGACTCGGTGCCAGGGTGCGGGGAGAGTGCAAAGCCACGTTCCATCATGGCGCAGAGCACCAGCCTTGTTTGTAGTAGCAAGGATGGTGCAGGGAAGGCATCGGCCGAAAGGTCGGACAGTGAGGGCGATCCGGCAGGTCCTGGTACTGTGCGCTGCCCCCTAGTGGGAGGGGGGGGTGGCCCGGTGCCAGGGGCAGTGGCGGTGGCTCCTGTGGCCCCTAGCGCTGTTGCTTGCTCCGGTGAGCAGCGGCAGCGTGATGGGGCTGCTGGGGCTTGTAGTGCGGCGCCTCCCAAACATCCCGTGCAGCCTGCAGAGAAAGTCGCAGGAAAAGTGTTATTCTGTATTGGTGCATCAAACTCTGAAGATATGAAAGGGGCAAAAAAACTGTCTGGAGTCTGTAAGGACAAGAGGCCTCTACCACCAATCGAGCAGCGATGCTCAAACATCATAAAAACTGCTGGACAACAAGGGGTTAATGCCAATGAGGCAGAGGGCACAAGTAAGATCGGGGTTGGAGCTGCCTCTTCTCAGGCTGAATCAGCTATGGAGGTGGCTCTACCCCCAGTGCCCAGTGACGCCGAGGCAACCCCAGGTCCTCCTGGCCCAGCTGGTGTGAGTGATGCAAGGAAGCGAGGCGGTAATGTACATAGTGTGGTGAATGTTAGGGTGGTGAATGGCGCTGAGGGGGATCCTGGTGTGAGTGCTGGTCCATCTGCACCCCCAGTGGTGGCCGCTCCCATAAGGAGCTATGCGAGTGTCACCGCTGGGGCAAGTGGGGTTAACTCCTTGTCTCCTGGCTCTGGGAACAGCGTTTTGCAAAGGCGTCTTCTGGAGGCTCTCAGGAGAGGGGAAAAGTCAATCAATGTAGAGGGGAGAGAGGTTGATCTGTCCTTCTGGACAGACAGGCATGGCCTGGCAGCCTTCCAAGAGAAAAGGGGGGGAGAGACTGTATGGTCTTTACCCACAACCGGGCCCGGAGCTGCCCGTAGGAATGTGGTTCGTCTTCGCTGGAGGGGCAGTGACGCATGCCCACCCAGGTCAAGGGTGGTGGAGCTCCTCCTGAAGATGAACTTCAGGGCTAGTGACATCTTTGCCCTGATACATCCTTATGGTACTCCGGAGTTCGATGTCAGCTTTGTTCGGCCGGAGGGCTTAGAGCTCTTCTGGTCGAATTATGAGCTGGCAAAGAACGAGCCCGCATGGCGAGACTTTGCTGTGCAAGCAGTGTCTCGCCAAAACACAGTCAAGAAGGTGACCGTTTTGACCCGTAACGAGTCACTTTCTTGCATGGACATCATGACTTGGCTCAGTCGTTATGGTGAGGTTGTACAGGTACCTCAGAAAAACCGCGATGAATTTGGCATTTGGTCTGGGGCCTGGACCTTCATGATGAAGTTGAAGTGTTCAGGCGGCACAGTCGCCCACATTCCCTCTTCAGCCTTTCTTGGGCGGGACAGAATCCTGATTTTCTACCAGGGGCAGCCGAAGGTCTGTCACAGGTGCGGTGACCCCACACACTTTAGCGCCAGCTGCCAAGTGCAGAAGTGCGCTTTGTGTGGTGGGCTAGGTCATCTCGCTGCATCCTGTAAGGACATTAGGTGTAACCTGTGTGGTGAGCTCGGTCACCCTTTCAGCCGTTGTCCTCGCTCCTTTGCCAATGCGGTTGTGACCCCAGTGGAGGAGAGCCATGAGGTTGCTTCTGCTGGGGAAGGTACCAGCAGAGGTGGAGGAGCTGAGGGGCCTGTGAAGAAAAGCAAGAAGAAGTCGCCTTCTCAGTTAAGGCGGCTTGAAGCCAGACAAAAAGGGAGAGAACTGGGGAAGCCTCAGGTTGCAGGGGTGACCCTTGGTCCTTCCTCAGAGGCTGGTCATGCTACTGAGGCCCTGAGGGATGATGAGTTGGATGAGGAGGTCAGGAGGATGGAGCGCGAGAAAGGTGCCATGTCCTCCACGTCCTCCCATTATGAGAGTATGGATGAGGATAATAGGATTTGGCTAGAAAATAAGCGCAAGCAGAAAAAGAAAAAACGCGGCGTATCTAAGGTACCTAAGGAAGGGAAAACTTCCTCCCCTCTGGTTGAGCTTTCCAACCAGTTCCTCACCCTCGATGAGATCGCCTCCTCGGAAGGAGAGGCTGAGGGTGGGGTTCTGGAGGTGGCGGCGGAGCAGCCTGCAGGGGGCGCCGAGTCTCTATCCTCTGGGGATGCTGGGTCCTCAGAGTGGGAGACTGACTCAGAGCCAGGAGACAAGGACGAAGGAGAGGGTGGTCCGGGTGGGTCCTTGGGGGCCAGTAATAACATGGACACCTCAATTTCGTTAAAAAGAAGTTGCCCCAATTCTGAAGGGAAAAGGGAAAAGGGATCATCCTCAGAGGACAGTAGAGGGAAGGGAGGTAGTAAGAAAAAAGCCGTCTAACTCAATCATTCATGATGGCGGCACCCACTCCGTTGACGCTGGCGTCCATTAATGTCGCCAGCATTAAGTCTGATGCGGCTAGATTTGCGGCTTTTGATTTTCTCGGCCGTGTTGAAGCCGACATTTTATTTTTGCAGGAGACCAGGCTGCCAGATTTGGCGGCCGTGTTTAAAGCTAAGAGGGAATGGAGACACGGGCCTTCCTATTGGTCTCTTGCGGCCGAGCCGTATAGCGGAGTGGCGGTCCTTTTTACCGCACCGGTAGAATGCCGACGAGTTATTGAGTTAGAAATGGGGAGGTGCCTGATCCTGGATGTCCTCATGAAGGGACAAGAACTTCGTCTTATTAACATCTATGGTCCCCAGTCCAAGTGGGACAGGAAGTGTCTCTTTATGAGGATCAAGCCCTACCTTTTTACAAGTCGGCAGGTGGTCTTTGGAGGGGACTTCAATGCTGTCACGAGGTCCCAGGATAGGGGAGGTTCCAGAGACAAGCTGACTTATGATAGCGTCGCTCTTAATAGCATAGCCAGTGAGGCTCGCCTGGTGGATGTCCACATCCGGCACACCCCAGGTCACACGGGGTTCACCTATTATAGGGGTAGCTGCAGGTCTAGAATAGACAGGTTTTATTTAAAGGAGGAAGCCATCTCTTCAGCAGTGTCCGTTGTTGAGGTGGAGTTCTCCGACCACTGTTTAATTTTGTTTTCTCTGAATGTTACAGAGACCCCCCGGATGGGAAGAGGCTATTGGAAACTCAATTCGTCTCTCCTGGAAGAAGCGGAGATCAGACAATCCTTTGAGGACTTTCTTCAGAGCCAGGTACCATTGCTGGGCCTTTGTAGCAGTAAGTCAGAGTGGTGGGAGATGCTCAAGAAAAGGGTGGCGAGATTCTTCCGCCAGCTCTCGAGCCTCAGGAGCCTGGACAGGTACCGCCTGTATCAGGGCCTGAGGAGGAAACTCGAGCATCTCGTCTCCACTGGAGGTAGTCGTGAGGACATCTCCAGAGTGAAATCCTTGCTGAAGAGGTGTCAGTACGATAGACACGCATCTTTGGTTTTTGAGAGGGATTACGGGAAATACCGCTCGCCCGACCCTTACAGAAACTGCAAGATGTCAGTGAATGGTAAAGTTGTCACGGGACTGGTTGACAGTACGGGATCCCTGAAAAGGTCCAGATCAGGGATTCTGGAGGTCGTCAGATCCTTCTACTCGCACCTCTTGGGCAGGAAGGATCTAGATCGGGATGTGATGTCGGCTTTCCTGGCTGAAACTGTCCCTGAGCCAGGAGTAGACCCCTCTCTTGATGTTTTGACAGAGATGATCAGGGAAGAGGAAGTCAGCCGGGCGATTGAAGGGCTCGCCCTCAAGAAATCGCCGGGTCCGGATGGCTTAACATCTGAGTTTTATAAGACCTTTAAGGACGCCTTGGTTCCCCTCTTGACTGAGGTATTCAATGAGTGTCTTTCCTCGGGCGCTCTGCCGAAGTCAATGAGGAGGTCAGCCCTGATCATCCTGTCAAAGGGTAAGGACCGATCTCGTATTGAGAACTGGCGTCCCATAGCGCTTCTCAATACGGACAGAAAGGTTTTGGCAAAGGTGCTGTTTAATCGGCTGGTGCAGTTTGCGCCCCGGCTCCTTTCGGGGACCCAGCACTGCTCTGTTCCAGGCCGCAGTACATTTAGTGCTGTGCTTTGTGTCCGGGAGGCAGTGGAGCAGGGCAGGGCTGGTAACTGGAAGGGGTACTTGCTGTCCTTGGATCAGGCAAAAGCGTTTGATCGGGTTAACCACGAGTACCTCTGGTCTGTCCTTCTGAGGTATGGCCTGCCGGGGGAGTTTGTCAATTGGCTAAAGGTTTTGTACGCAGGGGCAGAGAGTTTCCCGCTTGTGAACGGTTGGATTGGCCGCTCTTTTGAGGTTGGGTCTGGTGTTCGCCAGGGTTGTCCTCTGAGCCCACTTCTATACGTGTTTGCGATTGACCCATTCATTAGGAGGGTTGATCGTGGGCCGTTGGTGGGAGTCGGGATGGACCGGGCGGCACCGGAAGCCACTCTAAGGGTGGTAGCGTATGCTGATGATGTCACCGTTTTTGTGTCCTCGAGAGGGGAGGCGCAATGGGTGATGTCAGAGGTTGACCGCTACTCAGAGGCTTCTGGGTCCAAGATCAACCGGGATAAGTGTGAGAGCCTCTGGCTGGGAGAGGGGGATCCAGGGTTTGATCTCCCGGACACTCTTCCAGGGCCCCAAGACTCTGCCAAAGTTCTCGGCATCGAATTTGGCCAGGGGGATTACCCCATGCAAAACTGGGACGGCAGGCTTAAGATCGCCGCCCAGAAGGTGGACCAGTGGAAGGGTTGGTCTTTGACCCTCAGGGAAAGGGTGAACTTGATTAAAACTTACCTGCTCCCATTGCTGATATATCTGGGCAGTGTGTGCATGTTGCCAGAACCCCTCTGGACTCGGGTGTACAGTCTGTTCTTCCAGCTGTTATGGGGGAATAGGCTGAACCTAATCAAGAGGGAGGTTACTTACCGCACGAGGAGACAAGGAGGGTTGTGTATGGTCAACCCTGTGGTGTTCCTAGTGAATACCTTTCTTAAGATCAATATCGCAAACCTCTGGAAAGAGAGGGCTCCTCCGTGGGTATACTCCTGCAGGGGATGGTTTCGGCCTTTCTTCCAGGAATGGGAGACAGGAGGGCGAGTGAAGGATCTCCGCACACCGCATGGGCATCTTCCGGCTTACGCTACCCCGGTTCTGAAGGTGATTCGCCGGTGGGGTCTGGGAATGTGGGAGATCAGGACCATGTCGAGGAAAGTCCTTGACAAAAGGGTTCTGTTGACCCATTTCCAGAAGCCTCTGGCCCTCAGGGATTGCCCAAGTCGGGATCTTGGGGTGGGTTTAGGTCTTTTGAATTCCATCAGGATCCCCTTGAAGTTTTGGGACTTGACTTGGCGCTGCTTCCATGGAAAGCTGTGTGTGAGGGACAATCTGAAGTGTAGGAGCTCTGAGGAAAGGGGTTGTCCCCGGGAGGAGTGCGGTGGTCTGCTGGAGAGCATGGACCACTTCCTGCTTCAGTGCCCCTTTAACACAGAGGTGTACAACCGGGTGGGCGCTTCCATCCATTGGCCCGGGTTGGCCGGTCTCTCCTATGCGGAGTGGGCCTATGGAGCATTCAGAGGCCTGGGTGGCCGGGACCGCTGCACGTTATTCTTAGTCAGTCTAGTGGTCAGGTACCACACGTGGAACGCACGGTGTTTAGTATCGACGCAGCGTAAAATCCTCCCGGTGGTTGAGGTGGTTAGGAACATTGTGGGTGACCTGGTGAAGGTGCGCTCTCTGGAGTATGAGAGGCTGGGCACGGGGAGGGCCTCTCTCCTTTGGAGGGGGTTCTCCTTTAGTGTCCCTTAGTCTGTCATCTCCGCTCCTGGTGTTGGGCTGAAGCTGACACTGTAGATTTTTGTTTTGTATCTGAGGTTATAGTGATGTAGGGCTTGCAGGCGCCGAACCTGGGCTTTATGTGGTTGGTTTGTTATGTTGATATGTTTAATATGTTTGTATTTTGTGTACAGTGTGTATTTATGTAGTTATAGTTAATGTGTATATAGCTTGGTTGGTTTTTGGGGTGTTGGTGTTAGGGTGTTAGGTTGGGAGGGGGGTGGACGGGATTTGGACAATATGATCCTGGGCACTGGTCTGGACTATATAGCGCGAACTTTGGACGTTAGACCAGTGTCTGGGTGGGAGGGTGATGGGCGTGGGATTTAGTTAGTTATATTTAATGTTTTTATTTCCTGTTTGTCTTTTTTTTGCTGTGTATTCTTTAGTTATTTATGGGAAAAAAAAAAAAAAAAAAAAAAATTATTATAAAAAATTATATTAAAAAAAAAAAAAAAAAAAAAAAAAATTAGGTGGTGGGATTGGGTGAAGGTTTTGTTTTATAATGCTGATTGTGTGGTGTGTGTGTGGTGTGTGTGTGGCTGGGCCAGGAGATTTTCGTAAGTCTCTTTTAGTTTGTATTATTGTTTTGTTATTATTATTATTATTATTGTTTTGTTTTGCCAGAAGTTATGGCTTGATTTATGTTTATTGTTGTAATGTTTTTCATATAAAATAAAAGATTTACAGGATGTAACTCAGGATCAGTACAGGATAAGTAATGTCATGTATGTACACAGTGACTGCACCAGCAGCAGAATAGTGAGTGCAGCTCTGGAGTATAATACAGGATGTAACTCAGGATCAGTACAGGATAAGTAATGTCATGTATGTACACAGTGACTGCACCAGCAGCAGAATAGTGAGTGCAGCTCTGGGGTATAATACAGGATGTAACTCAGGATCAGTACAGGATAAGTAATGTCATGTATGTACACAGTGACTGCACCAGCAGCAGATAGTGAGTGCATCTCTGGTGTGCCTCGTTACCTCGTTAGCTGTCTGTTGCTGTGAGAGGCTGTGTGCTGCTGCTGCTCCTGAGCTCCAGGGAAAACCACCTCCACCTGGGGCCTGCTCTCTCCTCTCCCAGGGAGGGAGTGGGTTTCCAGGCATGAGCCAGGGCAGCAAGTCCCAGGCTCCTGCTTCCCGGTCTAGGCCGGCGGGAGGCAGGGGTAGCCAGGAACCGGCCAGCGCTGCGGAAGCCTTGGGGGTAAGAAGATCTGCAAGGAACAGCAGCAATGCTGCTCCAAGTACCCCCAGGCCAGCTAAGGCTTCAAAAAGCACCAAAACCCCAGGAAAGCTGGATACCTCGGGAAAGCTGGGTACCAAGGAAAAGCTGGATACTGCGGGAAAGCTGAGTGCTCAGGGAGGTAAGGCTGACCTCAGTGAAGAGGGCTGGGGAATGCTGAGGACCCGGGAGTCTATTTCCACCTATGCCTCCCGGGCTCTGGGCCACCTCTCTGAGTACGAAGAAGCCAGCAAGACGGTGAGGAGACTGCGGGAGGAGCTCAGGTGCGCCCATGCCAGGGCAAGCTCTGCCCCAAAGAGGAAGAAGGAGCAGATTCTGGCAGAGATATCCAGGCTCCAGACTGACATCCAGGCCTTGGAGGAGAGGAAGGCTTACCTGCTGGAGAGGAGCGGACCATTCAAGGAAAAGATCCTTAATGATGAGAGATTCCGGGAGATGGAGGAGGAGAAGCAGAGGCGGCTGATGGGGCTTCAGCCAGAGAGTCAGACGGAGGAGGAAAGTCCGGTACCGTGCAGTGGGCCCCCTGCAGGACAAGCGGCTATGTCATCTGGCTGCGGTTCTGCCGGCCCGGGTGAGGATAGTGACAGCCACCAGGGAGGGGCGCTGATGGAGGAGATCAGACGACTCGAGTCCCCTGTGCACCTCCAGGACTTTACTTTTGGAGACGATCTGCCGGAGGATGCACCGGGGGGCAGCAAACCGCGAAAGAAAAAGACCAAATCCGTGGAAGTGGTGAGTCTAGTTTACAGCCCCCTCCCCGTAAAACCCGAGTCGGCCGCAGGGTCAGCTCACTGTGCGAGCCCCGTTACCCAGCCCAGTGCGGGTCCTGCAGTGGACTCAGTGCCAGGGAGCGGGGAGATTACAGGTGTGACATCTGATGTGGCGATGGGCTCCGTCTCTGTTTGTGGTAACAGTGGGGGAGCAGGGGAGACATCGGCCGCAAGGCCGGACAGTAAGGGCGGCTCGGCAGTGGCGATACCATCGAAATCCAGTGCTGTGGTGCGTCCCCCAGTGGGAGGGGGGGATAGCCCGGCACTGGTGGCTGCTTCCGGTGCCTCGGCGCCTCTTCATGCTGTTGCCGCTGATCACTTGGTTATGGGGCGGCGGCAGCGTGGAGGGGTTGCTGAGGCTGAGGGCTCCGAACCTCCCAAACCTAAAGTCCTGTTTTGCGTAGGAGTTGGAGATAATCTGCAGAGAAGTGCTGAGGAAGGTGGGGATCAGCGACGCCTCACACCGGCCAAAGATCAGCGGCGACTCTTACCTTCCCCTAAGAAAAGTAAAATAACATCTGCTATCGATGATGCGGAGGGCACAAGTGTGACACAAGTTGGGGTCCCCTCTGGGCGATGCGCTGTGGGGGGACCCCCGTCCCTTGTGCCTGAAGATGTCCCCTAATGTTGTTGCTGGTCCAGCCAGTGTGAGTGGTGTCAGTAATGTTGTGCAGGATAATGTAAATGGTGTGAGTGGTGGAGAATCTTTTCCAGCTTTGGGGGTGAGTGATGGAGTGACTGGTGGTGTGGGTGGCGCGGCTGAGGTGGGTAGTGTTAATGTGGTGGGTGCAGGGGTTGGTCCGGTTGCTCCCCCAGTGGCGGCCCCTATTAAGAGCTATGCCAGTGTCGCTGCTGGGGGACGTAGGGTTCCATCATCCTCGTCTCTGGGCTCTGGGGACGGCTTTTTGCAACGGCGCCTCCTGCAGGCCTTACAGAAGGGTGAAAGGACGATCAATGTAGCGGGGCAGGAGGTTGATTTGTCGTTTTGGATAGAGAGGCACGGCCTGTCTGCCTTCCGAGAGCAAAGAGGCAGGGAGACATCATGGTCGCTCCCGACAACCGGGCCGGGTGCTAACCGTAGGAATGTGGTCCGTCTTCGGTGGCGTGGCAGTGATGTGTGTCCCCCTCGGGCACGGGTAGTTGAGCTGCTGCTGAAGATGGACTTCAAGGCGGCTGACATCTTTGCCTTGATCCATCCCTATGGTACATCTGAGTTTGATATCAGCTTTGTTCGGCCGGAGGGGCTTGAGCTCTTCTGGTCCAACTATGAGCTGAGATACAACGAGCCCGAGTGGCGGGACTTTGCTGTGCAAGCAGTGTCCCGCCAGAGCGAACTCAAGAAAGTGACCGTTCTTACCCGTAACGAATCACTATCTTGCTTTGACATCATGACCTGGATGAATCGTTATGGAGAGGTACTGGGAGTACCAGAGAAAAATCGAGACGAGTTTGGTATCTGGTCAGGGGCCTGGACCTTCATGGTAAAGTTGAGGCGTTCAGGTAACTCAGTCGCCCACATCCCTTCATCAGCCTTCCTAGGGAGGGATCGGATCCTGATCTTCTACCGGGGGCAGCCTAAGCTGTGTCAGAGGTGCGGTGACCCCACACATTTCAGCGCAAACTGCACCGTGCAGAAGTGTGCGTTGTGTGGGGGTGTCGGCCATCTCGCTGCATCCTGTACAGGGCAGATTAGGTGTAACCTGTGTGGTGATCTCGGTCACCCGTACAGTCGTTGTCCTCTTTCCTTCGCTAATGCGGGCTCAACCTCAGCGGATGAAAGCCATGAGGCTGAATCTGCTGGGGAGGGGACTAGCAAAGGCGGAGGAATGGAGGGGCCAGGGAAGAAAGACAGGAAAAAGACGCCTGCCCAGCTAAGGCGTCTAGAGAAGCGTCAACAGGAGAGAGAGCGGGGCGAGTCTCGGGCTGCTGGGACAACCTCTGGCGCTCTCCTGGAGACCTCACCTGTCGCTGAGGCCCCAGGGAATGATGTGCTGGATGAGGAGGTCAGGAGGATCGAGAGAGAGGAAGGTGCCACGTCCTCAGACTCCTCCCATTATGAGAGTATGGACGAGGATAATAGGGCGTGGCTAGAGGAAAAGCGTAAGCGTGGCGCCAAAAAGAAGAAAAAGGGTAAAAAGAAGGGAGGTGTAAGATCTTCTCCCTCCCTGACTAAGGTACCCAAGGAAGGTGCAACCGACCCCCCGCTGGTCGAACTTTCAAATCGATTCCTGGCCCTGGATGGAGCCTCTCCTGCCGATGGAGGGGCTGAGGGTGAAGGGCCAGAGGTGGCAGAGCCTGCAGGGGGTGCCGAGTCTCCCCCTGGGGAGTCAGGGTCCTCAGGAGGGGAGACTGGCCCAGAGTCTGGAGACGAGGATGAGGGGGCAGGTCCTGGATCTGCCCCTGAAGCATCAGAGGTGCGGGAGATGGACACCACAATATGTCTAAAAAGGGGGTGTTCGTTTCCCGAGGGTGGTGGTAAGATGGGTAAAAAGAAAGCCGTCCAACTCAATCACTCATGATGGCGGCACCCACTCCGTTGACGCTGGCGTCCATTAATGTCGCCAGCATTAAGTCTGATGCGGCTAGATTTGCGGCCTTTGATTTTCTCGGCCGCGTTGAAGCCGACATTTTATTTTTGCAGGAGACCAGGCTGCCAGATTTGGCGGCCGTGTTTAAAGCTAAGAGGGAATGGAGAAACGGGCCTTCCTATTGGTCTCTTGCGGCCGAGCCGTATAGCGGAGTGGCGGTCCTTTTTACCGCACCGGTAGAATGCCGACGAGTTATTGAGTTGGAAATGGGGAGGTGCCTGATCCTGGATGTCCTCATGAAGGGACAAGAACTTCGCCTAATTAACATCTATGGTCCCCAGTCCAAGTGGGACAGGAAGTGTCTCTTTATGAGGATCAAGCCCTACCTTTTTACAAGTCGGCAGGTGGTCTTTGGAGGGGACTTCAATGCTGTCACGAGGTCCCAGGATAGGGGAGGTTCCAGAGACAAGCTGACTTATGATAGCGTCGCTCTTAATAGCATAGCCAGTGAGGCTCGCCTGGTGGATGTCCACATCCGGCACACCCCAGGCCACGCGGGGTTCACCTATTATAGGGGTAGCTGCAGGTCTAGAATAGACAGGTTTTATTTAAAGGAGGAAGCCATTTCTTCAGCAGTGTCCGTTGTTGAGGTGGAGTTCTCCGATCACTGTCTAATTTTGTTTTCTCTGAATGTTACAGAGACCCCCCGGATGGGAAGAGGCTACTGGAAGCTCAATTCGTCTCTCCTGGAGGAAGCGGAGATCAGACAATCCTTTGAGGACTTTCTTCAGAGCCAGGTACCATTGCTGGGCCTTTGTAGCAGTAAGTCAGAGTGGTGGGAGATGCTCAAGAAAAGGGTGGCGAGATTCTTCCGCCAGCTCTCGAGCCTCAGGAGCCTGGACAGGTACCGCCTGTATCAGGGTCTGAGGAGGAAACTCGAGCATCTCGTCTCGACTGGAGGTAGTCGTGAGGACATCTCCAGAGTGAAATCCTTGCTGAAGAGGTGTCAGTACGATAGACACGCATCTTTGGTTTTTGAGAGGGATTACGGGAAATACCGCTCGCCCGACCCTTACAGAAACTGCAAGATGTCAGTGAATGGTAAAGTTGTCACAGGACTGGTTGACAGTACGGGATCCCTGAAAAGGTCCAGATCAGGGATTCTGGAGGTCGTCAGATCCTTCTACTCGCACCTCTTGGGCAGGAAGGATCTAGATCGGGATGTGATGTCGGCTTTCCTGGCTGAAACTGTCCCTGAGCCAGGAGTAGACCCCTCTCTTGATGTTTTGACAGAGATGATCAGGGTAGAGGAAGTCAGCCGGGCGATTGAAGGGCTCGCCCTCAAGAAATCGCCAGGTCCGGATGGCTTAACATCTGAGTTTTATAAGACCTTTAAGGACGCCTTGGTTCCCCTCTTGACTGAGGTATTCAATGAGTGTCTTTCCTCGGGCGTTCTGCCGAAGTCAATGAGGAGGTCAGCCCTAATCATCCTGTCAAAGGGTAAGGACCGATCTCGTGTTGAGAACTGGCGTCCCATAGCGCTTCTCAATACAGACAGAAAGGTTTTGGCAAAGGTGCTGTTTAATCGGCTGGTGCAGTTTGCGCCCCGGCTCCTTTCGGGGACCCAGCACTGCTCTGTTCCAGGCCGCAGTACATTTAGTGCTGTGCTTTGTGTCCGGGAGGCAGTGGAGCAGGGCAGGGCTGGTAACTGGAAGGGGTACTTGCTGTCCTTGGATCAGGCAAAAGCGTTTGATCGGGTTAACCACGAGTACCTCTGGTCTGTCCTTCTGAGGTATGGCCTGCCGGGTGGGTTTGTCAATTGGCTGAAAGTTTTGTACGCAGGGGCAGAGAGTTTCCCGCTTGTGAACGGTTGGATTGGCCGCTCTTTTGAGGTCGGGTCTGGTGTTCGCCAGGGTTGTCCTCTGAGCCCACTTTTATACGTGTTCGCGATTGACCCATTCCTTAGGAGGGTTGATCGTGGGCCGTTGGTGGGAGTCGGGATGGATCGGGCAGCACCGGAAGCCACTCTAAGGGTGGTAGCGTATGCTGATGATGTCACCGTTTTCGTGTCCTCGGGAGGGGAGGCGCAGTGGGTGATGTCAGAGGTTGACCGCTACTCAGAGGTTTCTGGGTCCAAGATCAACCGGGATAAGTGTGAGAGTCTCTGGCTGGGAGAGGGAGGTCCAGGCTTTGATCTCCCGGACACTCTTCCAGGGCTGGAGAGCATGGACCACTTCCTGCTTCATTGTCCCTTTAACACAGAGGTGTACAACCGGGTGGGCGCTTCCATCCATTGGCCTGGGTTGGCCGGTCTCTCCTATGCGGAGTGGGCCTATGGAACATTCAGAGGCCTGGGTGGCCGGGACCGCTGCACGTTATTCCTAGTCAGTCTAGTGGTCAGGTACCACACGTGGAACGCACGGTGCTTAGTATCGACGCAGCGTAAAATCCTCCCGGTGGATGAGGTGGTTAGGAACATTCTGGGTGACCTGGTGAAGGTGCGCTCTCTGGAGTATGAGAGGCTGGGCACGGGGAGGGCCTCTCTCCTTTGGAGGGGGTTCTCCTTTAGTGTCCCTTAGTCTGTCATCTCCTCTCCTGGTGTTGGGCTGATGCTGCACTGTAGATTTTTGTTTTGTGTTCTGGGCATATAGAGATGTAGCGGCTTGCAGGCGCCGAACCTGGGCTTTATGTGGTTTTGATTGATGTTGTTCAGGTTTTATTTGTATTCTGTTTTCTTTGTAAATACTGTGTATATTGTATATATTGTATATATTGTATATAGTGGGGTTTGGGACATAGTGTTAGGTTGGGAGGGGGGTGATGGTGGTGGGATTTTGGGATTTATGAACTGACCTTGGACACTGGTCTGGACTACTTAATGCAAACTTTGGACGTTAGACCAGTGTCTGGGGGGAAGGGGAGGGTGCGGGCGAGGGATCTAGTGCAGTGTAGTGTTGTGTGTATTATGTGTTTGTTATTATATATTTATAAAAAAAAAAAAATGGGTGTGGGGTGGTTTGTTATTAGAGGGTGTGGGGTGGGTTTATGCTAATTTATAGTCATTTATGTTTATTTGTGGGTGTGGCTTGTCTTATTGTTTATTGGTTTGGTTTAGGTTGTGATAATCGGTTGGGTGGGGGTTGTGGTAATTGGTGTTCATTTCGGTGTATTTTAAGTTATTGTTTTTACTAGGTGTGAATGGGGCTGGACCAGCAGGTAAGATATCGTGTATAGTGTATATTATGTTTTGTTTGTATTGTTATGTTTTTTTACTTAAATAAAAGATCTACAGGATGTAACTCAGGATCAGTACAGGATAAGTAATGTCATGTATGTACACAGTGACTGCACCAGCAGCAGAATAGTGAGTGCAGCTCTGGAGTATAATACAGGATGTAACTCAGGCTTAGTACAGGATAAGTAATGTCATGTATGTACAGTGACTGCACCAGCAGCAGAATAGTGAGTGCAGCTCTGGAGTATAATACAGGATGTAACTCAGGATCAGTACAGGATAAGTAATGTCATGTATGTACACAGTGACTGCACCAGCAGCAGAATAGTGAGTGCAGCTCTGGGGTATAATACAGGATGTAACTCAGGATCAGTACAGGATAAGTAATGTCATGTATGTACGCAGTGACTGTACCAGCAGCAGAATAGTGAGTGCAGCTCTGGGGTATAATACAGGATGTAACTCAGGATCAGTACAGGATAAGTAATGTCATGTATGTACACAGTGACTGCACCAGCAGCAGAATAGTGAGTGCAGCTCTGGGGTATAATACAGGATGTAACTCAGGATCAGTACAGGATAAGTAATATCATGTATGTACACAGTGACTGCACCAGCAGCAGAATAGTGAGTGCAGCTCTGGAGTATAATACAGGATGTAACTCAGGATCAGTACAGGATAAGTAATGTCATGTATGTACACAGTGACTGCACCAGCAGCAGAATAGTGAGTGCAGCTCTGGGGTATAATACAGGATGTAACTCAGGATCAGTACAGGATAAGTAATGTCATGTATGTACACAGTGACTGCACCAGAATAGTGAGTGCAGCTCTGGTGTATAATACGGGATGTCGTGTATGTACACACCAGTGGAGGTAATAGTATATTAGGAGGAGATGTGACTGCGGTCCTGGTGGCAGTGCCCCCTGGGTTATTTGGCACCTCTCGGATGAGGACAGGTCCTGTGCTGTATTCCCGGCACCTCTCCCTCTATCTAATCACCAGTGATTACAACAAATACTTTTCAATCACCCAATTAGTCTCTACAGATTTTTCTGCATTGGAGCCTGAGAGCCTCTTGTGCAGAGAACATAAAAAGTCACTCGGCTGCTGGGGGCTCTGGGACGGGGGGAGATCTGGACTTCTTTACCTGTTTTGCTACAACGTGCAAGCGAGGAACAAAAAAGGAGCGAGTCAAAATCATTCACAAAGTGTGGAACAAAGAAAGTGGTGAAAATGGGGAACAATTTGATTAGTAAAAAGTTTTCATGTTTGGTGTCAAGGACTCCATTGTATCAACTACTGAGGATCAGAGAGAACTGACCATGTCATTACTGGATAAACTCACCGGGGCTCCGAGCATTAAAGGAAACCTACCACCACAAATCTACCTATAAAGGTAGATCGGGTGGTAGGTGGATCAATGGGACGTGAGGATAGTCCTTTTAAGGGCTAATCCTCACGTCCCCGCACTTTTTTGTAAACTTTTATTACCCTAATATGTTAATTTTGCTATGCGGCTACTTGGGCGTGGAGTAGCCGCATCTGAGGTTACACAAGGCGGCTACTCCACGCCCCGGTAGCCACTTTACCCCTCCTTCTCACCATGTTCGGCGCGCAGCTGCTCGTAGCTGCGCACCCTCGTCCGACGATCCTGCCGTCTGCGCATGCGCAGAACAGCAGGCCCGCGCCTGCACGGTCACTGCTCCGAAGCCGGGGCTGCGCAGGCGCGGGCCTGCTGTTCTGCGCATGCGCAGACGGCAGGATCGGCGGACGAGGGCGCGCAGCTACGAGCAGCTGCGCGCCGAACATGGTGAGTAGGAGGGGTAAAGTGGCTACCGGGGCGTGGAGTAGCCGCCTCGTTTAACCTCAGATGCGGCTACTCCACGCCCAAGTAGCCGCATAACAAAATTAACATATTAGGGTAATAAAAGTTTACAAAAAAGTGCGGGGACGTGAGGATTAGCCCTTAAAAGAGCTATCCTCACGTCCTATTGATTCACCTACCACCCGATCTACCTTTATAGGTAGATTTGTGGTGGTAGGTGCCCTTTAATGTCACATCAGTGTGAACACTAGAGAGACACGACGCAAGGTCTGAACACGGCCACAGCCACGAGCTACAGCAAAATATTCAGCAGCTTCTACAGTCATGGCCATAAGTCCTGAGAATGACACAAATCTCCTCCTGTCACATGATGTGTCGCCCTCTGGTCTGTCAGATGTTTATCACATACAGAGATACAAGTACAATCATATTATGGGGAGCAGAAGCTTTTATTGTCAGGTGGGAGGAGTTACTGCAGCGAGTCAGTATCTGCAGGACCTCTCCTTCTTCTTCAGGACCTCTGCAATTCTCCCTGGCAGCTCTCACTCACCTCCTGCACCAGATCCTGACTGATCGCCGTCCATTCCTGCACTATCACTGCTGCATTCTGTCACAATATGTTGGGTTTTGTTTGTCCCCCGTCTCCTGATGATTGACCACAAGTTCTCAATGGGATAAGATCCGGGGAGTTTCCGGGCCATGGACCCAGAATCTCTGTGTTCTGTTCCCGGCCATGGACCCAGAATCTCTGTGTTCTGTTCCCGGGCCATGGACCCAGAATCTCTGTGTTCTGTTCCCGGGCCATGGACCCAGAATCTCTGTGTTCTGTTCCCGGGCCATGGACCCAGAATCTCTGTGTTCTGTTCCCGGGCCATGGACCCAGAATCTCTGTGTTCTGTTCCTTGCACCATTTAGTTCTCCCCTTTATGGCCGGTGCTCCATCATGCTGGAGGAGGCTCTGCTCATCACCATCTGCTCCTGGAGGGTCGGGAGAAGCGGCTCCTGGAGGACATTCTGCTCCATTCCTTATTCATGGAGGTGTTTTTAGGCCGATTCCCTTGGCTGAGAAGCCGCCCCCCCCCCCCCACATGAATGGCTGCAGGAGCTTTACAGGTGCAGGAGACAGGACTGGGGGCATCGCTCACCTCGTCTGCTCCCAACAATCAGAAAGGGGATTCAGAGACAATGCCTTTCCCCCAGAGATAACCATGGTTAACAGAAGAGAAACAATGATGCCAAGCACCAGCCTCCCTGTAAAGTGTCCAGGGGTGTTATTGTTACTTAATCCTGACAGATTGTCCCCAGCCCTGTCCCCATCAGCCCCTGCACCTGTGTTACTGGAGACATCACTGACACCATGTTACATGCTCCTATTATACTGCCCAGTGGTGATTGTTACTTACACATGACACATTGTCCCCAGTCCTGTCCCCATCAGCCCCCGCACCTGTGTTACTGGAGACATCACTGACACCATGTTACCTGCTCCTATTATACTGCCCAGTGGTGATTGTTACTTACACATGACACATTGTCCCCAGCCCTGTCCCCATCAGCCCCCGCACCTGTGTTACTGGAGACATCACTGACACCATGTTACCTGCTCCTATTATACTGCCCAGTGGTGATTGTTACTTACACATGACACATTGTCCCCAGCCCTGTCCCCATCAGCCCCCGCACCTGTGTTACTGGAGACATCACTGACACCATGTTACCTGCTCCTATTATACTGCCCAGTGGTGATTGTTACTTACACATGACACATTGTCCCCAGCCCTGTCCCCATCAGCCCCTGCACCTGTGTTACTGGAGACATCACTGACACCATGGCCCCTGCTCTGCCTAAGGCGCCTGCAATGAAGGTGAAATGTATTTTGGGGGAAAAAGTTAATTTTCTAGGCAAATACTGACTGTGCAATGAAATGCTGTTAAGCTGAGACTTTGTAAAAATTAACATTTATATCATTCTCAAAACTTTTGGCCAGGACTGTAAGTATATTTAGTGTCAATTCTTCACATTTATGATCTCTACTCGCTGTCATGGAAACAGGCGGAAAAGATGCCCTGAACTGATACTTTTCACAGCTGACAGTGTGTTGCAAATGTATCTAATGAGATCCACATCCTGGTCTCCAGGCATCTACATCCCAGATACACTGATACACTGAACCAAACATCAGCGCATGTAGTAATGTCCTTCATGCTCAGCCGGGGTGTTAGATGGATGGGGGGAATGACTGACATTTGTGTGTACAGATACAGCAAAGTCTAAGGCCTCATTCACACGACCGAGGAGGACGCATGCAGGGCCACAAGCCTGTGGACCAGCATAAGCCCCCCGTAGACCGGCAATGGCCGCACGTGCCTGTGACCTTATTTACATTGGGCTGTGGGGGACATTACTAAAGAGAATGTAGGGATTTACTGTAAGTAAAAGTACCCGAACACTCCCATACCTAGCCCCCACTGCCTTTACCCTGACCATGGCCTGTACCTGACCACTCTCATACCTAGCCCCCACTGCCTTTACCCTGACCATGGCCTGTACCTGACCACTCTCATACCTAGCCCCCACTGCCGTTACCCTGACCATGGCCTGTACCTAACCACTCTCATACCTAGCCCCCACTGCCTTTACCCTGACCATGACCTGTACCTGACCACTCTCATACCTAGCCCCCACTGCCTTTACCCTGACCATGACCTGTACCTGACCACTCTCATACCTAGCCTCCACTGCCTTTACCCTGACCATGGCCTGTACCTGACCTCTCTCATACCTAGCCCCCATTGCCTTTACCCTGACCATGGCGTGTACCTGACCACTCTCATACCTAGCCCCCACTGAATTTACCCTGACCATGGCCTGTACCTAACCACTCTCATACCTAGCCCCCACTGCTTTTACCCTGACCATGGCCTGTACCTGACCACTCTCTTACCTAGTTCCCACTGCCTTTACCCTGACCATGACCTGTATCTGACCACTCTCATACCTAGCCCCCATTGCCTTTACCCTGACCATGGCCTGTACCTGACCACTCTCATACCTAGCCCCCATTGCCTTTACCCTGACCATGGCCTGTACCTGACCACTCCCATACCTAGTCCCCACTGCCTTTACCATGACCATGGCCTGTACCTGACCACTCTAATAGCTAGTCCCCACTGCCTTTACCCTGACCATGGCCTGTACCTGACCACTCCCATACCTAGCCCCCATTGCCTTTACCCTGACCATGGCCTGTACCTGACCACTCTCATACCTAGCCCCCATTGCCTTTACCCTGACCATGGCCTGTACCTGACCACTCTCATACCTAGCCCCCACTGCCTTTACCCTGACCATGGCCTGTACCTGACCACTCCCATACCTAGCCCCCACTGCCTTTACCCTGACCATGGCCTGTACCTGACCACTCTCATACCTTGCCCCCACTGCCTTTACCCTGACCATGGCCTGTACCTGACCACTCCCATACCTAGCCCCCACTGCCTTTACCCTGACCATGGCCTGTATCTAACCACTCCCATACCTAGCCCCCATTGCCTTTACCCTGATCATGGCCTGTATCTGACCACTCTCACACCTAGCCCCCACTGCCTTTACCCTGACCATGGCCTGTACCTGACCACTCTCATACCTAGCCCCCATTGCCTTTACCCTGACCATGGCCTGTATCTGACCACTCTCATACCTAGCCCCCATTGCCTTTACACTGACCATGGCCTGTACCTGACCACTATCATACCTAGCCCCCACTGCCTTTACCCTGACCATGGCCTGTACCTGACCACTCCCATACCTAGCCCCCACTGCCTTTACCCTGACCATGGCCTGTACCTGACCACTCTCATACCTAGCCCCAATTGCCTTTACCCTAACCATGGTCTGTGCCTGACCACTCTCATACCTAGCCCCCACTGCCTTTACCCTGACCATGGCCTGTACCTGACCACTCTCATACCTAGCCCCCACTGCCTTTACCATGACCATGGCCTGTACCTGACCACACTCATACCTAGCCCCCACTGCCTTTACCCTGACCATGGCCTGTACCTGACCACTCTCATACCTAGCCCCCACTGCCTTTACCCTGACCATGGCCTGTACCTGACCACTCTCATAGCTAGCCCCCACTGCCTTTACCCTGACCATGGCCTGTACCTGACCACACTCATACCTAGCCCCCACTGCCTTTACCCTGACCATGGCCTGTACCTGACCACTCTCATACCTAGCCCCAATTGCCTTTACCCTAACCATGGCCTGTACCTGACCACTCTCATACCTAGCCCCCACTGCCTTTACCCTGACCATGGCCTGTACCTGACCTCTCTCATAGCTAGCCCCCACTGCCTTTACCCTGACCATGGCCTGTACCTGACCACTCTCATACCTAGCCCCCACTGCCTTTACCCTGACCATGGCCTGTACCTGACCACACTCATACCTAGCCCCCACTGCCTTTACCCTGACCATGGCCTGTACCTGACCACTCTCATAGCTAGCCCCCACTGCCTTTACAATGACCATGGCCTGTACCTAACCACTCTCATACCTAGCCCCCACTGCCTTTACCCTGACCATGGCCTGTACCTGACCACTCTCATACCTAGCCCCCACTGCCTTTACCCTGACCATGGCCTGTACCTGACCACTCTCATACCTAGCCCCCACTGCCTTTACCCTAACCATGGCCTGTACCTGACCACTCTCATACCTAGCCCCCACTGCCTTTACCCTGACCATGGCCTGTACCTGACCACTCTCATACCAAGCCCCCATTGCCTTTACCCTAACCATTGTCTGTGCCTGACCACTCCCATACCTAGCCCCCACTGCCGTTACCCTGACCATGGCCTGTACCTGACCACTCTCATACCTAGCCCCCACTGCCTTTACCCTGACCATGGCCTGTACCTGACCACACTCATACCTAGTCCCCACTGCCTTTACCCTGACCATGGCCTGTACCTGACCACTCCCATACCTAGCCCCCACTGCCTTTACCCTGACCATGGCCTGTATCTGACCACTCTCATACCTAGCCCCCACTGCCTTTACCCTGACCATGACCTGTACCTGACCTCTCTCATACCTAGTCCCCACTGCCTTTACCCTGACCATGGCCTGTACCTGACCACTCTCATACCTAGCCCCCACTGCCTTTACCCTGACCATGGCCTGTACCTGACCTCTCTCATAGCTAGCCCCCACTGCCTTTACCCTGACCATGGCCTGTACCTGACCACTCTCATACCTAGCCCCCACTGCCTTTACCCTGACCATGGCCTGTACCTGACCACACTCATACCTAGCCCCCACTGCCTTTACCCTGACCATGGCCTGTACCTGACCACTCTCATAGCTAGCCCCCACTGCCTTTACAATGACCATGGCCTGTACCTAACCACTCTCATACCTAGCCCCCACTGCCTTTACCCTGACCATGGCCTGTACCTGACCACTCTCATACCTAGCCCCCACTGCCTTTACCCTGACCATGGCCTGTACCTGACCACTCTCATACCTAGCCCCCACTGCCTTTACCCTGACCATGGCCTGTACCTGAACACTCTTATACCTAGCCCCCACTGCCTTTACCCTGACCATGGCCTGTACCTGACCACTCCCATACCTAGCCCCACTGCCTTTACCCTGACCATGGCCTGTACCTGACCACTCCCATACCTAGCCCCCACTGCCTTTACCCTGACCATGGCCTGTACCTGACCACTCTCATACCTAGCCCCCACTGCCTTTACCCTGACCATGGCCTGTACCTGACCACTCTCATACCTAGCCCCCACTGCCTTTACCCTGACCATGGCCTGTACCTGACCACTCTCATACCTAGCCCCCACTGCCTTTACCCTGACCATGGCCTGTACCTGACCTCTCTCATAGCTAGCCCCCACTGCCTTTACCCTGACCATGGCCTGTACCTGACCACTCTCATACCTAGCCCCCACTGCCTTTACCCTGACCATGGCCTGTACCTGACCACACTCATACCTAGCCCCCACTGCCTTTACCCTGACCATGGCCTGTACCTGACCACTCTCATAGCTAGCCCCCACTGCCTTTACAATGACCATGGCCTGTACCTAACCACTCTCATACCTAGCCCCCACTGCCTTTACCCTGACCATGGCCTGTACCTGACCACTCTCATACCTAGCCCCCACTGCCTTTACCCTGACCATGGCCTGTACCTGACCACTCTCATAGCTAGCCCCCACTGCCTTTACAATGACCATGGCCTGTACCTAACCACTCTCATACCTAGCCCCCACTGCCTTTACCCTGACCATGGCCTGTACCTGACCACTCTCATACCTAGCCCCCACTGCCTTTACCCTGACCATGGCCTGTACCTGACCACTCTCATACCTAGCCCCCACTGCCTTTACCCTGACCATGGCCTGTACCTGACCACTCTCATACCTAGCCCCCACTGCCTTTACCCTGACCATGGCCTGTACCTGACCACTCCCATACCTAGCCCCACTGCCTTTACCCTGACCATGGCCTGTACCTGACCACTCTCATACCTAGCCCCCACTGCCTTTACCCTGACCATGGCCTGTACCTGACCACTCCCATACCTAGCCCCACTGCCTTTACCCTGACCATGGCCTGTACCTGACCACTCCCATACCTAGCCCCCACTGCCTTTACCCTGACCTTGGCCTGTACCTGACCACTCTCATACCTAGCCCCCACTGCCTTTACCCTGACCATGGCCTGTACCTGACCACTCTCATACCTAGCCCCCACTGCCTTTACCATGACCATGGACTGTACCTGACCACTCTCATACCTAGTCCCCACTGCCTTTACCATGGCCTGTACCTAACCACTCCCATACCTAGCCCCCACAGGGTTTACCATGACCATGGCCTGTACCAGACCACTCTTATGCCAAGCACCCACTGCCTTTACCCTAATGGTGGCCCGTACAAGACCACTCTCATACCAAGTTCCCACAAGCTTTACAGTGACCATGGTCCATACCTGACCACTCTCATACCTAACACCCACAGCCTTTACCCCTACCATGGCCTGTGGCAGACCACTTTCATACCTATCAACCACAGCCTTTACCCTGACCACGGCCGGTACCAGACCACTGTTAAACCCAGCAACCACAGCCTTACCCTGACCATGGCTGGTACCAGATCACTCTCATACCTAGCACCCAATACCTGCAGTGAAGATCAAATTCATGATATAAAGTTAAAGGGTGAAGCCGATTGACGTTAATTAGAATGGACCCACAGTAAGGTGTCCCAGGAGGTCCACAATCTACTGATCTCAGCTTCAGGCATTATATGGGTGTCTGATATTTTCTAAAGGATGTGATAATAATATCCACGTGAAGGCAAGCAGTAAGTCACTACTAGTAAGAAAGCAGAAAGTGCTGGATGGAAGCTGTTAGTAAAGGCTACCACCCAGGGAGGTACAATGGTGAGGCATGAGGCGTGCATCACCTGATATATTGTGAATGATCATATGGCATCACAAATCGATAGGTCCTATCCTTGTCCCCATTCTTCTATCACATATTTCCAACCACATCCAATTACTGATGAAGCCTCCGGGCCGGATGACATCTCCATCGATCCTGGAGGATCTCAACCACTCACCAAACGGCTCCTCAAGTCTTCTGCTGCAATGCAGTCCCTGTTCAGTACCGCAGAGAGCCTGATGTCTCCTTCCCAGAATCCTCTGGGGCTTGGAATGGATATCGGACAAAACAGAGGAGTATCAAGTGTTTTCTATAGGGAGGTCATTATACCCTGTATGCGAGTGCAATGTATATCAGGGAATGGACACAATGGGATCATTCATGCTACAAGATCATGGATCCTCCCCTGAAGCTCAGCCTAATATACAGGTGTATACAGGGGTGTAATAATATACAGGTGTATACAGGGGTGTAATAATATACAGGTGTATACAGGAGAGTAATAATATACAGGTGTATACAGGGGTGTAATAATATACAGGTGTATACAGGGGTGTAATAATATACAGGTGTATACGGGGGGGTAATAATATACAGGTGTATACAGGAGAGTAATAATAAACAGGTGTATACAGGGGTGTAATAATATACAGGTGTATACAGGAGGGTAATAATATACAGGTGTATACAGGAGAGTAATAATAAACAGGTGTATACAGGGGTGTAATAATATACAGGTGTATACAGGGGGGTAATAATATACAGGTGTATACAGGGGTGTAATAATATACAGGTGTATACAGGGGGGTAATAATATACAGGTGTATACAGGGGTGTAATAATAAACAGGGGTGTAATAATAAACAGGGGTGTAATAATATACAGGTGTATACAGGAGAGTAATAATATACAGGTGTATATAGGAGAGTAATAATATACAGGTATATACAGGGGGGTAATAATATACAGGTGTATACAGGGGGGTAATAATATACAGGTGTATACAGGGGGGTAATAATAAACAGGTGTATACAGGGGTGTAATAATATACAGGTGTATACAGGGGGGTAATAATATACAGGTGTATACAGGGGTGTAATAATATACAGGTGTATACAGGGGTGTAATAATATACAGGTGTAAACAGGAGGGTAATAATATACAGGTGTATACAGGGGTGTAATAATATACATGTGTATACAGGGGTGTAATAATATACAGGTGTATACAGGAGAGTAATAATATACAGGTGTATACAGGAGAGTAATAATATACAGGTGTATACAGGGGTGTAATAATATACAGGTGTATACAGGGGTGTAATAATATACAGGTGTATACAGGGGTGTAATAATATACATGTGTATACAGGGGTGTAATAATATACAGGTGTATACAGGAGAGTAATAATATACAGGTGTATACAGGGGTGTAATAATATACAGGGGTGTAATAATATACAGGTGTATACAGGGTTGTAATAATATACAGGTGTATACAGGGGGTAATAATATACAGGTGTATACAGGGGTGTAATAATATACAGGTGTATACAGGGGTGTAATAATATACAGGTGTATACAGGGGTGTAATAATAAACAGGGGTGTAATAATAAATAGGGGTGTAATAATATACAGGTGTATACAGGAGGGTAATAATATACAGGTGTATACAGGGGGGGTAATAATATACAGGTGTATACAGGAGGGTAATAATATACAGGTGTATACAAGGGGGTAATAATATACAGGTGTATACAGGGGGGTAATAATATACAGGTGTATACAGGAGGGTAATAATACACAGGTGTATACAGGAGGGTAATAATATACAGGTGTATACAGGGGGTAATAATATACAGGTGTATACAGGAGAGTAATAATATACAGGTGTATACAGGGGGTAATAATATACAGGTGTATACAGGGGTGTAATAATATACATGTGTATACAGGGGTGTAATAATATACATGTGTATACAGGGGTGTAATAATATACAGGTGTATACAGGGGTGTAATAATATACAGGTGTATACAGGAGGGTAATAATATACAGGTGTATACAGGAGGGTAATAATATACATGTGTATAAAGGGGTGTAATAATATACAGGTGTATACAGGAGGGTAATAATATACAGGTGTATACAGGGGTGTAATAATATACAGGTGTATACAGGAGGGTAATAATATACAGGTGTATACAGGAGAGTAATAATATACAGGTGTATACAGGAGGGTAATAATATACAGGTGTATACGGGGGGTAATAATATACAGGTGTATACGGGGGGTAATAATATACAGGTGTATACAGGAGAGTAATAATATACAGGTGTATACAGGAGGGTAATAATATACAGGTGTATACAGGGGTGTAATAATATACAGGTGTATACAGGGGTGGAATAATATACAGGTGTATACAGGGGTGTAATAATATACAGGTGTATACAGGGGTGTAATAATATACAAATGTATACAGGGGTGTAATAATATACAGGTGTATACAGGGGTGTAATAATATACAGGTGTATACAGGGGTGTAATAATATACAGGTGTATACAGGGGTGTAATAATATACAGGTGTATACAGGGGGGTAATAATATACAGGTGTATACAGGGGGGTAATAATATACAGGTGTATACAGGAGGGTAATAATATACAGGTGTATACAGGGGTGTAATAATATACATGTGTATATAAGGGGTAATAATACACAGGTGTATACAGGAGGGTAATAATATACAGGTGTATACAGGGGTGTAATAATATACAGGTGTATACAGGGGGGTAATAATATACAGATGTATACAGGGGGGTAATAATATACAGGTGTATACAGGGGTGTAATAATATACAGGTGTATACAAGGGTGTAATAATATACAGGTGTATACAGGGGTGTAATAATATACAGGTGTATACAGGGGTGTAATAATATACATGTGTATACAGGAGAGTAATAATATACAGGTGTATACAGGAGAGTAATAATATACAGGTGTATACAGGGGGTAATAATATACAGGTGTATACAGGAGGGTAATAATATACAGGTGTATACAGGAGAGTAATAATATACAGGTGTATACAGGGGGTAATAATATACAGGTGTATACAGGAGAGTAATAATATACAGGTGTATACAGGGGGTAATAATATACAGGTGTATACAGGGGTGTAATAATATACATGTGTATACAGGGGTGTAATAATATACAGGTGTATACAGGGGTGTAATAATATACAGGTGTATACAGGAGGGTAATAATATACAGGTGTATACAGGGGTGTAATAATATACAGGTGTATACAGGGGTGTAATATACAGGTGTATACAGGGGTGTAATAATATACAGGTGTATACAGGAGGGTAATAATATACAGGTGTATACAGGGGTGTAATAATATACAGGTGTATACAGGAGGGTAATAATATACAGGTGTATACAGGGGTGTAATAATATACATGTGTATACAGGAGAGTAATAATATACAGGTGTATACAGGGGTGTAATAATATACATGTGTATACAGGGGTGTAATAATATACATGTGTATACAGGGGTGTAATAATATACAGGTGTATATAGGGGGTAATAATATACAGGTGTATACAGGAGGGTAATAATATACAGGTGTATACAGGAGGGTAATAATATACATGTGTATAAAGGGGTGTAATAATATACAGGTGTATACAGGGGTGTAATAATATACAGGTGTATACAGGGGTGTAATAATATACAGGTGTATACAGGAGGGTAATAATATACAGGTGTATACAGGAGGGTAATAATATACAGGTGTATACAGAAGAGTAATAATATACAGGTGTATACAGGGGGTAATAATATACAGGTGTATACAGGGGTGTAATAATATACAGGTGTATACAGGGGTGTAATAATATACAGGTGTATACAGGAGGGTAATAAAATACAGGTGTATACAGGGGTGTAATAATATACATGTGTATATAGGGGGTGTAATAATATACATGTGTATATAGGGGGTAATAATATACAGGTGTATACAGGGGTGTAATAATATACAGGTGTATACAGGGGTGTAATAATATACAGGTGTATACAGGGGTGTAATAATATACAGGTGTATACAGGAGGGTAATAATATACAGGTGTATACAGGAGAGTAATAATATACAGGTGTATACAGGGGGGTAATAATATACAGGTGTATACAGGGGTGTAATAATATACAGGTGTATACAGGGGTGTAATAATATACAGGTGTATACAGGAGAGTAATAATATACAGGTGTATACAGGAGGGTAATAATATACAGGTGTATACAGGGGTGTAATAATATACAGGTGTATACAGGAGAGTAATAATATACAGGTGTATACAGGAGGTTAATAATATACAGGTGTATACAGGGGTGTAATAAAAGAGTAACAGAATACACAAAGTCTCCAGGGACAATACATAACACTGGCTGCAGAGAGCACAGAGCACAGCAGTGTGAGGTCTGATTACACATCTCTCTAGGGACAATACATAACACTGGCTGCAGAGAGCACAGAGCACAGCAGTGTGAGGTCTGATTACACATCTCTCCAGGGACAATACATAACACTGGCTGCAGAGAGCACAGAGCACAGCAGTGTGAGGTCTGATTACACATCTCTCCATTGACAATACATAACACTGGCTGCAGAGATCACAGAACACAGCAGTGTGAGGTCTGATTACACATCTCTCCAGGGACAGTACATAACACTGGCTGCAGAGAGCACAGAGCACAGCAGTGTGAGGTCTGATTACACATCTCTCCAGGGACAATATATAACACTGGCTGCAGAGAGCACAGAGCACAGCAGTGTGAGGTCTGATTACACATATCTCCAGGGACAATACATAACACTGTCTGCAGAGAGCGCAGAGCACAGCAGTGTGAGGTCTGATTACACATCTCTCCAGGGACAATGCATAACACTGGCTGCAGAGAGCACAGAGCACAGCAGTGTGAGGTCTGATTACACATCTCCACGGGGACAATACATAACATTGGCTGCAGAGAGCACAGAGCACAGCAGTGTGAGGTCTGATTACACATCTCTCCAGGGACAATACATAACACTGGCTGCAGAGAGCACAGAGCACAGCAGTGGGAGGTCTGATTACACATCTCTCCAGGGACAATACATAACACTGGCTGCAGAGAGCACAGAGCACAGCAGTGTGAGGTGTGATTCTACACTACATAACACTGGCTGCACAGAGCACAGAGCACAGCAGTGTGAGGTCTGCACATCTCCCCAGGGACCATACATAACACTGTGCAGACTGTATGGTCAGTGTATCTTCATGTCTTGGCTCTCTGGATTGGATACACTGTAACAGACCCACAACTGTGAGAAAAATACCCTGGTGTTAGTTACATGGTAGTGACTGACATTAGAGACCTTTATATTGGTGATAACATCATAATGTATATTATTAGTCAGTCCGGTAGTTTCCATAACTCATGCTGTGTCTTGTGGTTACTACAGGAGCGCCCCCCCCCCTTATACATTGGGGGGGGGGGGTTATCCTCAGACCTAGTTCTATAGAGGGACACAGCAGGTATGTAATACACGGCCATCTAACACCTCGGCTCAGGACGTGTCCTAGATTCCCGTGTAAACAAGGTCCTGAGATTGACTTGGTGCCGCCATCTCTCCGGGCCGCGGTGCGCTCCGGCTGGGAAGCCGTAAATCCTCGCCGTCACCTTCCGAGCAGAAATGGAACGGATTTATAAATAGAAAACTCTTTTTCATGTCACCTTGTAGAAGATTCTGCCAAATGCTGGGAAGCCGTTCGCACAGACGCGTCACTTACAGAAACGCCGGCCGAGACGCAAGCCAGAACCTGAAGACTGGGCCGGGGGGGAGGGGGGCGCTGAGCGGACCCACAGCACCAACTACTCAGGAGAAGGCATATAGGTACGGGTCATATACTCAGACCCCATGACAGTACCCGATGGGGGGCTCTCAGTAGTGCAGACTCACGCTCTGGGCCACCAGGTCACGGATTGGGGCTCATTTACTACACCCTGGGCCATGTCTCTCTGATCCTGGACAACCCCTTTAATAGGTTGGATCTTAGAAGGAAGGTAAGAAAGTAAACAGCATTCAGAACATCTGGGGGTATACACATCTTCAAGGGGTTTTCCACCGCTGTAGTATTATTGCTAGACACCCAGCAATCCCACTACCAGGCTGAGGAGTGTCCTAACACTGCTGTGTTCTGTGCTCTACAGGCTGTCTAAGGTATTGTCCCTGGTGAGATGTGTAATCATATCTGCTGCTACTATCACACAAAGGTCTGATTACACATCTCGCCAGGGACAATATGCCATACTGTCTGCACAGAACACAGAGCACAGCAGTGTGATGACACGTCTGATGAACTTAGAGAAGCTGCAGTCCATGACTATAAATCTATATTTCACAGTCCTGCTGCTACTTACAACATAAACAAAGATCTGATTACACATCTCTCCAGGGACAATAGCTACCACTGACTGCAGAGAGCACAGAGCACAGCAGTGTAAGGAATATAAATCCATATGTCATAGTCCTGCTGCTATTAACAACATACAAATGAGTACACATCTCCATAGAGACAATAACTAAAACTGGCTGCAGAGAGCCAAAGGGCACAGCAGTGTGAGGATATGCCCCCAGTGCACTTGGTGGAAGCTACAATCCTGGAATGTAAATCCTTTTATCACAGTCCTGCTGCTACTAACAACATATACAAAGCAATGATTAACACATCTCTTTACGGACAATACAAACCACTGACTGCAGAGAGAACAGAGCACAGCAGTGTGAGGACATTTCCCTAGTGCACTTGGAGAATATATAATACTATAATATGAATATATAGATCACAGTCCTGCTGCTACTAATAAGATACACAAAGGTTTGATTACACATCTCTCCAGGGACAATAATCTCCTTGCATTATCCATCTATGAACACCGAGTAATTAAGTCTCTTATGACAAATTCTCCTGTTTTAACACCAAAGGAAATCGGAACACAAACCTATCACGGAAAACACGGATGAGCCTTTTAAAGTCGCCGTTCACATGTTACAAGTGATACAGCAGAGCGGTAATGATCGATAACTTACCGTCCTTACGGTAGAAGGAGATTTCCACCTTACGCTCCTCGGATCCCACCAAGGCCTGAGCGATCTGTGACACCGCGCTGGAGGTGGTCCGTGGGCCATAGAGGAAGTCACAGGTGCAGGGTCTCTGCATGACCTCTGCCCTCGTGTACCCACACATGGTGCAGAATCCATCGTTACAATAAATGACGGCACAGTTCTCCACACGAGCGTTGGCGATAATGAACTTTCGACCTACGGGAAAAGATAAAGAGCATTAGACTGATAGAGCGGAAGACACAAGATGTCATAAGACTCCAATACTGGATGTACATAGCGTACTGACATGATGAGTGCAGCTCTGGAGTATAATACAGGATGTAACTCAGGATCAGCACAGGATAAGTAATGTCATGTATGTACACAGTGACTGCACCAGCAGCAGAATAGTGAGTGCAGCTCTGGGGTATAATACAGGATGTAACTCAGGATCAGTACAGGATAAGTAATGTCATGTATGTACACAGTGACTGCACCAGCAGCAGAATAGTGAGTACAGCTCTGGGGTATAATACAGGATGTAACTCAGGATCAGTACAGGATAAGTAATGTCTTGTATGTACACAGTGACTGCACCAGCAGCAGAATAGTGAGTGCAGCTCTGGAGTATAATACAGGATGTAACTCAGGATCAGTACAGGATAAGTAATGTCATGTATGTACACAGTGACTGCACCAGCAGCAGAATAGTGAGTGCAGCTCTGGAGTATAATACAGGATGTAACTCAGGATCAGTACAGGATAAGTAATGTCATGTATGTACACAGTGACTGCACCAGCAGCAGAATAGTGAGTGCAGCTCTGGAGTATAATACAGGATGTAACTCAGGATCAGCACAGGATAAGTAATGTCATGTATGTACACAGTGACTGCACCAGCAGCAGAATAGTGAGTGCAGCTCTGGGGTATAATACAGGATGTAACTCAGGATCAGTACAGGATAAGTAATGTCATGTATGTACACAGTGACTGCACCAGCAGCAGAATAGTGAGTACAGCTCTGGGGTATAATACAGGATGTAACTCAGGATCAGTACAGGATAAGTAATGTCATGTATGTACACAGTGACTGCACCAGCAGCAGAATAGTGAATGCAGCTCTGGAGTATAATACAGGATGTAACTCAGGATCAGTACAGGATAAGTAATGTCATGTATGTACACAGTGACTGCACCAGCAGCAGAATAGTGAGTGCAGCTCTGGGGTATAATACAGGATGTAACTCAGGATCAGTACAGGATAAGTAATGTCATGTATGTACACAGTGACTGCAGCAGCAGCAGAATAGTGAGTGCAGCTCTGGAGTATAATACAGGATGTAACTCAGGATCAGCACAGGATAAGTAATGTCATGTATGTACACAGTGACTGCACCAGCAGCAGAATAGTGAATGCAGCTCTGGAGTATAATACAGGATGTAACTCAGGATCAGTACAGGATAAGTAATGTCATGTATGTACACAGTGACTGCACCAGCAGCAGAATAGTGAGTGCAGCTCTGGGGTATAATACAGGATGTAACTCAGGATCAGTACAGGATAAGTAATGTCATGTATGTACACAGTGACTGCACCAGCAGCAGAATAGTGAGTGCAGCTCTGGGGTATAATACAGGGTGTAACTCAGGATCAGTACAGGATAAGTAATGTCATGTATGTACACAGTGACTGCAGCAGCAGCAGAATAGTGAGTGCAGCTCTGGAGTATAATACAGGATGTAACTCAGGATCAGTACAGGATAAGTAATGTCATGTATGTACACAGTGACTGCACCAGCAGCAGAATAGTGAGTGCAGCTCTGGAGTATAATACAGGATGTAACTCAGGATCAGTACAGGATAAGTAATGTCATGTATGTACACAGTGACTGCACCAGCAGCAGAATAGTGAGTGCAGCTCTGGAGTATAATACAGGATGTAACTCAGGATCAGTACAGGATAAGTAATGTCATGTATGTACACAGTGACTGCACCAGCAGCAGATAGTGAGTGCATCTCTGGAGCTCGTTACATCGTTAGCTGTCTGTTGCTGTGAGAGGCTGTGTGCTGCTGCTGCTCTGAGCTCCAGGCAGGTTCCATCTCCACCTGGGGCCTGCTCTCTCCCTTCCCAGGGAGGGAGTGGGTTTCCAGGCATGAGCCAGAGTGGCAAGCCCCAGGCTCCTGCTTCCCGGGCCAGGCCGGCGGGGGGCAGGGGTAGCCAGCTACCGGCCAGCGCTATGGAGGACTCAGGGGTGAGACGTTCCACCAGGAGTCGTAGTAATACTGCTCCTGCTCCCCCTGGGTCCAGTGTAAAGAGGCAAACCCAGAAGATGGATGTCCATGATGGTGCGGGTGAGAGCGGTCCTTCCGGGGCTGGAGCCATGAAGCGGAGTGCTCACAGAGGTAAGGCTGACCATGCGGGGGGAGGCTGGGCGGTGCAGGGGCCCCGGGAGTCTTTGTCCACCTATGCCTCCCGGGTCCAGAGCCACCTCTGTGAGTATGAAGAGGCGACTAAGACTATCAGGAGGCTCCGGGAGGAGCTGCGTTGTGCCCGCGCCAGGGCAAACACAGCGCCAAAGAAGCGAAAAATGGAGGTTAAAGGAGAAATTAATCACCTAAAAGCTGAGATTGATAAGCTGATAAAAAGAAAGACCTTTATTTGTGAGAACAGTGGGCTGTTTCAGGAAAAACTGATTAATGATGACCGATTTGCTCAGATGGCTGATAACAGAGAGCAAAGGCTGAAGGGGTTGCAGCCTGCGAGCCAGGTGGAGGAGGAGGATGATGATGATGATGACGAGCAGCAGTTCCCACCTGGCGGCCTGCAGGAAGGTCAGCAGGCCTCGTGCAGTGGGCCCCCTGCAGGACAGCCAGCAGTAACACCTCGCTCGGGGGAGGACAGTGACACCGGCAGCCAGGGAGGGGCGCTCATGGCGGAGATCCGGCTGCTCGAGTCCCCAGTGCGCATGGAGAACTTTTCCTTTGGTGATGAACTCCCAGAGGAAGCCGCTGGGGGGAGCAGCCGGAGGAAGAGTAAGAAGACCAGGCCAAAGCAGCAAGAAGAGGTGAGATTCATCTTTACCCCCCTCCCTGTACACCCCCCCGGGCAAAGCGCAGGGTCAGCTCACTGTGCAAGCCCTGCTACCCAAACCCCCCCGAGTTCTGCTGTGGACCCGGTGCAAAGGTGCAGGGAGATTACAGGTGTGACATCTGATATGGCGATGGGCTCCGTCTCTGTTTGTGGTAACAGTGGGGGAGCAGGGGAGGCATCGGCCGCAAGGCCGGACAGTCAGGGCGGCTCGGATGTGGCGATACCACCAAAATCCAGTGCTGTGGTGAGTCCCCCGGTGGGAGGGGGGGATAGCCCGGCACTGGTGGCAGCTTCTGGTGCCTCGGTGCCTCTTCATGCTGTTGCCGCTGATCACTTGGTGGTGGGGCGGCGGCAGTGTGGAGGGGTCGCTGAGGCTGAGGGCTCCGGACCTCCCAGACAAAAAGTGTTATTCTGCGTTGGTGTTGGGGATAATTTGAATTCTGTGGAAATTGAAGATCAGCGGCGCCTCACACCGGCTAAAGAGCAGCGGCGAATGTTACCAAGCCCCAGGAGAAGTAAAATAACATCTGCTACCGATGATGCGGAGGGCACAAGTGTGACAAGAGTTGTGGTCCCCTCTGAGCGATGCTCTGCGGGGGGACCCCCGTCCCTTGTGCCTGAAGATGCGGAGGTGGTCATGTCCCCTAATGTTGTTGCTGGTCCAGCCAGTGTGAGTGGTGTCAGTAATGTTGTGCAGGATAATGTAAATGGTGTGAGTGGTGGAGAATCTTTTCCAGCTGTGGGGGTGAGTGATGGAGTGACTGGTGGTGTGAGTGGCGCGGCTGAGTGTAACATGGAGGTGGGTGGTGTTAATGAGGTGGGTGCAGGGGTTGGTCCGGTTGCTCCCCCAGTGGCGGCCCCTATTAAGAGCTATGCCAGTGTTGCTGCTGTGGGAAGTAGGGTTCCATCATCCTCGTCTCTGGGCTCTGGGGACGGCTTTTTGCAACGGCGCCTCCTGCAGGCCTTACAGAAGGGAGAAAGGACGATCAATGTAGCGGGGCAGGAGGTTGATTTGTCGTTTTGGATAGAGAGGCACGGCCTGTCTGCCTTCCGAGAGCAAAGAGGCAGGGAGACATCATGGTCGCTCCCGACAACCGGGCGAGGTGCTAACCGTAGGAATGTGGTGCGTCTTCGGTGGCGTGGCAGTGATGTGTGTCCCCCTCGGGCACGGGTAGTTGAGCTGCTGCTGAAAATGGACTTCAAGGCGGCTGACATCTTTGCCTTGATCCATCCCTATGGTACATCTGAGTTTGATATCAGCTTTGTTCGGCCGGAGGGGCTTGAGCTCTTCTGGTCCAACTATGAGCTGAGATACAACGAGCCCGAGTGGCGGGACTTTGCTGTGCAAGCAGTGTCCCGCCAGAGCGAACTCAAGAAAGTGACCGTTCTTACCCGTAACGAATCACTATCTTGCTTTGACATCATGACCTGGATGAATCGTTATGGAGAGGTGCTAGGATTACCCGAGAAAAATCGTGACGAGTATGGTATCTGGTCAGGGGCCTGGACCTTCATGGTGAAGTTGAGGCGTTCAGGTAACTCAGTCGCCCACATCCCTTCATCAGCCTTCCTGGGGAGGGATCGGATCCTGATCTTCTACCGGGGGCAGCCTAAGCTGTGTCACAGGTGCGGTGACCCCACACATTTCAGCGCAAACTGCACCGTGCAGAAGTGTGCGTTGTGTGGGGGTGTCGGCCATCTCGCTGCATCCTGTACAGGGCAGATTAGGTGTAACCTGTGTGGTGATCTCGGTCACCCGTACAGTCGTTGTCCTCTTTCCTTCGCTAATGCGGGCTCAGCCTCAGCGGATGAAAGCCATGAGGCTGAATCTGCTGGGGAGGGGACTAGCAGAGGCGGAGGAATGGAGGGGCCAGGGAAGAAAGACAGGAAAAAGACGCCTGCCCAGCTAAGGCGTCTAGAGAAGCGTCAACAGGAGAGAGAGCGGGGGGAGTCTCGGGCTGCTGGGACAACCTCTGGCACTATCCTGGAGACCACACCTGTCGCTGAGGCCCCAGGGGATAATGTACTGGATGAGGAGGTCAGGAGGATCGAGAGAGAGGAAGGTGCCACGTCCTCAGACTCATCCCATTATGAGAGTATGGATGAGGATAATAGGGCGTGGCTAGAGGAAAAGCGTAAGCGTGGCGCCAAAAAGAAGAAAAAGGGTAAAAAGAAGGGAGGTGTAAGATCTTCTCCCACCCTGACTAAGGTACCCAAGGAAGGTGCAACCGACCCCCCGCTGGTCGAACTTTCAAATCGATTCCTGGCCCTGGATGGAGCCTCTCCTGCCGATGGAGGGGCTGAGGGTGAAGGGCCAGAGGTGGCGGAGCCTGCAGGGGGTGCCGAGTCTCCCCCTGGGGAGTCAGGGTCCTCAGGAGGGGAGACTGGCCCAGAGTCTGGAGACGAGGATGAGGGGGCAGGTCCTGGATCTGCCCCTGAAGCATCAGAGGTGCGGGAGATGGACACCACAATATGTCTAAAAAGGGGGTGTTCATTTCCCGAGGGTGGTGGTAAGATGGGTAAAAAGAAAGCCGTCTAACTCAATCACTCATGATGGCGGCACCCACTCCGTTGACGCTGGCGTCCATTAATGTCGCCAGCATTAAGTCTGATGCGGCTAGATTTGCGGCCTTTGATTTTCTCGGCCGCGTTGAAGCTGACATTTTATTTTTGCAGGAGACCAGGCTGCCAGATTTGGCGGCCGTGTTTAAAGCTAAGAGGGAATGGACACACGGGCCTTCCTGTTGGTCTCTTGCGGCCGAGCCGTATAGCGGAGTGGCGGTCCTTTTTACCGCACCGGTAGAATGCCGACGAGTTATTGAGTTAGAAATGGGGAGGTGCCTGATCCTGGATGTCCTCATGAAGGGACAAGAACTTCGCCTAATTAACATCTATGGTCCCCAGTCCAAGTGGGACAGGAAGTGTCTCTTTATGAGGATCAAGCCCTACCTTTTTACAAGTCGGCAGGTGGTCTTTGGAGGGGACTTCAATGCTGTCACGAGGTCCCAGGATAGGGGAGGTTCCAGAGACAAGCTGACTTATGATAGCGTCGCACTTAATAGCATAGCTAGTGAAGCTCGCCTGGTGGATGTCCACATCCGGCACACCCCAGGCCACGCGGGGTTCACCTATTATAGGGGTAGCTGCAGGTCTAGAATAGACAGGTTTTATTTAAAGGAGGAAGCCATTTCTTCAGCAGTTTCTGTTGTTGAGGTGGAGTTCTCCGATCACTGTTTAATTTTGTTTTCTCTGAATGTTACAGAGACCCCCCGGATGGGAAGAGGCTACTGGAAGCTCAATTCGTCTCTCCTGGAAGAAGCGGAGATCAGACAATCCTTTGAGGACTTTCTTCAGAGCCAGGTACCTTTGTTGGGCCTTTGTAGCAGTAAGTCAGAGTGGTGGGAGATGCTCAAAAAAAGGGTGGCGAGATTCTTCCGCCAGCTCTCGAGCCTCAGGAGCCTGGACAGGTACCGCCTGTATCAGGGCCTGAGGAGGAAACTCGAGCATCTCGTCTCCACTGGAGGTAGTCGTGAGGACATCTCCAGAGTGAAATCCTTGCTGAAGAGGTGTCAGTACGATAGACACGCATCTTTGGTTTTTGAGAGGGATTACGGGAAATACCGCTCGCCCGACCCTTACAGAAACTGCAAGATGTCAGTGAATGGTAAAGTTGTCACGGGACTGGTTGACAGTACGGGATCCCTGAAAAGGTCCAGATCAGGGATCCTGGAGGTCGTCAGATCCTTCTACTCGCACCTCTTGGGCAGGAAGGATCTAGATCGGGATGTGATGTCGGCTTTCCTGGCTGAAACTGTCCCTGAGTCAGGAGTAGACCCCTCTCTTGATGTTTTGACAGAGATGATTAGGGAAGAGGAAGTCAGCCGGGCGATTGAAGGGCTCGCCCTCAAGAAATCGCCAGGTCCGGATGGCTTAACATCCGAGTTTTATAAGACCTTTAAGGACGCCTTGGTTCCCCTCTTGACTGAGGTATTCAATGAGTGTCTTTCCTCGGGCGCTCTGCCGAAGTCAATGAGGAGGTCAGCCCTGATCATTCTGTCAAAAGGTAGGGACCGATCTCGTATTGAGAACTGGCGTCCCATAGCGCTTCTCAATGCGGACAGAAAGGTTTTGGCAAAGGTGCTGTTTAATCGGCTGGTGCAGTTTGCGCCCCGGCTCCTTTCGGGGACCCAGCACTGCTCTGTTCCAGGCCGCAGTACATTTAGTGCTGTGCTTTGTGTCCGGGAGGCAGTGGAGCAGGGCAGGGCTGGTAACTGGAAGGGGTACTTGCTGTCCTTGGATCAGGCAAAAGCGTTTGATCGGGTTAACCACGAGTACCTCTGGTCTGTCCTTCTGAGGTATGGCCTGCCGGGGGAGTTTGTCAATTGGCTGAAAGTTTTGTACGCAGGGGCAGAGAGTTTCCCGCTTGTGAACGGCTGGATTGGCCGCTCTTTTGAGGTCGGGTCTGGTGTTCGCCAGGGTTGTCCTCTGAGCCCACTTCTATACGTGTTCGCAATTGACCCATTCCTTAGGAGGGTTGATCGTGGGCCGTTGGTGGGAGTCGGGATGGATCGGGCAGCACCGGAAGCCACTCTTAGAGTGGTAGCGTATGCCGATGATGTCACCGTTTTCGTGTCCTCGGGAGGGGAGGCGCAATGGGTGATGTCAGAGGTTGACCGCTACTCAGAGGCTTCTGGGTCCAAGATCAACCGGGAAGGGGGGCGGAGCTGACCGCTGCACAAGATGGCAGCTTAGACCAGGAGCTCCGTGCGCCTAACAAAGGAGACTCTCAGCCATCTGGGTAATAACGGCTGGATGATGGTGAAATACGGAGGAAGTTGTCCAGGGAACAACCGAGGACACTCCGGTTTGCCGATATCAAGTGGGCATAAAGCAGGAAGGGAAAAAAGTGGTCCGGAGTCCCCCGCCGCCACGAGGCCCAAGATGGCGCCGAATCACTCACCAGCGTCAGAAGCATCGGAACATTCTGATGCAACATCAGAACCTGAAACTGCCGGGCCGTCCTTGCTAGAATTTTCAAAAGAGGTTCTGCACAAAACCATCACAGCAGCACTAGCTCCGGTGATGAAAGAACTTACGGAGATTAAAACAGAAGTACGTCATGTGGGGCACAGAGTGGAGGCACTCGAGTCCGGTCAGGAAGAGCTGGTAAACTTCGCAGAAGCGGTGAGAGCAAAAATGCATGCCAAAGATAACCAACTGAACCATACCCTTCTATTGCTGGAAGATCAAGAGAATCGGAGCCGGCGAAAAAATATACGGCTGAAAGGCCTACCTGAAAGCTGGGCCTCAGACGCGCTGCCGCGCATCATGAAGCAGATCTTCTCTACTCTACTGGGCGCAGATCGCGCCGAGAAGGTAACAATAGAGAGAGTCCATAGGGCTCTCAGGCCTAAGCCAGCGCCATCAGACCCACCTAGAGACATAGTGTGTGGACTATTAAGCTATGTGGATACAGTGGCAATCCTAAGTAAAGCTAGAGAAAATGACGACCTACAATATGAAGGGGCCAAGATAGCCTTGTACCAGGACTTAGCTTCTTCCACTTTGGCAAAACGCCGCCTACTCAGGCCGTTACTCACTAAGCTCAGGGAGCTGAACATGCCATACAAATGGCTTTTCCCATTTGGTCTTCAATTTACCAAAGGAAGCAGGCACATTGTGATCAGACACCCAAGAGACTTAGAGATGGCTTGGAAGATCTTGGATATAGATCCCATCGTTATCCCCTCGTGGCTCCCAGCAGCAGATGAAATTGACCTCCCATCTCTAACATCGCGCACGCCATGGCAAGTGGTGGCACCACCGAAACCGGCCAGAGAGAAGAAGAGAGGGGCCAGGAGGGAGAACACCTGATCCCATAAAGAATAAGGGACTCTCCCTCTGCTTATATTGTGTTATATCACGGTGTATCCTTGATAATTCATATTTGATAGTATATTCGAGTGTTAAAATGGCTGATGGGCCATATAGTTTTTATCTTTGGTTTACTGTTTAGAAGTTCGAACATGGGCCCACAGTTGGTAATTCTGCATGAGGTCGCATTGGCGGCTTCAGCAAGTTCTGCTTGCATAGCCCACATTAGTTAGAACACTTCTTATCTATAGTTACATACCTGCTAAAAGGGAAAAATGATAATAATAAACCCAGATCTTAGCACTTAAGAAGCTACTTCATATAGAGTCTCCACCCGAACAAATTCGGCGCACCTTCTTTTTTAGAAGTAGTACCCCCAGCGCACACAGGCGCACTGGCGCTGACTACGCTGTGCACCCTCCAAAAGTGGGGGTCACGGCGCGTTAGCAATATGAACCACACCACGCTGGTTTCTCTGTTTACTGTTTCTACTTATGTTATCAATGTCGTGTACTTTATCACCTATGTTTATTCATATGTTCCTATTATCCCCTTCCCTCCCCCACCTCTCCCATCCCCCACTTTCCTAGCTCTTTCCTTACCCCAGGTGACTAGCTTTAGTATGAAGTCCTGGATCGAGCCCACCAAAGAAGCACTCCCTAGCCGTGAGTTTAGAAAAAGATGGCAACTATAACCATTACATCTTGGAACCTAAAGGGGTTGAACTCTCCTGGTAAGAGATCCCAGCTCTTTCTCCTGTTGCGAAGCCTAAAAACTGAAGTGGTCTTTCTCCAAGAGACCCACTTTAAGGAAAATAAGATACCTAAGTTACCACTCTCACAGTATAACCAATGGTTTCATAGTAGTTCTCCCTCCGCAGCTTCCAGAGGGGTCTCAATTGGACTACACAAAGATATTCCATTTGCATTAAAAGATGTGTATAGAGATGCAGAAGGAAGGTTAATCCTAGTGAAGGGAGTCATAGGGGGCGTTATATACACGCTAGTATCAGCATATGCCCCTAACAAAGGTCAATGCTCCTGGATTTGTAACACCTTAGAAAAGATAAAAATGTTCACAGAGGGTGTATTGGTGCTAGGAGGTGACTTGAACGTGGCAGTAAACCCATTAGAGGATTCATCCACTGGACACTCAGCGTGCTCCTTCAGAGCGCTAAGGAACTTGAAGAACGCACTGGGGGATTTATCACTAATAGACGCATGGCGGGTCTTACACCCGGGGGATAGAGCATATACTTTTCATTCCATTCCACACAAAACATGGCAGAGACTGGACTATTTTTTTGTACAATCAGACCAAATAAGGCAAATTTTGTCGGCGGAGATAGGTCCTAGCACTATTTCGGATCACGCACCTCTCTCAATGACTCTTTTGATGCCGCACTTACCGGTAAAAGAGTGGACGTGGCGCTTGAATGAAACCCTACTGGGTGATGAAGCTCTAGTGCGTGAGCTCCAAAATAAGATGGCTGACTCTTTTGCCGACAACACCAACTCAGGATTAGATCCGATAGCTTTGTGGGAAGGACAGAAAGTATTAGCCAGAGGTTACCTTATGGAAATGGGTGCTAGAGTGAAGAAAAAGAGGAATGCATTGACTGAGGGTCTGCTCAAAAAAATATCGGAACTGGAGCGCTTACAAAAACGCTCTAGGGCCCTGCAAGTGGAGGAAGACCTTCGCAAAGCAAGGGACCAACTGAAGGACGCACTTAATATCAAAGTTGCTAAAATATACCTTAAGGCAAAACATAGATTTTACGCTCATGGTGACAAGTGTAGTAGAACCATGTCTTCCCTACTGAAAAAAGCTCAAGCACGTACCTATATATCCACTATTCAGACACCACGTGGGGCTAAAGTGCAAAAAACAGAAGATATAGCCGATGTCTTTCACAGCTTTTACGCAGACCTATACGACCTGAGGAAGCAGGAGACTGACCAAGCCAAAAAAGATAGGTTAGCGGACATTCAGGGGTTCTTAAGTAAAGTTCAATTACCACAGCTGTCTGAGCCAGACTGGGACTCCTTAACGAGACCGGTCACAGAGGAGGAATTGGAAAAAATTATCAACACAGTCCCTAGTGGGAAAAGTCCTGGCCCAGATGGATTCACTATTCTTTATTACAAAAAGCTACAAACACTATTATTACCGCATCTAGCCAATGTGTGTAATGCTCTCCTCCAGGGTCATAAAGCACCCCCCTCAATGCTAGCAGCCCACATCACTATTTTGCATAAAGCAGGTAAAGACCCGGAGCAGCCAGGGAGTTATCGACCCATTTCGCTGCTCAACATTGACTTAAAAATTTGGGCCAAACTGTTAGCACACAGATTGATGCCGCTGTTACCCCGACTCATCTTGGCGGATCAAGCAGGGTTCGTTAAAGGGAGGGAGGGGAAGGACAATGTGGCAAGAGTATTAAAAGCAATACATCTTGCTAAAGCTCGCAAATCACCCCTCATCCTTCTCGGCACCGATGCCGAGAAGGCTTTCGACAGAGTCGACTGGGTGTTTATGAGAGAAACACTTTTGAAGTATAGCTTCCCCCCCAGTTTCGTAGAGGCAATTTTTTCACTTTATAGCGAACCGTCTGCGCGAATAAGGGTAAATGGGGTGCTTTCGTCACCTTTCTCTATTAAGAATGGAACGAGGCAGGGTTGCCCCCTGTCCCCTTCCTTGTTCATTCTGTGTCTAGAAGCACTTATCCAATTTGTGAGACAAGACCAGCGCATTCAAGGGATTAAGTGGGGGCCCACCTCTTGTCAGCTTGCGGCCTTCGCGGACGATCTAATATTTTTAGTCACGAATCCGGCAGAGGCACTACCGATATTATGTAGCCACTTTGATTACTTTAACCATCTAGCGAACTTTAAAGTTAATATGGGGAAATCCGAAATATTAAACATCTCTGTACCTGAATCGCAGGCTCAAAAAATCAAACCAACTACACCCTTTATGTGGCAGAAAAGTGCCGTTACCTATTTAGGGGTGAAATTATCCAGTGACATGGGCGCCTTATATAAATTAAACTTCCAACCATTGATATCTAAGATAAAACAACTACTGACAGATTATAACCTCCCAAACATTTCCTGGATGGGTAGGAAAAATGTGTTGAAAGCATACATACTGCCTAAAATCTTATACCCTCTACTGATGCTTCCTATTACTGTGCCTGGTAAATTCTTCGAAGAAGTTAGGAAATTATTCTCAACATTTTTATGGCGGGGCAAACGTCCCAGACTGGCTCATACACTGTTAATGAGGAAAAAATGGAATGGGGGGTTAGGCTTGCCGGACGTGAAACACTATCATTGGGCAGCTCAGGCGTCAAGAGGCATAGCTCTGCGATCCTCGATCCAGCAAGACACTTCCCACCCGGCACTGGGATACAAGGAGAAGGCCTTGATACTAGGGGGGGCCTGGATACCTCCACCGTGGGGTCAAAATCTAGACAGTTTAGATAAGGCGACGAGACACATTCTCCAGACGTGGCACACTGTAAATAAGAAGTTTGATATTTCACCCTTCCCCTCACCCTTGATGCCAGCTAATCTTCTTCCACTGATAGTCTCCAAGAACTGGGCAGACGTTCCATCATGGTGGAAGGGTTTTGGGGACCTCACATTAAAAGAACTCTTAGATTCTGCTGACTCAATAACAGATGAGGAGCTGATGAATAGACTACAGGGGAGGGGAAGTTTAGCGTTGGCGAAACTACAACTAAGATCAGCATGTAAAGTTTTCAGGAAAAAATATGGGAGTATTAGAGAACCAACCCCGGTGGAAGTGGCCATAACTTTAGATACACCAAAAGTTAAAAAGGTCTCGTTTTTCCACGACCTCCTCTTAAAGAAAAAAGCACCGAGTTATCCTTTATATATCTCAGCATGGGAGAAGGAGCTGGATCTCACCCTCTCTGACAAACAAAAGACTTGGGTACTCAAACACTCTTACGGATTCTCTAGGTGTGTTAGATTACAAGAGAACCACTACAAGCTGCTAGCACGTTGGTATAAAACCCCAGAAGCTCTATACAACTGGGGGCTTCACCCGAATGGCAAGTGCTGGAGGTGTGGGAGTGAGCTGGGTTCTTATACGCATGTGTGGTGGACGTGCTCTCTGATCAAGACCTTTTGGCTAGAAGTTCAAAGTAAAATTCACTCTTTAGGTATGGCAGACGTAAAATTGTCTCTACCTCTGATTTGCCTGGGGCTGGCCCAGAATGGGGATAGGCTGTCTGGGAGTTCCCTTAGCACACATCTTATAGCAGCAGCAAAGGCCCTAATACCGCTCCACTGGCAGCAAACAAGTGCACCTTCCATTGCCATGTGGGAGGAAAAGGTAACACAGATATGCCGCATGGAAGAACTCTCAAGTTGGGCCTCACACACACACGAATCATTTGAAAAAACCTGGCGCCCATGGCTCGATTACAGAAAGTAAACCGTTATATTAAGATCTGTAAAGTCTTAGGTAGGGACTTTTATCTAAGTGGATTCTAAATACACCTAGCCGCGATTCGATACAACTTAAAATATCATCTCTAGCTAGATCCAGAAACCTGTAGCACCCCTGTTTATCCTTGTTTTTCCTATCCCCCCTCTCTCCCTCCCTCCCCAACAAAACACCATTGCCTCATCCAAGCGTACATTGGCATTTTGATGTATTATGTTGTTTCTGTTATCATTCGTTTTGTTTTGTTACTCGTAAACTAAGCAATTCTTAAGCCCCTTACCAGGGGCGAAGTCATGCATTGCGATAATTGTTTAGACCTCTACAAGTATCCATTGCACACACTCTACTATAATTATATCTACTAAAGTGACACAATTTAGGAGAGCTCCAGCCTATGGGTTGGCGGAAGAAGCCTCTGAGGGGTGACTGGACAGAGTAAGCCAACAATGCATATTTATTGAGTTAAAAACTAAACCCTGTTGGTCCAAATAGTATTTATTCACTTTCCTTTATTGAATTATATAAATAGAGCTTACAGTGCCGCGAATTTTGTATTGTACAGCTAAAATGGATGCTTTGCTATGTCAAACTGTGTTAAAAATTTTAATAAAAACAGAATTGATAAAAAAAAAGATCAACCGGGATAAGTGTGAGAGGCTGGAAGAGGGGGATCCAGACTTTGATCTCCCGGACACTCTTCCAGGGCCCCAGGACTCTGCCAAAGTTCTCGGCATCGAATTTGGCCAGGGGGATTACTCCATGCAAAACTGGGACGGCAGGCTTAAGATCGCCGCTCAGAGGGTGGACCAGTGGAAGGGTTGGTCTTTGACCCTCAGGGAAAGGGTGAACTTGATTAAAACTTACCTGCTCCCATTGCTGATATATCTGGGCAGTGTGTGCATGTTGCCAGAACCCCTCTGGACTCGGGTCTACAGTCTGTTCTTCCAGCTGTTATGGGGGAATAGGCTGAACCTAATCAAGAGGGAGGTTACTTACCGCACGAGGAGACAAGGAGGGTTGTGTATGGTCAACCCTGTGGTGTTCCTAGTGAATACCTTTCTTAAGATCAATGTAGCAAACCTCTGGAAAGAGAGGGCTCCTCCGTGGGTATACTCCTGCAGGGGATGGTTTCGGCCTTTCTTCCAGGAATGGGAGACAGGAGGGCAAGTGAAGGATCTTCGTACACCGCATGGGCATCTTCCGGCTTACGCTACCCCGGTTCTGAAGGTGATTCGCCGGTGGGGTCTGGGAATGTGGGAGATCAGGACCATGTCGAGGAAAGACCTTGACAAGAGGGTTCTGTTGACCCATTTCCAGAAGCCTCTGGCCCTCAGGGATTGCCCAAGTCGGGATCTTGGGGTGGGTTTAGGTCTTTTGAATTCCATCAGGATCCCCTTGAAGTTTTGGGACGTGACTTGGCGCTGCTTCCATGGAAAGCTGTGTGTGAGGGACAATCTGAAGTGTAGGAGCTCTGAGGAAAGGGGTTGTCCCCGAGAGGAGTGCGGTGGCCTGCTGGAGAGCATGGACCACTTCCTGCTTCAGTGCCCCTTTAACACAGAGGTGTACAACCGGGTGGGCGCTTCCATCCATTGGCCCGGGTTGGCCGGTCTCTCCTATGCGGAGTGGGCCTATGGAGCATTCAGAGGCCTGGGTGGCCGGGACCGCTGCACTTTATTCCTAGTTAGCCTAGTGGTCAGGTACCACACGTGGAACGCACGGTGTTTAGTATCGACGCAGCGTAAAATCCTCCCGGTGGATGAGGTGGTTAGGAACATTCTGGGTGACCTGGTGAAGGTGCGCTCTCTGGAGTATGAGGGGCTGGGCACGGGGAGGGCCTCTCTCCTTTGGAGGGGGTTCTCCTTTAGTGTCCCTTAGTCTGTCATCTCCTCTCCTGGTGTGGGGCTGAAGCTGCACTGTAGATTTTTGTTTTATATCTGGGCATGTAGTGATGTTGGGCTTGCAGGTGCCGAACCTGGGCTTTATGTGGTTTGTATTTATGTTGTTTAGACTTTATTTGTATTCTGTTTTCTTTGTTATGTTGTAAATACTGTATATATTGTATATAGTGGGGTTTGGGACATAGTGTTAGGTTGGGAGGGGGGTGATGGTGGTGGGACTTATGAACTGACCTTGGGCACTGGTCTGGACTACTTAACGCAAACTTTGGACGTTAGACCAGTGTCTGGGGGGAAGGGGAGGGTGCGGGCGAGGGATCTAGTGTAGTGTAGTGTTGTGTTATATGTATTATGTATTATGTGTTTGTTGTTATATATTTATAAAAAAAAAAAAAAAAAAAAAAAAAAATGGGTGTGGGATGTGATCTGTGTGGGGTGGTTTGTTATTAGAAGGTGTGGGGTGGGTTTATGTATATTTATAGTCATTTATGTTTATTTGTGGGTGTGGCTTGTCTTATTGTTTATTGGTTTGGTTGAGGGTGTGACAATCGGTTGGGTGGGGGTTGTAGTATTTGGTGTTTATACATTTTGGTGTATTTTAAATTATTATTTTTGCTAGGAGTGAATGTGGCTGGACCAGCAGGTAAGATATTGTATATATTATGTATTATGTTTGGTTTGTATTGTTATGTTTTTTATTTTTATATAAAATAAAAGATCTACAGGATGTAACTCAGGATCAGTACAGGATAAGTAATGTCATGTATGTACCCAGTGACTGCACCAGCAGCAGAATAGTGAGTGCAGCTCTGGTGTATAATACAGGATGTAACTCAGGATCAGTACAGGATAAGTAATGTCATGTATGTACACAGTGACTGCACCAGCAGCAGAATAGTGAGTGCAGCTCTGGGGTATAATACAGGATGTAACTCAGGATCAGTACAGGATAAGTAATGTCATGTATGTACACAGTGACTGCACCAGCAGCAGAATAGTGAGTGCAGCTCTGGGGTATAATACAGGATGTAACTCAGGATCAGTACAGGATAAGTAATGTCATGTATGTACAGTGACTGCACCAGCAGCAGAATAGTGAGTGCAGCTCTGGGGTATAATACAGGATGTAACTCAGGATCAGTACAGGATAAGTAATGTCATGTATGTACACAGTGACTGCACCAGCAGCAGAATAGTGAGTGCAGCTCTGGGGCATCTGTTTGTTTACAATAGGTTTGTGCTTATGTAATGTATGATGATTTGCATGTTTTTAGGTAGAATGGACTTCAGATACAATGACAATATGCACGGCTGTTACATTCCGATGCAGGAGCTGACTGTATATCCCGGGTGTGATGATTATCTAAAGAAAATGTATATGTAAAGCTCAAACCGTTTGTACTTATAAAGATTTAAATAAAAAAAAACCTAACTCTAAACCCAAACTTACATGTATGACCCTAAACCTCGCAATTTTAGCACAGCAACAACACAATCCATATTCACAGATAATGAGGCGCAGTCTACATCACGTAACGGACAGCTAAGCCACGCCCCTGTGATCCGAGAATATTCCTACATAGACCGGAGCTCGGAAAAAGGAAAGATTAAGAACTCCCCAAACTGGTAACAAAAATAACATCCCGTCTGTGCATCAGCGCGCACACACAATGCATCGCACCCCGGATAATCGCGGCTATAGGAAAGCCGTGGAGCGTTGCCGCTTCATTTCTCCATCCGCAGATCTGATTGGTCACCAGAAGCGGCGGATTAAAGGGCGATCGTCTGCACATTTCTACAGAGTCGTAAATTATTCATTGCTATATCACACAGAAGGCTCACACTTCCCAGGAACAAAATAATTCTCCAGGATAACGGAGCCGGCACCCGCGCCGCCACAGTCATTACACAGAAGGGAAGACGCTGGAAAAAGCGTTATACAATGTAATCTACAAATGAAACTTTGTAACTATAGTGCAGAATCAGCCACTGGTGGCACCGGGGGACCACGCTTCTAGAATACAAAATACAGACGGGTGTCAGTGTCTTCGGTTCTATAGCACCTAGAAACGTGCTGCTGGTGTCATTGTAAAGATGGGAATCTCATCTTTGAGATCAAGATTGTGGTTCTGGAGATACAGAAACGGAGATATGGACAGGAAAAAACTGTCGCCAAATCTTCATGAATCTGGCGTCCCCTGCACTGCCCGGAGGTGGGCACCATTTTTCTGGCGCACTTTGTTCCTGCTGCAGAATTGTGTCATCAATACATGTGGCGCCAACTCCGACTAACCAGTAACAGCTCCATTAGGGGAACTTTAATTCTGTCTTGTCAGACACAGAGCAGCCGTGACACAAAACTGGCGCAGACACTTAATAAATACATGTACTGGCAGCATACGTGGCCATGCAGGGTAACACACATCTGGGCCCACGTGCCACGCAGCCGCCGCTCTGCACAGAGGGCACAGGAATCAGCCAGGAAAAGGGAAAGTCAGGGATTAGGAGATAAACCAATCAAAGCGCACCTTATTAAGAGCAGTGATCCCTTACACCAGATTATCCCCCGCGCTCCCAGCAAGCTGCTGCCACAAATCTCCCTCACGTGGCACAATGTACAGACACCCAGCCTGCCAACATAGGGAGGCTTAGATACCCGGCATCACTCACAAGTTTATATGGGATTAAAAGATTGATTAGATACACAGCTCAGCAGTCAGTATCACACAGGATAGGATTAGATACACAGCTCAGCAGACTGTATCACAAAGGACAGGATTAGATACACAGCTCAGCAGAGAGTATCACGCAGGAGAGGATTAGATACACAGATCAGCAGTCAGTATCACACAGGATAGGATTAGATACACAGCTCAGCAGACTGTATCACAAAGGACAGGATTAGATACAAAGCTCAGCAGAAAGTATCACACAGGAGAGGATTAGATACACAGCTCAGCAGACAGTATCACACAGGATAGGATTAGATACACAGCTCAGCAGACAGTATCACAAAGGACAGGATTAGATACACAGCTCAGCAAAAAGTATCACACAGGAGAGGATTATATACACAGCTCAGCAGACAATATCACACAATAGGATTAGATACACAGCTCAGCAGTATAACACAAGATAGGATTAGATACACAGCTCAGCAGTATAACACAGGATAGGATTAGATACACAGCTCAGCAGACTGTATCACACAGGATAGGATTAGATACACAGCTCACCAGAGAGTATCACACAATAGGATTAGATACACAGCTCAGCAGTCAGTATCACACAGGATAGGATTAGATACACAGCTCAGCAGACAGTATCACACAGGATAGGATTAGATACACAGCTCAGCAGACAGTATCACACAGGATAGGATTAGATACACAGCTCAGCAGGCAGTATCACACAGGATAGGATTAGATACACAGCTCAGCAGACAGTATCACAAAGGACAGGATTAGATACACAGCTCAGCAGACTGTATCACACAGAATAGGATTAGATACACAGCTCACCAGAGAGTATCACACAGGATAGGATTAGATACACAGCTCAGCAGACTGTATCACACAGGGTAGGATTAGATATACAGCTCAGCAGACAGTATCACACATGATAGGATTAGATACACAGCTCAGCAGACAGTATCACACATGATAGGATTAGATACACAGCTCAGCAGACTGTATCACACAGGATAGGATTAGATACACAGCTCAGCAGTCAGTATCACACAGGATAGGATTAGATACACAGCTCAGCAGACAGTATCACACAGGATAGGATTAGATACACAGCTCAGCAGACAGTATCACACATGATAGGATTAGATACACAGCTCAGCAGACTGTATCACACAGGATAGGATTAGATACACAGCTCACCAGAGAGTATCACACAGGATAGGATTAGATACACAGCTCAGCAGTCAGTATCACACAGAAGAGGATGAGATACACAGCTCAGCAGACAGTATCACACATAATAGGATTAGATACACAGCTCAGCAGTCAGTATCACACAGGAGAGGATTAGATACATAGCTAAGCAGACTGTATCACAAAGGATAGGATTAGATACACAGCTCAGCAGACAGTATCACACAGGATAGGATTAGATACACAGCTCAGCAGACAGTATCACACAGGAGAGGATTATATACACAGCTCAGCAGTATCACACATGATAGGATTAGATACACAGCTCAGCAGAGAGTATCACACAGGAGATGATTAGATACACAGCTCAGCAGACAGTATCACACAGGATAGGATTAGATACACAGCTCAGCAGACAGTATCACACAGGATAGGATTAGATACACAGCTCAGCAGTCAGTATCACACAGGATAGGATTAGATACAGAGCTCAGCAGTCAGTATCACACAGGATAGGATTAGATACAGAGCTCAGCAGACAGTATCACACAGGATAGGATTAGATACACAGCTCAGCAGACAGTATCACACAGGATGGGATTAGATACACAGCTCAGCAGACAGTATCACACAGGATAGGATTAGATACACAGCTCAGCAGTCAGTATCACACAGGAAAAGATTAGATACACAGCTCAGCAGACAGTATCACACAGGATAGGATTAGATACACAGCTCAGTAGACAGTATCACACAGGATAGGATTAGATACACAGCTCAGTAGACAGTATCACACAGGATAGGATTAGATACATAGTTGCAGGCATTATTAGTGTTTAGGGATAGAAGCAGTTAATCACAAGCCCCGCCTCCTGCGTTCTCTTCTATCCTGTATATCTGTGGCTCCGGGGGCGCAGCGCTTCCAATAATCTGGGGTCACTCGCCTCTAACATGATCGTTAATACATGGAGTTAATTAACTGAAGACTAACAATCGCTTAACCTCTGCCCGAGGCCACAGCGGGCGCTGCCAAAAATCAGAACAAACTGCTGATTAGTGACCGCGAGCGTCGGCCAGGGGGCCCCATATCTGTTCCAAGAAAAGCTGAGTGACAACCAATTTACAGCCCAACTATTGCAGCATTCTGCTCAGGATTCTGGGAAAGCTGAATGACGAGCTGGTAGCCATGCTGGTTGTCGCAGACAGATGACTATAGTTTTCAGGGACTTCTTGTTGTCCACCCATTACATCTCGGCACCAGCCACAGGACATCACTAGTCTCTCACACGGCTCTGCTGGGATCTGCTCCGCTCTTCTTCCAGTCTCTTCCACAGTTCTGTGACTGTTCTGGGTTTCTTGACCAGAACTTTATCAGCAAGAATTTTCCAGAGCTTTCCTATTGGGTTTAGATCAGGACTCCGGGCTGTGGCCATTTCATTGTTATGTTTTCTGTTGCAAGTAACAGATTTACTAGTTTGCTGTGTGACACGGAGAAATGTCCTACGTGAAAACTGCTGCTGATTGAGTGATAAATGCAAGGAAGGATCCACGTGTTGTTGAAGAAGGTTCTGATACTTGTATTCACTCTGACATGTAGCTGTATGAGATCTCCTGCTGCAGAAAACATTCCCCAAACTATGACACTTCCTCCACCTTTCACTGACTTATTTGCACACTTTGGGTTCAGTCTTTCCCAAGTTTGTTGATGAACATAATTGCCACATTTATGAAAAGTAGAGCACTATGTGCAGTTTGCCTCACTAATGTGCAAGGGGCGCTAGATTAGATTATACTGGTGCACGTTCTTCATTAACCTGGTGCACCCTGCACTGCTAAGGAAGTGTGCGCCAACTATTCTTAACATACAGCGTGCAACACAATTTTGTTGAATCACAGTAACAAATGTGTGCACACGGTCCGACTCTTCACCGGGACGTCCCTTAGGGGTGCAGAGTATTGTGGCGACACTAGAACACACACTTCATGAATAGATGTGGCACTTGTTGTCTGTCCACACATCCTGCTCCTCAGTAAAGGGGAGTTTCGCCTTCTGATTCTTCCTGCTATCGAGATGTTTGGTGACCGCAGAGTCGGCTTCCAAATGCTCTTATACATGGAGACACTGTATGACGGGAGAGATCCTTAGCTTGTTCAGTGCTGAACTGGCAATTCCTTCTGCAGTGAAACAATTATCCATGGAGATTCTCTGCATTATCCTGTCCTCTCTTACATTTGTCTTTCGAGGATGATGAGCCTTCTTGGGGAACGGAACAAAATGACAGACTTCTCTTGCTGTGGCTGATAGGGTCACCACTTTGGCCTTTATATGGACAACCTGCGGCCGGGGGGTTCAGTCACTTGGGAACAACATTTATACAGAGTCGGTGACACCTGGAAAGTTACTGCCGGTTACATCGGGATTGTCACATAACAAAGGAAATCAGCACCAGGTGCCGGAGTAACACCAATAACTCGCAGGGATCTGAAAGTGTCTCTAATTTTGATCAGTGTCTTACATTGGAGGTATATTGGGGGTATGGAGAGGGCTCTCCTTACATTGTCCTGGCAGCGATGTGGCTTTTAACCCTGTAAATGCCCCCGGCAAAGCTTCTGGAGGCATTTGAACCCCGCCGGCACCTGGGCATGTCCATATTTGATCTCCACCCCCTGTTTAGAAGTAGTCATCAATATCAGATCCATGGTGCGTGCAAGTGTCCATCTCATATTGATATATTTTATTAGGACAGACCATCAGCGCCTGTACTGGGGTTTTCTGGACCTCACATAGCAGGTTTTGAATTACATTTCGTAACACTGAGTATTTAATTACCCAAAAGCCTTTAATCGAGTCTTGCAGCTCCTGCACAGCCTCTGGGAGTCTTCGAGCCTGAAGAGCTTTCTGCTCTTTGCAATAAACTGTTCCACAGCTGATTGTATCCATCCAAAATCCTGATACAGCTCCTTCACTTAGCAGAGAGGAGGGCCTATAGAGCAGAGAGTAGAAAGCTCTTCAGGCTGATAGACAACTCTGTCACTCCAGAACTCCTAGAACACTCTCGAGTAACAGCGTTCCAACAGCAGTTCCAAAACTTCTATAGTCGGTAGCAAATTCTATAAGTGTTGAAAATCTGTTGCAGATCCTGATCCATGATCCAAATGGTTGCCCAAGGTATAATGGTTTTCTTCTATCCACAATCTGGGTAGGGGTCTAACTGCTGGGACCTTCATTGTGATTGGTCAGTGCCACAGATCCAGACAGACCGGGTGCTGTGTACTGGATGTACGGGTCCAGGACAGATCAGTGTATGTAACCTGAGGCCGTGGTAACCCGAGGCGGCTCAGTATAGGACAGCGGGCGGCGATTCTTACATCCAGAAGCGCGTTTACTTTTCTTTAGATGTGAATAGAGAAAATACAATGTGGTTTAACCCTTTCAGGACATAGCGGTATCATACACACTGCAAAGCACTTCAACGTAGCATCCGGGACACAGTGGGGCTCATTTATTAAGGGTTTTGCGCCAGTTTTCAGACGGACTTTGCACATTCTTTTAGGTGTAAACGTCTTGCACAGGTATTTAAGAAGTGTCTCCATGTGACACAAATTAGGGGATGTTCCGGTGCTCTGTCGGACCGTGCGCCTGATTTAACATGCAATGTCTTTCGCACGCCCTATGTTTAAGGTGCACCACAAAAAAGTTGGTGAATCTGCAGGGAAGCGCCAGATTCATGCTTAAGGAGCGATCTTAAGGAGCGTTCGCACTGACCATTATACGTGGGCAGAGGTCTGGGTTGGGGTCATGGACCTTCTCCATCCAATTAGTGGCCTCCTTGGATACGTCACTTCCGTTTTCTAGGAGACTTCAGTTTCTGTGTTATCTCCAGGTCTGAGGTCACTTATAGGACAGAGAGTTTTGTGAAAGCCCCAGAACTTATGAGCAGACACAGAACCCAAAACAAACTTGGAAAAAATATGTGTTTTTTTGAGTCTCGCCCTGGCCTTAGACCCCAGAGGGTTTTCCATATTCATGGTCACTACTGTAGATTGCTATCATCATCTATCACATGGTTACAATGTAATAACATTCTATTGTTGTGTAATACTGACGGCTTTCATCCCTAATATCTCCTCATCTCTCTGGTCCAGACATCGGGCCAGAGTAAAATCCCTAAAGCGAGAGATAACGGTTTTCAGCGTCTCGTCTAAGCCAAGGAAGGAAACCTAAGAGGGTCTGGAAGGAGATTAAACATTAGTTCTCTCGGTAAAGTTTGGATCATTGGGATGAATAAAAGGCAGAAGCCTCCGAGTGGGGAGGAGGAGGAGGCGGAGGGGGGATCCACATAACTCCTGTCCCTGCTCCAGCTTTATAAACTATTAAAGTTCAAGTCGGGGGAGGGGAAGGAAGACATCATGATGGCCGCCGCTATGGATCGTCTGTCCACAAGGCAAAACAATTCAGATCACGTTTTTTTTTTTTTTTTTTAAGTATTTTTTTATTTATTTTAACAAAACAATAAGGTTACATACAGTAATTTGTGTTGCAACCTAACAACATACTTGATTGCTTAGTGAACAATGGACATATATTTTGAACATTACAACTGAGTTGATCACTTAGTCGTACATTAGGTAGATCTTTACAGATCACGTTTTAATGAGAGGTCAACAAATACTAGGACATAATGTGTATGTGGTTGGAGCCGGACCTCAGATATCACCAGTATTTGTGTAATAACTAGAGAGAAGGGGGATACATCCTCCACTGATGATGAACAGACAGACATGGGATTGGCTAGAAGAAGTTATGGGCTGAATTTACTTGGTGAATTGAAATTGTTGCTAAGATTTCCTGCTGGTAGAGGGGAAGTAAGAGCTGCTTCATTGCTAGTCTGGACACAGACAGTTTTAAAGACACTAAAAAAATGTTTTATAAACCATAAGAAAATACAAGGCACCTTAAGAGAGGCCAAATCTCTGCGGCTGAATTTCAATGTGCCGGATGGTTCCCACAGGAGATAAGCGGCAGCAGAGGTGTCTGGCGGCAGCTGACAGCTATGTGAAGTATATGGCCACCTTTACACTGGTGTCAATGTATGACGTGGAGGCGCATTGCTCCAACCAAGCAGATAAGGCATGATGGGAAGAGAACAGGGCTTTATTCACACAATAGGTGAAACGTGTCTGATCACAGAGGGTCCCAGTGTTGGGAATGGGGCACTGGAATGTCCCCTCTGCTGCCCCTTAGGACCTCTGGGATTGGCTCATTCTGAAATTCCTTATAAATCAATAGGATGCACACGTGATTTGTATGGGACTTTGGCCCGTGGCTTACAGGACAAGTTGGAGGTCCTGGATACTACAGGGTAGATCAGGGGACCCCTCATGATCAGACCTTTATCCTCTATCCAGTATAGAAGGGAAAAAAATAAAAACCTTATCGGATTCTTTCATTAATAATATTGATCCCCTATAGAAGGAGACAACCCCTGGTTTCTGATGGCAGTGCCCCGTCTATGGATCACACATTGTAGCACTAAACACAGTGAAGGGACCAGGACTCCCAGCATCATAGTCATCTACAACACCAGGGGTATCTGTCCCAGCATGGGACTTACAGCACATAGATGACCATGGTGCAGAGGGTTTGGGACCCTCATGGGGTACAGCCTGGGATACAGGACTGACAGTATTGCACAGAAGAAGTTTCAAATAGGCCTAGTGGAGAATATTGCTGATAAAGAAGTGGATAGGTCGGGTCTGGCTACTGGGACCCTGGTCCTCACGTCCTCCCGGCTGAACTATGGGGATTATAAATGAACAAGCATCAACAATCCAGTGATGTATGGTGGTCTCGGCAGTCAGACCCCCAGAGATCCAGTATGTAGCCCCCTATCCAGGGAATGATAATGACTACAGACCAGGAGACCCTTTAATTGACCACAGTGTATGGTGGTCTCAGCACTCAGACCCCCAGGGATCCAGTATGTATCCCCCTATCCAGTGTATGGTGGTCCCCAGGGATCCAGTATGTATCCCCCTATCCAGTGTATGGTGGTCCCCAGAGATCCAGTGTGTATCCCCCTATTCAGTGTATGGTGGTCCCCATGGACCTAGTATGTATCCCCCTATCCAGTGTATGGTGGTCCCCAGGGATCTAGTCTGTATCCCCCTATCCAGTGTATGGTGGTCCCCAGGGATCTAGTCTGTATCCCCCTATCCAGTGTATGGTGGTCCCCAGGGATCTAGTATGTATCCCCCTATCCAGTGTATGGTGGTCCCCAGGGATCTAGTATGTATCCCCCTATCCAGTGTATGGTGGTCTCAGTAGGTCACAGGCTCTGCACTGAGCTCCCACTTGTTATATTCATTGCCCTTTGTGAGTTAAGTAGATTTTTATTGCATCTTTTTTATTAAACAGGTTTTAGTACGGAATTAAAATTCAGAGGAAGTTGTATTTCTCTGCCCAACTACTGATTGTGGCTGAGATATTATCTATGTGGGAGTGTAACGGCGAAACGGATAAGTGACCGCAACTTCTTCACTTTAAGATAATGAATACAGAGCAAAGCATTGTGGGAAGTGCTGTGGTACCAGCAGTAGTCATGAGATCACATCATTACCGGTCCGTACTCTGATCTATCAGCGGGGTCAGTGACCTCCAGACTTATATACAGTATATATATTTAAAGGGTAAGGGGTCAATATGAGATCAGAAGGTCTGAGATCCAGAACAATCTAAAACTGCTTTGGATGCGACTAGAGAACACAAAAAGACACTATAGCAGGCAAACAGTCGGGGTGCAAAGTAATCCCCTAAAAATGATCTTCTCGATTGTCTATTGTCTAAAAGTTTACAAAGTTACTGTAAAGTATCTCAATGAGATCCAATGAATTTCCATTCATCAGTAATTAAAGGGAAGGAGCAGGTTTTGTGTTGTGACCAAAGTTTTTCAAAGGTCACGTTCACACAGTAATTTAAGGTCACAAGTATTTAAGGTCTTTGCATTAATCAAATTTACTAAGGATAAGTCACCAATATCAGATCATTAGGGGTCCACAACCCCTAAGTTTTGCTGTTTGGAGAAACCTATCCCTATAGATAAGCCTGGCGCCCACTTCACTGCTGACCTAGCACAGCGCTCTGCATAGTATAGTGGCCGTGTTTGGTGCTGCAGCTTAGACGCACTTAACTAAATGGAGCAGAGCTGAATCAAGCACTGCAGAAAATCATGTGGGTGTTGGGGGTTAGACCCCACTGATCTGATATTATACAAGGATAGTAACCACCATATAAATGCCGGAATACCCCTTTAAGTACGAGGCACGCTGCAGATATCGGCCATTTGGAGTATAATGTGCTGCAGATCAAGGATTAGTCGTAATAAGTCAGGTTCAGGGTGGACTTCCCCTTTAAGGCTGGACATGTTAGATGCGCCCCCTGGGGCCCGCTGAGCTCCGCGCACATTTCCAGCTCATTTCCAGTCACTTTACTTCACCATAATTATAAATAACAAGAGGTCTCCGCTTTATGAAAAATAAATGGAATAAAATCCCAATAACAGGCAGAACAAATCCTCAGGAAACCGTGAAAGTGTCGGAAAGGGAGAGTGCGAATCCCTGCGGGAGCCGGGGGCAATTAGACACATTAGTGATAATGGACCGGGCCGCACCCATCAGGAGGGACGCGGACATAGAGGCGCCAGAAACATGGCCGCCGGGAGCTTATAATGAGATTGGTTCACTGTGTATAAAACTGCTGCAGGAATTAAAGGGCCACTGACTGCGACATCCCTTTAACCCCTTACTGACATTTGACGTACTATTGCTGCATGGCGGGAGGTGCGTTCCCGCAATATGCAGTAATAGTACGTCAAACTTCTGGCCCCGGCTCCTGAATGAAGCCAGGGCCAGAAGCTGCGGGTGTCGGCTATATATTATAGCCAACACCCTCCTCTAACACCCGTGATCGGAGATTTTTCCGATTGCAGTTGTTAAGCCCTAACACGCGGCGTGCTAGGGGCATTTAACTGGATTCGGAACGACCCCCCTCCCCGCGGCGCTTACCGAGGGGTCTGCTGCTCCGGGACTGCCAGTGCATCTCATGTCGCAAAAAATAAGCCCTTATATGTCTAAATTGCCAAAAAATAAAGATTGTATAGCCATTATAAAGTGACAATGCATAATCTGCTCTGAATGGCGCAGCTCCCTTCGATGCCCTGGCGTGTGCCCATACAGCAATCACCACCACATATGGGGGATTGTTATACACGGGAGAGATTGGGTATCAAATTTTGTGGAGCGTTTTGGTATTTTATCCACTGAGAATTTGTACATTTTATGAAAAACACATTCATTTAGCCAAAAAAAATCTAATTTCGAAATTGCATCTGATTTTGTTTTAACCCCTGTAAACCAATTAAAGGGTTAACAAACTTCATAAAAGTTGTTTTTTTACGTACGTTGAGGGGTGTAGTTTCTATAATGGGGTAATTTATGGGGTTTTACTTTTATTTAGGCCTCAAAGTGATTTGAAACCTGAGCAGGTCCCTCAATAGCAGGATTTTGCTGTTTTAATGAAAATATGAAATATCGCACCTAATGTTCAAAGCCCCAGAACATCCTACAAAAATGATAGTACAGGCGGTCCCCTACTTAAGGACACCCGACTTACAGACAACCCATAGTTACAGACAGACCCCTCTGCCCACTGTGACCTCTGGTGAAGCTCTCTGGATGCTTTAAAATAGTCCCAGATTGCAATAATCAGCTTAAAATTGTCTGCAATGAAGCTTTATTGATAATCCTTGGTCCTATTACAGCAAAAAAATTTGAAACTCCAATTGTCACTGGGGCAAAAAAAAAAAATTGTCGGGAACTACAATGATAAAATATACAGTTTCGACTTACATACAAATTCAACTTAAGAACAAACCTACAGTCCCTATCTTGTATGTAACCCGGGGACTGCCTGTATGTATAAAAAACCATGTCCACATAAAGTAGACATTCGAGGAATGTTAGTTATTACGTTTTTTGGTGTTATGACTCATGTGTGGAAAAAGTAGAACATTTTGAATTTCGAAAATTGCGAATTTTTCCAAATTTTCACCAAATATCTGATTTTCTCATAAATAAATGCAAAACATGCCACCAAAATGTTTTAACTAACAAGAAGTACAAAGTGTCACGAGAAAACAATTTCAAAATCACTTGGATATCTTAAAGCGTTCCAAAGTTATAACCATTTATAGTGACACAGGGCAGATTTGAAAAAATGGTCCGTGTCAGGAAGGTGAAAAGTGGCTTCAGCGTTAAGGGGTTAACCCCTTACCAACGTGTGACGCACTAGTACGTCAGACATCGGCTGAGCCCTCTCCATAGCCGGTAAGTGTTTGCTGCATGTTGCAGCAAACACTAACCGGTAACACCGGTAAACGGTTCTAGCACTAATCGCGGGTGTTAACCCGTCCATTGCGGTAAAAGATGGCGGCGCCCTTAGTGAAGGGTTCGCAGTTACAAAACTACCACGAGCAGCAGAGCAACAGAGCGCAGGGCTCTAAACGCATGCGTGGTAGTTTTATAACCCTGCGATCCGGTGCACACTCCATTCGCGGTCATCTAATCGTTGTTGTCACGATATGGAGAATGTTGGAGAGAGGAAGCAGGAAGCATTGTTCTGAACCAGCCTGGTGAACTCTGTCCTGTCGCTGTGTTGGAGTTTGTTACCTCGTATCCAGGAGGGATCCTCTGCGCGGACGAGACCTACATGCGTGAAGACCGGAGAGCTCACTACATATATGAACTGTTTAATTCTTGTAAATGTATGAAAACCGATATAAATTTGTTATCGGCGTGATTGGAGAATGAAGTAGACCTGTCATTTGGGGCGCACAGTGAAAGCCGTAACATCCAAGCCCACAAGAAAATGACAAAAATGTAAACACGCGGGAAAGGGTTAAGAGAAGACTGAGCAATATGTGACCTCTATGTACAGCCCCATAGCAAAGAGTCGGACCACCCAATATGGCGGCAGACTGAATGCCTTGATGTCCTGGAGGTCGGTACGGAGCCTGACTAATGGCCTGGTGTGAGTCTAGCGCCCTCTCCGTACCATCCCGCACCCCCAGCCATCAGACAGGCTTACTTTATGGCTCATTGTACTCAATGTCGTCCTGTGTTCTCTCTAGTCACATCCAGAGCTGCATTCCGACTGCTGCATCTTAATGGAAAACTCCCACCATGCACTGCACCCCACACCATAATCCTGTGTGTACGAGACAGGAGCCTGCGCTGCATGAACCAGTGTGGGCTGTATGAGAACGTGAGCTCTGCAGGAGTGTAAGTGCAGCTCTGGATGTGACTGGAGCACATCCGGATGTACTAGAATTGTCTGCGACCTGCACAGGTGTCAGGAGATACTCTGCACACAACTTAGCCACAGAATAGATTGCAAGCTCTGTTGACCATGACAATTCAATGATTCTAGTATATTAATATTATTAATGCACATGTCCGCAAAAAAACCCATAGGAGCACTGCACAGAACCACCCAGAGAAGTAGTACTGGGCACGGTCCATATATACAGGAGAAGTAGTACTGTGCACTGCCCATATATACAGGAGAAGTAGGACTGTGCACTGCCCATATATACAGGAGAAGTAGTACTGTGCACTGTATATACAGGAGAAGTAGTACTGTGCACTGTCCATATATACAGGAGAAGTAGTACTGTGCACCGCCATATATACAGGAGAAGTAGTACTGTGCACTGTATATATACAGGAGAAGTAGTACTGTGCACTGTATATATAGAGGAGAAGTAGTACTGTGCACTGTATATATACAGGAGAAGTAGTACTGTGCACTGTCCATATATACAGGAGAAGTAGTACTGTGCACTGTATATATACAGGAGAAGTAGTACTGTGCACTGTATATATATACAGGAGAAGTAGTACTGTGCACTGTATATATATATATATATATATATATATATATATATATATATATATATAGGAGAAGTAGTACTGTGCACTGTATATATACAGGGGAAGTAGTACTGTGCACTGTATATATATATATAGGAGAAGTAGTACTGTGCACTGTATATATATACAGGAGAAGTAGTACTGTGCACTGCCCATATATATACAGAAGTAGTACTGTGCACTGCCCATATATACAGGAGAAGTAGTACTGTGCACTGTATATATACAGGAGAAGTAGTACTGTGCACTGTATATATATACAGGAGAAGTAGTACTGTGCACTGTATATATACAGTAGAAGTAGTACTGTGCACTGTCCATATATATACAGGAGAAGTAGTACTGTGCACTGTATATATATACAGGAGAAGTAGTACTGTGCACCGCCCATATATACAGGAGAAGTAGTACTGTGCACTGTATATATATATATATACAGGAGAAGTAGTATTGTGCACGGTCCATATATACAGGAGAAGTAGTACTGTGCACTGTATATATACAGGAGAAGTAGTACTGTGCACTGCCCATATATACAGGAGAAGTAGTACTGTGCACTGCCCATATATACAGGAGAAGTAGTACTGTGCACTGCCCATATATACAGGAGAAGTAGTACTGTGCACTGCCCGTATATACAGGAGAAGTAGTACTGTGCATTGTATATATATACAGGAGAAGTAGTACTGTGCATTGTATATATATACAGGAGAAGTAGTACTGTACTGTATATATACAGGAGAAGTAGTACTGTGCACTGTATATATACAGAAGAAGTAGTACTGTGCACTGTATATATACACAGGAGAAGTAGTACTGTGCACTGTATATATACAGGAGAGGTAGTACTGTGCACTGTACATATACAGAAGATGTAGTACTGTGCACTGTACATATACAGGAGACGTAGTACTGTGCACTGTACATATACAGAAGAAGTAGTACTGTGCACTGTATATATACATGAGAAGTAGTACTGTGCACTGTATATATATATACAGGAGAAGAAGTACTGTGCACTGTATATATACATGAGAAGTAGTACTGTGCACTGTATATATAAACAGGAGAAGTAGTACTGTGCACTGTATATATATATACAGGAGAAGAAGTACTGTGCACTGTATATATACAGGAGAAGTAGTACTGTGCACTGTATATATACAGGATAAGTAGTACTGTGCCCTGCCCATATATACAGGAGAAGTAGTACTGTGCACTGTATATATAAACAGGAGAAGTAGTACTGTGCACTGTATATATATATATATACAGGAGAAGTAGTACTGTGCACTGTATATATACAGGAGAAGTAGTACTGTGCCCTGCCCATATATACAGGAGAAATAGTACTGTGCACTGTCCATATATACAGGAGAAGTAGTACTGTGCACTGTATATATACAGGAGAAGTAGTACTGTGCACTGCCCATATATACAGGAGAAGTAGAACTGTGCACTGTATATATATACAGGAGAAGTGGTACTGTGCACTGCCCATATATACAGGAGAAGTAGTACTGTGCACTGTATATATACAGGAGAAGTAGTACTGTGCACTGCCCATATATACAGGAGAAGTAGTACTGTGCACTGTATATATATACAGGAGAAGTAGTACTGTGCACTGTATATATACAGGAGAAGTAGTACTGTGCACTGCCCATATATACAGGAGAAGTAGTACTGTGCACTGTATATATATACAGGAGAAGTAGTACTGTGCACTGTATATATACAGGAGAAGTAGTACTGTGCACTGCCCATATATACAGGAGAAGTAGTACTGTACTGTATATATACAGGAGAAGTAGTACTGTGCACTGTATATATAAACAGGAGAAGTAGTACTGTGCACTGTATATATATACAGGAGAAGAAGTACTGTGCACCGCCCATATATACAGGAGAAGTAGTACTGTGCACTGTATATATACAGGAGAAGTAGTACTGTGCACTGCCCATATATACAGGAGAAGTAGTACTGTGCACTGTATATATATAGGAGAAGTAGTACTGGGCACGGTCCATATATACAGGGGAAGTAGTACTGTGCACTGCCCATATATACAGGAGAAGTAGTACTGTGCACTGTATATATAAACAGGAGAAGTAGTACTGTGCACAATATATATACAGGAGAAGTAGTACTGTGCACTGCCCAAATATACAGGAGAAGTAGTACTGTGCAGTGTATATATACAGGAGAAGTAGTACTGTGCACTGTATATACAGGAGAAGTAGTACTGTGCACTGTATACATACAGGAGAAGTAGTACTGTGCACTATCCATATATATAGGAGAAGTAGTACTGTGCACTGTATATATACAGGAGAAGTAGTACTGTGCACTGTATACATACAGGAGAAGTAGTACTGTGCACTGTCCATATATACAGGAGAAGTAGTACTGTGCACTGTCCATGTATACAGGAGAAGTAGTACTGTGCCCTGCCCATATATACAGGAGAAATAGTACTGTGCACTGTCCATATATACAGGAGAAGTAGTACTGTGCACTGTATATATATACAGGAGAAGTAGTACTGTGCACTGCCCATATATACAGGAGAAGTAGAACTGTGCACTGTATATATACAGGAGAAGTAGTACTGTGCACTGCCCATATATACAGGAGAAGTAGTACTGTGCACTGTATATATACAGGAGAAGTAGTACTGTGCACTGCCCATATATACAGGAGAAGTAGAACTGTGCACTGTATATATACAGGAGAAGTAGTACTGTGCACTGCCCATATATACAGGAGAAGTAGTACTGTGCACTGTATATATACAGGAGAAGTAGTACTGTGCACTGCCCATATATACAGGAGAAGTAGAACTGTGCACTGTATATATACAGGAGAAGTAGTACTGTGCACTGCCCATATATACAGGAGAAGTAGTACTGTGCACTGCCCATATATACAGGAGAAGTAGAACTGTGCACTGTATATATACAGGAGAAGTAGTACTGTGCACTGCCCATATATACAGGAGAAGTAGTACTGTGCACTGCCCATATATACAGGAGAAGTAGTACTGTACTGTATATATACAGGAGAAGTAGTACTGTGCACTGTATATATAAACAGGAGAAGTAGTACTGTGCACTGTATATATATACAGGAGAAGAAGTACTGTGCACCGCCCATATATACAGGAGAAGTAGTACTGTGCACTGTATATATACAGGAGAAGTAGTACTGTGCACTGCCCATATATACAGGAGAAGTAGTACTGTGCACTGTATATATAGAGGAGAAGTAGTACTGTGCACTGCCCATATATACAGGAGAAGTAGTACTGTGCACTGTATATATATATAGGAGAAGTAGTACTGTGCACTGCCCATATATACAGGGGAAGTAGTACTGTGCACTGCCCATATATACAGGAGAAGTAGTACTGTGCACTGTATATATACAGGAGAAGTAGTACTGTGCACTGTATATATAAACAGGAGAAGTAGTACTGTGCACAATATATATACAGGAGAAGTAGTACTGTGCACTGCCCAAATATACAGGAGAAGTAGTACTGTGCACTGTATATATACAGGAGAAGTAGTACTGTGCACTGTATATACAGGAGAAGTAGTACTGTGCACTGTATACATACAGGAGAAGTAGTACTGTGCACTATCCATATATATAGGATAAGTAGTACTGTGCACTGTCCATATATACAGGAGAAGTAGTACTGTGCACTGTATACATACAGGAGAAGTAGTACTGTGCACTGTCCATATATACAGGAGTAGTAGTACTGTGCACTATCCATATATACAGGAGAAGTAGTACTGTGCACTGTCCATATATACAGGAAAAGTAGTACTGTGCACTGTCCATATATACAGGAGAAGTAGTACTGTGCACTGTATACATACAGGAGAAGTAGTACTGTGCACTGTATATACATACAGGAGAAGTAGTACTGTGCACTGTATATATACAGGAGAAGTAGTACTGTGCAATGTCCATATATACAGGAGAAGTAGTACTGTGCACTGTATATATAAACAGGAGAAGTAGTACTGTGCACTGTCCATATATACAGGAGAAGTAGTACTGTGCACTGTATATATACAGGAGAAGTAGTACTGTGCACTGCCCATATATACAGGAGAAGTAGTACTGTGCACAGTATATATACAGGAGAAGTAGTACTGTGCACTATATATACAGGAGAAGTAGTACTGTGCACAATATATATACAGGAGAAGTAGTACTGTGCACTATATATACAGGAGAAGTAGTACTGTGCACTGTATATATACAGGAGAAGTAGTACTGTGCACTGCCCATATATACAGGAGAAGTAGTACTGTGCACTGTATATATACAGGAGAAGTAGTACTGTGCACTGCCCATATATACAGGAGAAGTAGAACTGTGCACTGTATATATACAGGAGAAGTAGTACTGTGCACTGCCCATATATACAGGAGAAGTAGTACTGTGCACTGTATATATACAGGAGAAGTAGTACTGTGCACTGCCCATATATACAGGAGAAGTAGTACTGTACTGTATATATGCAGGAGAAGTAGTACTGTGCACTGTATATATAAACAGGAGAAGTAGTACTGTGCACTGTATATATATACAGGAGAAGAAGTACTGTGCACCGCCCATATATACAGGAGAAGTAGTACTGTGCACTGTATATATACAGGAGAAGTAGTACTGTGCACTGCCCATATATACAGGAGAAGTAGTACTGTGCACTGTATATATACAGGAGAAGTAGTACTGTGCACTGCCCATATATACAGGAGAAGTAGTACTGTGCACTGTATATATATAGGAGAAGTAGTACTGTGCACTATATATACAGGAGAAGTAGTACTGTGCACTGCCCATATATACAGGGGAAGTAGTACTGTGCACTGCCCATATATACAGGAGAAGTAGTACTGTGCACTGTATATATACAGGAGAAGTAGTACTGTGCACTGTATATATAAACAGGAGAAGTAGTACTGTGCACAATATATATACAGGAGAAGTAGTACTGTGCACTGCCCAAATATACAGGAGAAGTAGTACTGTGCACTGTATATATACAGGAGAAGTAGTACTGTGCACTGTATATACAGGAGAAGTAGTACTGTGCACTGTATACATACAGGAGAAGTAGTACTGTGCACTATCCATATATATAGGATAAGTAGTACTGTGCACTGTATATATACAGGAGAAGTAGTACTGTGCACTGTATACATACAGGAGAAGTAGTACTGTGCACTGTCCATATATACAGGAGAAGTAGTACTGTGCACTATCCATATATACAGGAGAAGTAGTACTGTGCACTGTCCATATATACAGGAGAAGTAGTACTGTGCACTGTCCATATATACAGGAGAAGTAGTACTGTGCACTGTATACATACAGGAGAAGTAGTACTGTGCACTGTATATACATACAGGAGAAGTAGTACTGTGCACTGTATATATACAGGAGAAGTAGTACTGTGCAATGTCCATATATACAGGAGAAGTAGTACTGTGCACTGTATATATAAACAGGAGAAGTAGTACTGTGCACTGTCCATATATACAGGAGAAGTAGTACTGTGCACTGTATATATACAGGAGAAGTAGTACTGTGCACTGCCCATATATACAGGAGAAGTAGTACTGTGCACAGTATATATACAGGAGAAGTAGTACTGTGCACTATATATACAGGAGAAGTAGTACTGTGCACAATATATATACAGGAGAAGTAGTACTGTGCACTATATATACAGGAGAAGTAGTACTGTGCACTGTATATATACAGGAGAAGTAGTACTGTGCACTGTATATATACAGGAGAAGTAGTACTGTGCCCTGCCCATATATACAGGAGAAGTAGTACTGTGCACTGTATATATACAGGAGAAGTAGTACTGTGCACTGTACATATATACAGGAGAAGTAGTACTGTGCACTGTATATACAGGAGAAGTAGTACTGTGCACAATATATATTCAGAAGTAGTACTGTGCACTGTATATATATATATACAGGAGAAGTAGTACTGTGCACTGCCCATATATATACAGGAGAAGTAGTAGTGTGCACTGTATATATATACAGGAGAAGTAGTACTGTGCACTGTATATACACAGGAGAAGTAGTACTGTGCACTGTATATATACAGGAGAAGTAGTACTGTGCACTGTATATATACAGGAGAAGTAGTACTGTGCACAATATATATACAGGAGAAGTAGTACTGTGCACTGTATATATATACAGGAGAAGTAGTACTGTGCACTGCATATATATATACACAGGAGAAGTAGTACTGTGCACTGTATATATATACAGGAGAAGTAGTACTGTGCACAATATATATACAGGAGAAGTAGTACCGTGCACTATATATACAGGAGAAGTAGTACTGTGCACTGCATATATATACACAGGAGAAGTAGTACTGTGCACTGTATATATATACAGGAGAAGTAGTACTGTGCACAATATATATACAGGAGAAGTAGTACTGTGCACTGTATGTACAGGAGAAGTAGTACTGTGCACTGTATATATATACAGGAGAAGTAGTACTGTGCACAATATATATACAGGAGAAGTAGTACTGTGCACTGTATATATATACAGGAGAAGTAGTACTGTGCACTGTATATATATATATATATAGGAGAAGTAGTATTGTGCACTGTCCATGTATACAGGAGAAGTAGTACTGTGCACTGTATGTATATACAGGAGAAGTAGTACTGTGCACTGTATATATATACAGGAGAAGTAGTACTGTGCACTGTATATATATACAGGAGAAGTAGTACTGTGCACAATATATATACAGGAGAAGTAGTACTGTGCACTATATATACAGGAGAAGTAGTACTGTGCACTGTATATATATTCAGGAGAAGTAGTACTGTGTACTGTATATATATACAGGAGAAGTAGTACTGTGCACTATATATACAGGAGAAGTAGTACTGTGCACTATATATACAGGAGAAGTAGTACTGTGCACTGTATAAATATACTGGAGAAGTAGTACTGTGCACTGTATATATATACAGGAGAAGTAGTACTGTGCACTGTATATATACAGGAGAAGTAGTACTGTGCAGCACCCACAGAACTATACCATGACCACAAAATATCACATGACGCCTCATTATCTCCATGACACGCCGTTATCCGTATGTCACATGACACGTCTCTGGTGACGCAGCGCTATCTCATGTGTCTCTCTCATATCTTGACAAATAACAGTAAATCCGTCTTATTTCCCGGTCAGCGATGGTGTCAGTGGTTACTGCCCTCCTCACATTCTGTTCATCCCATGAAACCTATAGGAGCGCACAGTGATGTGTCCTCTCACTGCTGAGCCTTAGCTCTCTGCATCAAGTTCTCTACATCCCCTCCTCTTTGCTGCGAGTGACTGCTGCATCGTTTAACTAAAAGGCTGCTACAGAGGATGGGCCGTACAACACTTTAATCCAGAGAGCACAGAACACAGCAGTGTCACGATCATGCCCTCAGTGTATTCGGAAATGCTACAATCCTGGAATATAAAGCCATATATCACAGTCCTGCTGCTACTGACATACACAGAGGTCTGATTACACATTTTTACAGGGACAATACATAACACTGGCTGCAGAGAGCACAGAGCACAGCAGTGTGAGGTCTGATTACACAACTCTCCAGGGACAATGCATAACACTGGCTGCAGAGAGCACAGAGTACAGCAGTGTGAGGTCTGATTACACATCTCTCCAGGGACAATACATAACACTGGCTGCAGAGAGCACAGAGCACAGCAGTGTGAGGTCTGATTACACATCTCTCCAGGGACAATACATAACACTGGCTGCAGAGAGCACAGAACACAGCAGTGTGAGGTCTGATTACACATCTCTCCAGGGACAGTACATAACACTGGCTGCAGAGAGCACAGAGCACAGCAGTGTGAGGTCTGATTACACATCTCTCCAGGGACAATACATAACACTGGCTGCAGAGAGCACAGAGCACAGCAGTGTGAGGTCTGATTACACATCTCTCCAGGGATAATACATAACACTGGCTGCAGAGAGCACAGAGCACAGCAGTGTGAGGTCTGATTACACATCTCTCCAGGGACAATACATAACACTGGCTGCAGAGAGCACAGAACACAGCAGTGTGAGGTCTGATTACACATCTCTCCAGGGACAATACATAACACTGGCTGCAGAGAGCACAGAGCACAGCAGTGTGAGCTATTATTACACATCTCTCCAGGGAAAATACATAACACTGGCTGCAGGGGGCACAGAGCACAGCAGTGTGAGGTCTGATTACGCATCTCTCCAGGGACAATATATAACACTGGCTGCAGAGAGCACAGAGCACAGCAGTGTGAGGTCTGATTACACATCTCTCCAGGGACAATACATAACACTGGCTGCAGAGAGCACAGAGCACAGCAGTGTGAGGTATGATTACACATCTCTCCAGGGAAAATACATAACACTGGCTGCAGAGAGCACAGAGCACAGCAGTGTGAGGTCTGAATACACATCTCTCCAGGGACAATACATAACACTGGCTGCAGAGAGCACAGAGCACAGCAGTGTGAGGTCTGATTACACATCTCTCCAGGGACAATACATAACACTGGCTGCAGAGAGCACAGAACACAGCAGTGTGAGGTCTGATTACACATCTCTCCAGGGACAATACATAACACTGGCTGCAGAGAGCACAGAGCACAGCAGTGTGAGGTCTGATTACACATCTCTCCAGGGACAATACATAACACTGGCTGCAGGGGGCACAGAGCACAGCAGTGTGAGGTCTGATTACGCATCTCTCCAGGGACAATATAGAACACTGGCTGCAGAGAGCACAGAGCACAGCAGTGTGAGGTCTGATTACACATCTCTCCAGGGACAATACATAACACTGGCTGCAGAGAGCACAGAGCACAGCAGTGTGAGGTCTGATTACACATCTCTCCAGGGACAATGCATAACACTGGCTGCAGAGAGCACAGAGCACAGCAGTGTGAGGTCTGAATACACATCTCTCCAGGGACAATACATAACACTGGCTGCAGAGAGCACAGAGCACAGCAGTGTGAGGTCTGAATACACATCTCTCCAGGGACAATACATAACACTGGCTGCAGAGAGCACAAAGCACAGCAGTGTGAGGTCTGATTACACATCTCTCCAGGGACAATATATAACACTGGCTGCAGAGAGCACAGAGCACAGCAGTGTGAGGTATGATTACACATCTCTCCAGGGAACAGCTGATACCCTGCCTAAGTCATCTGTAATGTAAACCATCACCTATAAATGACTGATTCACTGACAGCAAGCTGAGATCCTGAACTACTTCCAATTTCTCTGTTTCTTTTCAATGAAGGGAAATGTTCTCTGTCTGTCAAATCAAAGTTAATGTTATAGTTGTATCCAGTCTGTAACAATCAGCAGCGACTACAAATGTCATGTTACACAAGTGGGAGATCGCCTTATACACAGTGAAAGGAGCCCTGTGATTGGTTGCCACGGTCAACGCTAATATTTTTCGCCTTACAAATAGAGACTTCACTGAGAAATCCCAGAACACAACATACAGGCCTGTGTATACAGCTACAAGTCACAGAGGAACGGAGCTACTTAAAGAGACCATACAAGTCACCTGCAGTCCCATGTAACACCACAGATAACACAGTGATATCTCTGAGTACAGATCATGTAGTAGATGTGTCCTGCAGTCCTATGTAACACCACAGATAACACAGTGATATCTCTGAGTACAGATCATGTAGTAGATGTGTCCTGCAGTCCTATGTAACACCACAGATAACACAGTGATATCTCTGAGTACAGATCATGTAGTAGATGTGTCCTGCAGTCCTATGTAACACCACAGATAACACAGTGATATCTCTGAGTACAGATCATGTAGTAGATGTGTCCTGCAGTCCCATGTAACACCACAGATAACACAGTGATATCTCTGAGTACAGATCATGTAGTAGATGTGTCCTGCAGTCCTATGTAACACCACAGATAACACAGTGATATCTCTCTGAGTACAGATCATGTAGTAGATGTGTCCTGCAGTCCTATGTAACAGCACAGATAACACAGTGATATCTCTGAGTACAGATCATGTAGTAGATGTGTCCTGCAGTCCTATGTAACACCACAGATAACACAGTGATACCTCTCTGAGTACAGATCATGTAGTAGATGTGTCCTGCAGTCCTATGTAACACTACAGATAACACAGTGATGTCTCTGAGTACAGATCATGTAGTAGATGTGTCCTGCAGTCCTATGTAACACCGCACATAACACAGTGATATCTCTGAGTACAGATCATGTAGTAGATGTGTCCTGCAGTCCTATGTAACACCACAGATAACACAGTGATATCTCTGAGTACAGATCATGTAGTAGATGTGTCCTGCAGTCCTATGTAACACCACATATAACACAGTGATATCTCTGAGTACAGATCATGTAGTAGATGTGACCTGCAGTCCTATGTAACAGCACAGATAACACAGTGATATCTCTGAGTACAGATCATGTAGTAGATGTGTCCTGCAGTCCTATGTAACACCACAGATAACACAGTGATATCTCTGAGTACAGATCATGTAGTAGATGTGTCCTGCAGTCCTATGTAACACCACAGATAACACAGTGATATCTCTGAGTACAGATTATGTAGTAGATGGGTCCTGCAGTCCTATGTAACAGCACAGATAACACAGTGATATCTCTGAGTACAGATCATGTAGTAGATGTGTCCTGCAGTCCTATGTAACACCACAGATAACACAGTGATATCTCTGAGTACAGATCATGTAGTAGATGTGTCCTGCAGTCCTATGTAACACCACAGATAACACAGTGATATCTCTGAGTACAGATCATGTAGTAGATGTGTCCTGCAGTCCCATGTAACACCACAGATAACACAGTGATATCTCTGAGTACAGATCATGTAGTAGATGTGTCCTGCAGTCCTATGTAACACCACAGATAACACAGTGATATCTCTGAGTACAGATCATGTAGTAGATGTGTCCTGCAGTCCTATGTAACAGCACAGATAACACAGTGATATCTCTGAGTACAGATCATGTAGTAGATGTGTCCTGCAGTCCTATGTAACACCACAGATAACACAGTGATATCTCTGAGTACAGATCATGTAGTAGATGTGTCCTGCAGTCCTATGTAACACCACAGATAACACAGTGATATCTCTGAGTACAGATCATGTAGTAGATGTGTCCTGCAGTCCTATGTAACACCACAGATAACACAGTGATATCTTTGAGTACCGGTCATGTAGTAGATGTGTCCTGCAGTCCTATGTAACACCACAGATAACACAGTGATATCTCTGAGTATAGATCATGTAGTAGATGTGTCCTGCAGTCCTATGTAACAGCACAGATAACACAGTGATATCTCTGAGTACAGATCATGTAGTAGATGTGTCCTGCAGTCCTATGTAACACCACAGATAACACAGTGATATCTCTGAGTACAGATCATGTAGTAGATGTGACCTGCAGTCCTATGTAACAGCACAGATAACACAGTGATATCTCTCTGAGTACAGATCATGTAGTAGATGTGTCCTGCAGTCCCATGTAACACCACAAATAACACAGTGATATCTCTGAGTACAGATCATGTAGTAGATGTGTCCTGCAGTCCCATGTAACACCACAGATAACACAGTGATATCTCTGAGTACAGATCATGTAGTAGATGTGTCCTGCAGTCCTATGTAACAGCACAGATAACACAGTGATATCTCTGAGTACAGATCATGTAGTAGATGTGTCCTGCAGTCCTATGTAACACCACAGATAACACAGTGATATCTCTGAGTACAGATCATGTAGTAGATGTGTCCTGCAGTCCTATGTAACACTACAGATAACACAGTGATATCTCGGAGTACAGATCATGTAGTAGATGTGACCTGCAGTCCCATGTAACACCACAGATAACACAGTGATATCTCTGAGTACAGATCATGTAGTAGATGTGTCCTGCAGTCCTATGTAACACCACAGATAACACAGTGATATCTCTGAGTACAGATCATGTAGTAGATGTGACCTGCAGTCCTATGTAACAGCACAGATAACACAGTGATATCTCTGAGTACAGATCATGTAGTAGATGTGTCCTGCAGTCCTATGTAACAGCACAGATAACACAGTGATATCTCTGAGTACAGATCATGTAGTAGATGTGTCCTGCAGTCCTATGTAACACCACAGATAACAAAGTGATATCTCTGAGTACAGATCATGTAGTAGATGTGTCCTGCAGTCCTATGTAACACCACAGATAACACAGTGATATCTCTGAGTACAGATCATGTAGTAGATGTGTCCTGCAGTCCTATGTAACACCACAGATAACACAGTGATATCTCTGAGTACAGATCATGTAGTAGATGTGTCCTGCAGTCCTATGTAACACCACAGATAACACAGTGATATCTCTGAGTACAGATCATGTAGTAGATGTGTCCTGCAGTCCTATGTAACAGCACAGATAACACAGTGATATCTCTGAGTACAGATCATGTAGTAGATGTGTCCTGCAGTCCTATGTAACACCACAGATAACACAGTGATATCTCTGAGTACAGATCATGTAGTAGATGTGTCCTGCAGTCCTATGTAACAGCACAGATAACACAGTGATATCTCTGAGTACAGATCATGTAGTAGATGTGTCCTGCAGTCCTATGTAACACCACAGATAACACAGTGACATCTCTGAGTACAGATCATGTAGTAGATGTGTCCTGCAGTCCTATGTAACAGCACAGATAACACAGTGATATCTCTGAGTACAGATCATGTAGTAGATGTTACCTGCAGTCCTATGTAACACCACAGATAACACAGTGATATCTCTGAGTACAGATCATGTAGTAGATGTCACCTGCAGTCCTATGTAACAGCACAGATAACACAGTGATATCTCTGAGTACAGATCATGTAGTAGATGTGTCCTGCAGTCCTATGTAACACCACAGATAACACAGTGATATCTCTGAGTACAGATCATGTAGTAGATGTATCTTGCAGTCCTATGTAACACCACAGATAACACAGTGATATCTCTGAGTACAGATCATGTAGTAGATGTGTCCTGCAGTCCTATGTAACAGCACAGATAACACAGTGATATCTCTGAGTACAGATCATGTAGTAGATGTGTCCTGCAGTCCTATGTAACACCACAGATAACACAGTGATATCTCTGAGTACAGATCATGTAGTAGATGTGTCCTGCAGTCCTATGTAACACCACAGATAACACAGTGATATCTCTGAGTACAGATCATGTAGTAGATGTCACCTGCAGTCCTATGTAACACCACAGATAACACAGTGATATCTCTGAGTACAGATCATGTAGTAGATGTGTCCTGCAGTCCTATGTAACACCACAGATAACACAGTGATATCTCTGAGTACAGGTCATGTAGTAGATGTGTCCTGCAGTCCTATGTAACACCAGTCCTATGTACAGATCATGTAGTAGATGTGTCCTGCAGTCCTATGTAACATCACAGGTAACTGTACAAGTCCTTGAGTCGTCCTGTCACACAGTAATGGTTAATATGTCCTGTTCGGGCACCTGGCAGAGTTGGGTGACAGCCTTTGGTGGGAGTCTTGGCCATACTGACTGGCATGTGATACCCTGTCAGGAGCGGAGATGGGAGGAGGATCTAGAACGTAGATGGTGGAAGGGGACAGGGACGCGAAGTAGAAACATGCAAGTAGAAGGGGCAACAGTGACGCAGACAAGAAACCACAAGAATGGAACATGAGTCACATGGCGGCTGGCACATGGGGGGTACAGGACACCGGTGCCCACTTCTGGCTACTGATAAGTCCCAATAGGGACCTCAGTGCCCACAACTGATGTGTCAGGTCCCTTGTGAATACCATTGCCAGGTAACATATCAGGACCACCTGCACCCACTACTTACTACTATGTGATGTTAGGACTCTGGTGCCCGTTTCGATATGCCACCTTAGGACCACTGTTCCCACCTCTGGTACTGATATCAGAACTTCTGTGCCCAATAGCAATTATTTATGTGCTCCACAGTCATATCAGGACCCTGTGCCCATTGTTAGTCATTGTAACATGATGTCAGGACCCACAGTTATTACAGGACCAGTGTCCACAGCTGGGTATTATGTTATACCAGGAACCTGTGCCCACAGTTGGGTATTATCATGTTATACCAGGACCCTGTGCCCACATGTGGGTATTATCATGTTATACCAGGACCCTGTGCCCACAGGTGGCTATTATCATGTTATACCAGGACCCTGTGCCCACATGTGGGTATTATCATGTTATACCAGGACCCTGTGCCCACAGCTGGGTATTATGTTATACCAGGACCCTGTGCCCACAGGTGGGTAGTATCATGTTATACCAGGACCCTGTGCCCACAGGTGGGTATTATCATGTTATACCAGGACCCTGTGCCCACAGGTGGGTATTATCATGTTATACCAGGACCCTGTGCCTACAGGTGGGTATCATCATGTTATACCAGGACCCTGTGCCCACATGTGGGTATTATCATGTTATACCAGGACCCTGTGCCCACAGGTGGGTATTATCATGTTATACCAGGACCCTGTGCCCACAGGTGGGTATCATCATGTTATACCAGAACCCTTTGCCCACATGTGGGTATTATCATGTTATACCAGGACCCTGTGCCCACAGGTGGGTATCATCATGTTATACCAGGACCCTGTGCCCACAGGTGGGTATTATCATGTTATACCAGGACCCTGTGCCCACAGGTGGGTATTATCATGTTATACCAGGACCCTGTGCCCACATGTGGGTATTATTATGTTATCCCAGGACCCTGTGCCCACAGGTGGGTATTATCATGTTATACCAGGACCCTGTGCCCACAGGTGGGTATCATCATGTTATACCAGGACCCTGTGCCCACAGGTGGGTATTATCATGTTATACCAGGACCCTGTGCCCACAGGTGTGTATTATTATGTTATACCAGGACCCTGTGCCCACAGGTGGGTATTATCATGTTATACCAGGACCCTGTGCCCACAGGTGGGTATCATCATGTTATACCAGGACCCTGTGCCCACAGGTGGGTATGATCATGTTATACCAGGACCCTGTGCCCACAGGTGGGTATTATTATGTTATACCAGGACCCTGTGCCCACAGGTGGGTATCATCATGTTATACCAGGACCCTGTGCCCACAGGTGCGTATCATCATGTTATACCAGGACCCTGTGCCCACAGGTGGGTATTATCATGTTATTCCAGGACCCTGTGCCCACAGGTGGGTATTATCATGTTATTCCAGGACCCTGTGCCCACAGGTGGGTATTATCATGTTATACCAGGACCCTGTGCCCACAGGTGGGTATTATCATGTTATACCAGGACCCTGTGCCCACAGGTGGGTATTATCATGTTATTCCAGGACCCTGTGCCCACAGGTGGGTATTATCATGTTATACCAGGACCCTGTGCCCACAGGTGGGTATTATCATGTTATACCAGGACCCTGTGCCCACAGGTGGGTAGTATCAGTTAAGTATTATGTTAAACAGGTCCCTGTGCCCAACAACAAGTTATTGCAGTTAGAAGCGATAGGAAATCATGTCTTACTTTGTCCTTCGAATTTCCTAATAATGGTGTCCAGGAAGGTGTTCTGAGGGGCGACGTGACCTCTTCGGACAGGCATCCTTATCCCATGGGTAGCTCCTGCCTTGTATCCTCCTCACTGGTCATATGAAGGGTGGTGGTACGTGCCACCCCTAGGACACAATAAACAACACGTATGACGTCCAAGTCCGATTCAAAGAAAGTAGATCCAGAAGAGCAGACATAGAGAAATGGAGAGGTCCACGGTACCAGGGGCCAAAGCCTTCAGATCCGAGTGTCCAAAGCTCCGGGTACAGATTGGAAGACTGCTAATCTCAGCCCATACAGCTACCCGACGCCGGTGGTCTTCTTGCGGTTCATTGGGATCTGCTAACCTTTTACCAGCAGTAGGGCAATAGATGGGCAGCGTCAGGAGGGAATCGTGTACTGCCAGCCTATACCCATACACCTGCTACACTCCCAGCACCTGCATTCAAATCAGCTGCTGGTTCTCTATGCCAACCACTGGGGCTCATCCACACATGTGACCGGGGCAAAGTTAACTCTTTCAAGCTTCATCCAACAGAAGTCAGGACGGGCAGCACAATGACCACAGGATCTGTCATGCCAGTGCACAAAGGGTGGAGGTGAACAATTAGTCAATGGGCCTATTATTAGCCAACAAGACATACATGAGCAAGACACTCACCCTCCTCCTGGCACAGCAAAGCAAGACATTCAGCATGGGCAGCATACAGGGCATTCAGTGTCTCATATCCAGTGGCACAGGGCATAGGTTACACGTGCCTAGGAGTGCAGGGTGCCAGCCCTATAACCTGCAGGATGACACTAACTAATGGGCAAGAACAAAGGAACCACCATGAAAAGAACTTGTATCACCAAGTCTGACACGACTACTGACCGCAGGGTGAGGGGCTTTGGACATCCCGGAAAACTTCCACCATGTATCCCTTACACAGGTATCTAAGAAGAGGTGTGTGGTACCCAATCTAAGCCTGGCACACTTGTTACGTCCAGCAGGCCAGTCTCTGGGCACAAACGTTTCTGGATAAAGCTGGTGCGTTTCTGCACGCAATCCCAATAGTGGCGCTGATGGAGATCTCCCAGTTCCTTGGGTGCTGGCGGCGCTATTATCCCATGATCCTTTGTTGAGGAAGGCGGGAAGCGGTGGTGAGCGTGCACAGGAGGGAGGTCAGAGCCCAGATCCGGGTGACAGGTCTATCCGGGGTGCTGGTCACCTGCTGGGGCGCCCCCGGGGCTGTGACGGGCAGGGTGCTGGACGCGTGCTCTAGCTGCTGGCTGGCAGGCAGCCTGGGCCGTCTCCTCCAGAAGGCATCCCCTTATTAGGAGAGAAGGCAGAAGGGGATGCTCAAGGAGACGGATGGTGTTGTGCCTGTTATTGCTTGTTGATGCCGCTGCTCCTCCTCCTCCTCGCCCTTCCTCCCCCTCCGCTGTCAGACAGAAGGGATTCCCAGCTGGGAAGCATCACAGGCTGCAGGCTCCTGGGTTATGGAGAGAGGTGGGGGGGACAGGAGACAGGTCTGTGTGCAGCCCACCACACATATAGGGGGAGGAGAAGATGAGGAGGAGCCACCGATGCCTCAACCAGGGGACGCCTCCATCACATGCAGGTGGGGAGGCGGCAGGGAGAGGGTTAATGTCACTGGCAAGAAGGGTTAAATGTGCAAAAAGTAGGAAAGGAGCAACGAGAGGAAGAAGAAGTGGTGACAGGAGGAAACAAGAAGAAGAAGAGGGGATGACAGGAGGAAACAAGAGGAAGAAGAGGGGGTGACAGGAGGAAACAAGAGGAAGAAGAAGAGGGGGTGACAGGAGGAAACAAGAAGAAGAAGAGGGGATGACAGGAGGAAACAAGAGGAAGAAGAAGAGGGGGTGACAGGAGGAAACAAGAAGAAGAGGGGATGACAGGAGGAAACAAGAGGAAGAAGAAGAGGGGGTGACAAGAGGAAGAAGAAGAGGGGGTGACAAGAGGAAGAAGAAGAGGGGGTGATAGGAGGAAGAAGAAGAGGGAGTGAATGGAGGAAACAAGAGGAGGGGTGACAGGAGGAAACAAGAGGAAGAAGAGGGGGTGACAGGAGGAAAGAGGAAGAAGAAGAGGGGTGACAGGAGGAAACAAGAGGAGGAAGAAGAGTGGGTGACAGGAGGAAACAAGAGGAGGAAGAAGAGTGGGTGACAGGAGGAAACAAGAGGAAGAAGAAGAGGGGGTGACAGGAGGAAACAAGAGGAAGAAGAAGAGGGGGTGACAGGAGGAAACAAGAGGAAGAAAAAGAGGGGGTGACAGGAGGAAACAAGAGGAAGAAGAAGAGGGGGTGACAAGAGGAAGAAGAAGAGGGGGTGACAAGAGGAAGAAGAAGAGGGGGTGACAAGAGGAAGAAGAAGAGTGGGTGACAGGAGGAAACAAGAGGAAGAAGAAGAGGGGGTGACAGGAGGAAACAAGAGGAGGAAGAAGAAGAGTGGGTGACAGGAGGAAACAAGAGGAAGAAGAGGGGGTGACAGGAGGAAACAAGAGGAAGAAGAGGGGGTGACAGGAGGAAACAAGAGGAAGAAGAGGGGGTGACAGGAGGAAACAAGAGGAAGAAGAAGAGGGGGTGACAGGAGTAAACAAGAGGAAGAAGAAGAGGGGGTGACAGGAGGAAACAAGAGGAAGAAGAAGAGGGGGTGACAGGAGAAAACAAGAGGAAGAAGAAGAGGGGGTGACAGGAGGAAAGAGGAAGAAGAAGAGGGGGTGACAGGAGGAAAAAAGAGGAAGAAGAAGAGGGGGTGGAAGGACGAAACAAGAGGAAGAAGAAGAGGGGGTGACAGGAGGCAACAAGAAGAGGAAGAGGGGATGACAGGAGGAAACAAGAGGAAGAAGAAGAGGGGGTGACAAGAGGAAGAAGAAGAGGGGGTGACAAGAGGAGGAAGAAGAGGGGTGATAGGAGGAAGAAGAAGAGGGAGTGAATGGAGGAAACAAGAGGAGGGGTGACAGGAGTAAACAAGAGGAAGAAGAAGAGGGGGTGACAGGAGGAAACAAGAGGAAGAAGAAGAGGGGGTGACAGGAGAAAACAAGAGGAAGAAGAAGAGGGGGTGACAGGAGGAAAGAGGAAGAAGAAGAGGGGGTGACAGGAGGAAAAAAGAGGAAGAAGAAGAGGGGGTGGAAGGACGAAACAAGAGGAAGAAGAAGAGGGGGTGACAGGAGGAAACAAGAAGAGGAAGAGGGGATGACAGGAGGAAACAAGAGGAAGAAGAAGAGGGGGTGACAAGAGGAAGAAGAAGAGGGGGTGACAAGAGGAGGAAGAAGAGGGGTGATAGGAGGAAGAAGAAGAGGGAGTGAATGGAGGAAACAAGAGGAGGGGTGACAGGAGGAAACAAGAGGAAGAAGAGGGGGTGACAGGAGGAAAGAGGAAGAAGAAGAGGGGGTGACAGGAGGAAACAAGAGGAAGAAGAAGAGGGGGTGACAGGAGGAAACAAGAAGAAGAAGAAGAGGAGGGGGTGACAGGAGGAAACAAGAAGAAGAAGAGGGGGTGACAGGAGGAAAGAGGAAGAAGAAGAGTGGGTGACAGGAGGAAACAAGAGGAAGAAGAGGGGGTGACAGGAGGAAACAAGAGGAAGAAGAAGAGGGGGTGACAGAAGGAAACAAGAGGAGGAAGAAGAGGGGGTGACAGGAGGAAACAAGAGGAGGAAGAAGAGGGGGGTGACAGGACGAAAAGAGAGGAAGAAGAAGAGGGGGTGACAGGAGGAAACAAGAGGAAGAAGAAGAGAGGGTGACAGGAGGAAACAAGAGGAAGAAGAAGAGGGGGTGACAGGAGGAAACAAGAGGAGGAAGAAGAGGGGGTGACAGGAGGAAACAAGAGGAGGAAGAAGAGGGGGTGACAGGAGGAAACAAGAGGAGGAAGAAGAGGGGGGTGACAGGACGAAAAGAGAGGAAGAAGAAGAGGGGGTGACAGGAGGAAACAAGAGGAAGAAGAAGAGAGGGTGACAGGAGGAAACAAGAGGAAGAAGAAGAGGGGGTGACAGGAGGAAACAAGAGGAGGAAGAAGAGGGGGTGACAGGAGGAAACAAGAGGAGGAAGAAGAGGGGGTGACAGGAGGAAACAAGAGGAAAAAGAAGAGGGGGTGACAGGAGGAAACAAGAGGAACAAGAAGAGGGGGTGACAGGAGGAAACAAGAGGAAGAAGAGGGGGTGACATGAGGAAACAAGAGGAAGAAGAGGGGGTGACAGGAGGAAACAAGAGGAAGAAGAGGGGGTGACAGGAGGAAAGAGGAAGAAGAAGAGGGGTGACAGGAGGAAACAAGAGGAGGAAGAAGAGTGGGTGACAGGAGGAAACAAGAGGAAGAAGAAGAGGGGGTGACAGGAGGAAACAAGAGGAAGAAGAAGAGGGGGTGACAGGAGGAAACAAGAGGAAGAAAAAGAGGGGGTGACAGGAGGAAACAAGAGGAAGAAGAAGAGGGGGTGACATGAGGAAACAAGAAGAAGAAGAGGGGGTGACAGGAGGAAACAAGAGGAAGAAGAAGAGGGGGGTGACAAGAGGAAGAAGAAGAGGGGGTGACAAGAGGAAGAAGAAGAGGGGGTGACAAGAGGAAGAAGAAGAGGGGGTGACAAGAGGAAGAAGAAGAGGGGGTGACAAGAGGAAGAAGAAGAGGGGGTGACAAGAGGAAGAAGAAGAGTGGGTGACAGGAGGAAACAAGAGGAAGAAGAAGAGGGGGTGACAGGAGGAAACAAGAGGAGGAAGAAGAAGAGTGGGTGACAGGAGGAAACAAGAGGAAGAAGAGGGGGTGACAGGAGGAAACAAGAGGAAGAAGAGGGGGTGACAGGAGGAAACAAGAGGAAGAAGAAGAGGGGGTGACAGGAGAAAACAAGAGGAAGAAGAAGAGGGGGTGACAGGAGGAAAGAGGAAGAAGAAGAGGGGGTGACAGGAGGAAAAAAGAGGAAGAAGAAGAGGGGGTGGAAGGACGAAACAAGAGGAAGAAGAAGAGGGGGTGACAGGAGGAAACAAGAAGAGGAAGAGGGGATGACAGGAGGAAACAAGAGGAAGAAGAAGAGGGGGTGACAAGAGGAAGAAGAAGAGGGGGTGACAAGAGGAGGAAGAAGAGGGGTGATAGGAGGAAGAAGAAGAGGGAGTGAATGGAGGAAACAAGAGGAGGGGTGACAGGAGTAAACAAGAGGAAGAAGAAGAGGGGGTGACAGGAGGAAACAAGAGGAAGAAGAAGAGGGGGTGACAGGAGTAAACAAGAGGAAGAAGAAGAGGGGGTGACAGGAGGAAACAAGAGGAAGAAGAAGAGGGGGTGACAGGAGAAAACAAGAGGAAGAAGAAGAGGGGGTGACAGGAGGAAAGAGGAAGAAGAAGAGGGGGTGACAGGAGGAAAAAAGAGGAAGAAGAAGAGGGGGTGGAAGGACGAAACAAGAGGAAGAAGAAGAGGGGGTGACAGGAGGAAACAAGAAGAGGAAGAGGGGATGACAGGAGGAAACAAGAGGAAGAAGAAGAGGGGGTGACAAGAGGAAGAAGAAGAGGGGGTGACAAGAGGAGGAAGAAGAGGGGTGATAGGAGGAAGAAGAAGAGGGAGTGAATGGAGGAAACAAGAGGAGGGGTGACAGGAGGAAACAAGAGGAAGAAGAGGGGGTGACAGGAGGAAACAAGAGGAAGAAGAGGGGGTGACAGGAGGAAAGAGGAAGAAGAAGAGGGGGTGACAGGAGGAAACAAGAGGAAGAAGAAGAGGGGGTGACAGGAGGAAACAAGAAGAAGAAGAAGAGGAGGGGGTGACAGGAGGAAACAAGAAGAAGAAGAGGGGGTGACAGGAGGAAAGAGGAAGAAGAAGAGTGGGTGACAGGAGGAAACAAGAGGAAGAAGAGGGGGTGACAGGAGGAAACAAGAGGAAGAAGAAGAGGGGGTGACAGAAGGAAACAAGAGGAGGAAGAAGAGGGGGTGACAGGAGGAAACAAGAGGAGGAAGAAGAGGGGGGTGACAGGACGAAAAGAGAGGAAGAAGAAGAGGGGGTGACAGGAGGAAACAAGAGGAAGAAGAAGAGAGGGTGACAGGAGGAAACAAGAGGAAGAAGAAGAGGGGGTGACAGGAGGAAACAAGAGGAGGAAGAAGAGGGGGTGACAGGAGGAAACAAGAGGAAAAAGAAGAGGGGGTGACAGGAGGAAACAAGAGGAACAAGAAGAGGGGGTGACAGGAGGAAACAAGAGGAGGAAGAAGAGGGGGTGACAGGAGGAAACAAGAGGAACAAGAAGAGGGGGTGACAGGAGGAAACAAGAGGAAGAAGAAGAGGGGGTGACAGGAGGAAACAAGAGGAGGAAGAAGAGGGGGTGACAGGAGGAAACAAGAGGAGGAAGAAGAGGGGGTGACAAGTGGAAACAAGAGGGGGAAGAAGAAAACGACAGGAGGAAACAAGAGGAGGAAGAAGAGGGGGTGACAGGAGGAAACAAGAGGAAGAAGAAGAGGGGGTGACAGGAGGAAACAAGAGGAAGAAGAAGAGGGGGTGGCAGGACGAAACAAAAGGAAGAAGAAGAGGGGGTGACAGGAGGAAACAAGAGGAAGAAGAAGAGGGGGTGACAGGAGGAAACAAGAGGAGGAAGAAGAGGGGGTGACAGGAGGAAACAAGAGGAAGAAGAAGAGGGGGTGACAGGAGGAAACAAGAGGAAGAAGAAGAGAGGGTGACAGGAGGAAACAAGAAGCGGAAGAGGGGATGACAGGAGGAAACAAGAGGAAGAAGAAGAGGGGGTGACAGGAGGAAACAAGAGGAAGAAGAAGAGGGGGTGACAGGAGGAAACAAGAGGAGGAAGAAGAAGAGGGGGTGACAGGAGGAAACAAGAGGAAGAAGAAGAGGGGGTGACAGGAAGAAACAAGAGGAGGAAGAAGAAGAGGGGGTGACAGGAGGAAACAAGAGGAAGAAGAAGAGGGGGTGACAGGAGGAAACAAGAGGAAGAAGAGGGGGTGACAGAAGGAAACAAGAGGAAGAAGAAGAGGGGGTGGCAGGGCGAAACAAGAGGAAGAAGAAGAGGGGGTGACAGGAGGAAACAAGAGGAAGAAGAAGAGGGGGTGACAGGAAGAAACAAGAGGAGGAAGAAGAAGAGGGGGTGACAGGAGGAAACAAGAGGAAGAAGAAGAGGGGGGTAACAGGAGGAAACAAGAGGAAGAAGAGGGGGTGACAGAAGGAAACAAGAGGAAGAAGAAGAGGGGGTGACAGGAGGAACAAGAGGAGGAAGAAGAGGGGGTGACAGGAGGAAACAAGAGGAGGAAGAAGAGGGGGGTGACAGGAGGAAACAAGAGGAGGAAGAAGAGGGGGTGACAGGAGGAAACAAGAGGAGGAAGAAGAGGGGTTGACAGGAGGAAACAAGAGGAGGAAGAAGAGGGGGTGACAGGAGGAAACAAGAGGAGGAAGAAGAGGGGGTGACAGGAGGAAACAAGAGGAAGAAGAAGAGGGGGTGACAGGAGGAAACAAGAGGAGGAAGAAGAGGGGGTGACAGGAGGAAACAAGACGAAGAAGAAGAGGTGGTGACAGGAGGAAACAAGAAGAGGAAGAAGAGGGGGTGACAGGAGGAAACAATAGGAAGAAGAAGAGGGGGTGACAGGAGGAAACAAGAGGAAGAAGAAGAGGGGGTGACAGGAGGAAACAAGAGGAAGAAGAAGTGGGGGTGACAGGAGGAAACAATAGGAAGAAGAAGAGGGGGTGACAGGAGGAAACAAGAGGAAGAAGAAGAGGGGGTGACAGGAGGAAACAAGAGGAGGAAGAAGAGGGGGTGACAGGAGGAAACAGGAGGAAGAAGAGGGGGTGACAGGAGGAAACAATAGGAAGAAGAAGAGGGGGTGACAGGAGGAAACAAGAGGAAGAAGAAGAGGGGGTGACAGGAGGAAACAAGAGGGGGTGACAGGATCTGAAAAGGAGTAGAAGATGGGGTGACAGGAGGAAAAAGAAGAAATGGGGGTGACAGGAGGAAGAGAAGGAGAAGAAGAGGGGTTGACAGGAGGAAAAGGAAGAAGAGGGGGTAACAGGAGGAAGAAGAAGAGGGAGAGACAGGAAGAAGAGAATTAGAGGAAAAGGGGTTGACAGGAGGGAGAAGAAGAATAAGAGGGGAGAAAGGAGGAAGAGAAGGAGAAGAAGAGGAGGTGACAAGAGGAAGAAGAAAAAGAGGGGATGACAGGAGAAAGGAGAGATGAAGGAAGAGTGAGGCCTGAGGGGATGGATTAGAGGAGGTGAAAGGAATGGATGAGGAATAATGTTCACTGCTCAAAAAATAAAGGTAGCACTTCAAGTAAATAAAACTTCTGTGAAATCAGACTGTCCCTTTAGAAAGCTACACCGAGTGTCAATCAATTTCACTGTCGAGTAGCAAGACACACTCAGAAAAGTAGAGGTGAATATAAGCATGCGGGGGCCACACACAATACTGAACCTCATCAGGAGCATGTCGAGGTGTTGTAGGGAAGTCATACAGGCACGTGGAGGTCACACACAATACTGAGCCTTATCAGGAGCATGCCGAGGTGTTGTAGGGAAGTCATACAGGCACGTGGAGGCCACACAATACGGAGCCTTATCAGGAGCATGCCGAGGCGTTGTAGGGAGGTCATACAGGCACATGGAGGCCACACACAATACTGAACCTCATCAGGAGCATGCTGAGGCGTTGTAGGGAGGTCATACAGGCACATGGAGGCCACACACAATACTGAACCTCATCAGGAGCATGCTGAGGCGTTGTAGGGAGGTCATACAGGCACGTGAAGGCCACACACACTACTGAGCCTCATCAGGAGAATGCTGAGGCGTTGTAGGGAGGTCATACAGGCACATGGAGGCCACACAATACTGAGCCTTATCAGGAGCATGCCGAGGCGTTGTAGGGAGGTCATACAGGCACGTGGAGGCCACACACAATACTGAACCTCATCAGGAGCATGCCGAGGCTTTGTAGGGAGGTCATACAGGAACATGGAGGCCACACACAATACTGAGCCTTATCAGGAGCATGCTGAGGCATTGTAGGGAGGTCATACAGTCACGTGGAGGCCACACACAATACTGAGCCTGATCAGGAGCATGCTGAGGCGTTGTAGGGAGGTCATACAGGCACATGGAGGCCACACACAATACTGAGCCTGATCAGGAGCATGCTGAGGCGTTGTAGGGAGGTCATACAGGCACATGGAGGCCACACAATACTGAGCCTTATCAGGAGCATGCCGAGGCGTTTTAGGGAGTGTATAGAGGCACGTGGAGGCCACAAATGATACTGAACCACTTCAGGAGAATGCAGAGGTCTTGTAGAAAAGTCATACAGGCACGTGGGGACCACACACAATACTGAGCCTGATCAGGAGCATACCCAGGCATTGTTAGGAGGTCATACAGGCACATGGAGGCCACACATGATACTGAGCCTCATCAGGAGCATGCTGAGGTGTTGTAGGGAAGTTATAAAGGCACATGGAGGCCACATACAATACTGAGCCTCATTAGGAGCATGCCGAGGCGTTGTAGGGAAGTCATACAGGCACATGGAGGCCACACACACTACTGAGCCTCATCAGGAGTATGCCGAGGTGTTGTCGGGAAGTCATACAGGAACATGGAGGCCACACACACTACTGAGCCTCATCAGGAGCATACCCAGGTGTTGTAGGGAGGTCATACAGGCACGTGGAGGCAAAACACACTACTGAACCTCATCAGGAGAATGCCGAGGTGTTGTAGGGAGGTCATACAGTCACATGGAGGCCACACACTATACTGAACCTCATCAGGAGAATGCCGAGGTATTGTAGGGAAGTCATACAGGCACATGGAGGCCACACACTATACTGAACCTCATCAGGAGCATACCCAGGTGTTGTAGGGAGGTCATACAGTCACGTGGAGGCCACACACACTACTGAACCTCATCAGGAGCATACCCAGGTGTTGTAGGGAGGTCATACAGGCACATGGAGGCCACACACATTACTGAGCCTCATCAGGAGCATGCCCAGGTGTTGTAGGGAGGTCATACAGGCACATGGAGGCCACACACGATACTGAACCTCATCAGGAGCATACCCAGGTGTTGTAGGGAGGTCATACAGTCACTTGGAGGCCACACACTACTGAGCCTCATCAGGAGCATACCCAGGTGTTGTAGGGAGGTCTTACAGTCACATGGAGGCCACACACACTACTGAACCTCATCAGGAGCATGCCCAGGTGTTGTAGGGAAGTCATACAGGCACATGGAGGCCACACACAATACTGAACCTCATCAGGAGCATGCCGAGGTGTTGTAGGGAAGTCATACAGTCACGTGGAGGCCACACACAATACTGAACCTCATCAGGAGCATACCCAGGTGTTGTAGGGAGGTCATACAGGCACATGGAGGCCACACACACTACTGTGCCTCATCAGGAGCATGCTGAGGTGTTGTAGGGAGGTCATACAGGCACATGGAGGCCACACACACTACTGAGCCTCATCAGGAGCATGCCGAGGTGTTGTAGGGAGGTCATACAGGCATGTGGAGGCCACACACGATACTGAGCCTCATCAGGAGCATGCCGAGGTGCTGTAGGGAAGTCATACAGTCACGTGGAGGCCACACACAATACTGAACCTCATCAGGAGCATGCCGAGGTGTTGTAGGGAGGTCATACAGGCACGTGGAGGCCACACACGATACTGAACCTCATCAGGAGCATGCCGAGGTGTTGTACAGAGGTCATACAGGCACGTGGAGGCCACACACACAATACTGAGCCTCATCAGGAGCATGCCGAGGTGTTGTAGGGAAGTCATACAGTCACGTGGAGACCGCACACAATACTGAGCCAAATTTTGACTTGTTTTAGGTACATAACAACAAAGATGGATCAGCCTGTAGTGTGATTTTCAACTTTAATTTTGTGGGGGACTCCAGATCAAGGCCTCCATTGGTTACTAAATTTGATTTCCATTGATGATTTTTTTTTTTGTGATTTTGTTGTCAGCACATTCAACTTTATACAGAACAAAGTATTCAATGAGAATGTTTCATTCAGATGGAAGATGTGTTATTTGAGTGTCCCCATTATTTTTTTGAGCAGTGTACAAGAAGAAGTGCTGAAAGGACACGTGCAAGGTGAAGGAATGAATATAGAGAGATATAAAAGATGTACAAGGGAAAAGATAAGGAAATAAGAGACATGAGAAGAGGAAGAAACAACTGAATAATGTGGCATGAAACGCTGGAGGACAGTGGCATCAGGTGCAGGACACATTAGACACATCTAATGAGGGGATTAACACCTGGATTAGTCAAATTCAGGATATTTACAAGAACCACCTAATCCTGGCCCAGCAGGAGCCCAAATCATGGAAAAGACCATTATTCTACAAGCCATCATCTACAATCATGAGACTAAGCAACTGACTGGGATACAGACAAATTTAGGCTATGAGCACAAAAACATGTAATTAAAATTTTCCTGTTACATCCTGTATTATAGTCCAGAGCTGCACTCACTATTCTGCTGCTGGTGCAGTCACTGTGTACATACATGACATTACTTATCCTGTACTGATCCTGAGTTACATCCTGTAAATCTTTTATTTTATATATAAAAATGAAAAACATTACAACAATAAACATAAATCAAGCCATAACTTCTGGCAAAACAAAACAATAATAATAATAACAAAACAATAATACAAACTAAAAGAGACTTACGAAAATCTCCTGGCCCAGCCACACACACACCACACAATCAGCATTATAAAACAAAACCTTCACCCAATCCCACCACCTAATTTTTTTTTTTTTTATATAATTTTTTATAATAAATTTTTTTTTTTTTTTTTTTTTTTTTTTTCCATAAATAACTAAAGGATACACAGCAAAAAAAAGACAAACAGGAAATAAAAACATTAAATATAAACTAACTAAATCCCACGCCCATCACCCTCCCACCCAGACACTGGTCTAACGTCCAAAGTCCGCGCTATATAGTCCAGACCAGTGCCCAGGATCATATTGTCCGAATCCCGTCCACCCCCCTCCCAACCTAACACCCTAACACCAACACCCCAAAACCAACCAAGCTATATACACATTAACTATAACTACATAAATACACACTGTACACAAAATACAAACACATTAAACATATCAACATATAACAAACCAACCACATAAAGCCCAGGATCGGCGCCTGCAAGCCCCTACATCACTATAACCTCAGATACAAAACAAAAATCTACAGTGTCAGCTTCAGCCCAACACCAGGAGCGGAGATGACAGACTAAGGGACACTAAAGGAGAACCCCCTCCAAAGGAGAGAGGCCCTCCCCGTGCCCAGCCTCTCATACTCCAGAGAGCGCACCTTCACCAGGTCACCCAGAATGTTCCTAACCACCTCAACCACCGGGAGGATTTTACGCTGCGTCGATACTAAACACCGTGCGTTCCACGTGTGGTACCTGACCACTAGACTAACTAGGAATAACGTGCAGCGGTCCCGGCCACCCAGGCCTCTGAATGCTCCATAGGCCCACTCCGCATAGGAGAGACCGGCCAACCCGGGCCAATGGATGGAAGCGCCCACCCGGTTGTACACCTCTGTGTTAAAGGGGCACTGAAGCAGGAAGTGGTCCATGCTCTCCAGCAGACCACCGCACTCCTCCCGGGGACAACCCCTTTCCTCAGAGCTCCTACACTTCAGATTGTCCCTCACACACAGCTTTCCATGGAAGCAGCGCCAAGTCAAGTCCCAAAACTTCAAGGGGATCCTGATGGAATTCAAAAGACCTAAACCCACCCCAAGATCCCGACTTGGGCAATCCCTGAGGGCCAGAGGCTTCTGGAAATGGGTCAACAGAACCCTTTTGTCAAGGATTTTCCTCGACATGGTCCTGATCTCCCACATTCCCAGACCCCACCGGCGAATCACCTTCAGAACCGGGGTAGCGTAAGCCGGAAGATGCCCATGTGGTGTACGGAGATCCTTCACTCGCCCTCCTGTCTCCCATTCCTGGAAGAAAGGCCGAAACCATCCCCTGCAGGAGTATACCCACGGAGGAGCCCTCTCTTTCCAGAGGTTTGCGATATTGATCTTAAGAAAGGTATTCACTAGGAACACCACAGGGTTGACCATACACAACCCTCCTTGTCTCCTCGTGCGGTAAGTAACCTCCCTCTTGATTAGGTTCAGCCTATTCCCCCATAACAGCTGGAAGAACAGACTGTAGACCCGAGTCCAGAGGGGTTCTGGCAACATGCACACACTGCCCAGATATATCAGCAATGGGAGCAGGTAAGTTTTAATCAAGTTCACCCTTTCCCTGAGGGTCAAAGACCAACCCTTCCACTGGTCCACCTTCTGGGCGGCGATCTTAAGCCTGCCGTCCCAGTTTTGCATGGGGTAATCCCCCTGGCCAAATTCGATGCCGAGAACTTTGGCAGAGTCTTGGGGCCCTGGAAGAGTGTCCGGGAGATCAAAGCCTGGATCCCCCTCTCCCAGCCAGAGACTCTCACACTTATCCCGGTTGATCTTGGACCCAGAAGCCTCTGAGTAGCGGTCAACCTCTGACATCACCCATTGCGCCTCCCCTCTCGAGGACACAAAAACGGTGACATCATCAGCATACGCTACCACCCTTAGAGTGGCTTCCGGTGCCGCCTGGTCCATCCCGACTCCCACCAACGGCCCACGATCAACCCTCCTAAGGAATGGGTCAATCGCGAACACGTATAAAAGTGGGCTCAGAGGACAACCCTGGCGAACACCAGACCCGACCTCAAAAGAGCGGCCAATCCAACCGTTCACAAGCGGGAAACTCTCTGCCCCTGCGTACAAAACCTTTAGCCAATTGACAAACTCCCCCGGCAGGCCATACCTCAGAAGGACAGACCAGAGGTACTCGTGGTTAACCCGATCAAACGCTTTTGCCTGATCCAAGGACAGCAAGTACCCCTTCCAGTTACCAGCCCTGCCCTGCTCCACTGCCTCCCGAACACAAAGCACAGCACTAAATGTACTGCGGCCTGGAACAGAGCAGTGCTGGGTCCCCGAAAGGAGCCGGGGCGCAAACTGCACCAGCCGATTAAACAGCACCTTTGCCAAAACCTTTCTGTCCGCATTGAGAAGCGCTATGGGACGCCAGTTCTCAATACGAGATCGGTCCTTACCCTTTGACAGGATGATCAGGGCAGACCTCCTCATTGACTTCGGCAGAGCGCCCGAGGAAAGACACTCATTGAATACCTCAGTCAAGAGGGGAACCAAGGCGTCCTTAAAGGTCTTATAAAACTCGGATGTTAAGCCATCCGGACCCGGCGATTTCTTGAGGGCGAGCCCTTCAATCGCCCGGCTGACTTCCTCTTCCCTGATCATCTCTGTCAAAACATCAAGAGAGGGGTCTACTCCTGGCTCAGGGACAGTTTCAGCCAGGAAAGCCGACATCACATCCCGATCTAGATCCTTCCTGCCCAAGAGGTGCGAGTAGAAGGATCTGACGACCTCCAGAATCCCTGATCTGGACCTTTTCAGGGATCCCGTACTGTCAACCAGTCCTGTGACAACTTTACCATTCACTGACATCTTGCAGTTTCTGTAAGGGTCGGGCGAGCGGTATTTCCCGTAATCCCTCTCAAAAACCAAAGATGCGTGTCTATCGTACTGACACCTCTTCAGCAAGGATTTCACTCTGGAGATGTCCTCACGACTACCTCCAGTCGAGACGAGATGCTCGAGTTTCCTCCTCAGGCCCTGATACAGGCGGTACCTGTCCAGGCTCCTGAGGCTCGAGAGCTGGCGGAAGAATCTCGCCACCCTTTTCTTGAGCATCTCCCACCACTCTGACTTACTGCTACAAAGGCCCAGCAATGGTACCTGGCTCTGAAGAAAGTCCTCAAAGGATTGTCTTATCTCTGCTTCTTCCAGGAGAGACGAATTGAGCTTCCAGTAGCCTCTTCCCATCCGGGGGGTCTCTGTAACATTCAGAGAAAACAAAATTAGACAGTGGTCGGAGAACTCCACCTCAACAACGGACACTGCTGAAGAAATGGCTTCCTCCTTTAAATAAAACCTGTCTATTCTAGACCTGCAGCTACCCCTATAATAGGTGAACCCCGCGTGGCCTGGGGTGTGCCGGATGTGGACATCCACCAGGCGAGCCTCACTAGCTATGCTATTAAGAGCGACGCTATCATAAGTCAGCTTGTCTCTGGAACCTCCCCTATCCTGGGACCTCGTGACAGCATTGAAGTCCCCTCCAAAGACCACCTGCCGACTTGTAAAAAGGTAGGGCTTGATCCTCATAAAGAGACACTTCCTGTCCCACTTGGACTGGGGACCATAGATGTTAATTAGGCGCAGTTCTTGTCCCTTCATGAGGACATCCAGGATCAGGCACCTCCCCATTTCTAACTCAATAACTCGTCGGCATTCTACCGGCGCGGTAAAAAGGACCGCCACTCCGCTATACGGCTCGGCCGCAAGAGACCAATAGGAAGGCCCGTGTCTCCATTCCCTCTTAGCTTTAAACACGGCCGCCAAATCTGGCAGCCTGGTCTCCTGCAAAAATAAAATGTCGGCTTCAACACGGCCGAGAAAATCAAAGGCCGCAAATCTAGCCGCATCAGACTTAATGCTGGCGACATTAATGGACGCCAGCGTCAACGGAGTGGGTGCCGCCATCATGAGTGATTGAGTTAGACGGCTTTTTTCTTACTGCCTCCCTTCCCTCTACTGTCCTCTGAGGATGATCCCTTTTCCCTTTTACCTTCAGAATTGGGGCAGCTTCTCTTTAATGAGATTGTGGTGTCCATATTATTACTGGCCCCCAAGGACCCACCCGGACCACCCTCTCCTTCGTCCTTGTCTCCTGACTCTGAGTCAGTCTCCCACTCTGAGGACCCAGCTTCCCCAGAGGATAGAGACTCGGCGCCCCCTGCAGGCTGCTCCGCCGCCACCTCCAGAACCCCACCCTCAGCCTCTCTTCCCGAGGAGGCGATCTCATCGAGGGTGAGGAACCGGTTGGAAAGCTCAACCAGAGGGGAGGAAGTTTTCCCTTCCTTAGGTACCTTAGATAGGCCGCGTTTTTTCTTTTTCTGCTTGCGCTTATTTTCTAGCCAAATCCTGTTATCCTCATCCATACTCTCATAATGGGAGGACGTGGAGGACATGGCACCTTTCTCGCGCTCCATCCTCCTGACCTCCTCATCCAACTCATCATCCCTCAGGGCCTCAGTAGCATGACCAGCCTCTGAGGAAGGACCCAGGGTCACCCCAGCAACCTGAGGCTTCCCCAGGTCTCTCCCTTTTTGTCTGGCCTCAAGCCGCCTCAACTGAGAAGGTGACTTATTCTTGCTTTTCTTCACAGGCCCCTTAGCTCCTCCACCTCTGCTGGTACCTTCCCCAGCAGAAGCAACCTCATGGCTCTCCTCCACTGGGGTCACAACCGCATTGGCAAAGGAGCGAGGACAACGGCTGAAAGGGTGACCGAGCTCACCACACAGGTTACACCTAATGTCCTTACAGGATGCAGCGAGATGACCTAGCCCACCACACAACGCACACTTCTGCACTTGGCAGCTGGCGCTAAAGTGTGTGGGGTCACCGCACCTGTGACAGACCTTCGGCTGCCCCTGGTAGAAAATCAGGATTCTGTCTCGCCCAAGAAAGGCTGAAGAGGGAATGTGGGCGACTGTGCCGCCTGAACACTTCAACTTCATCATGAAGGTCCAGGCTCCAGACCAAATGCCAAATTCATCGCGGTTTTTCTGAGGTACCTGTACAACCTCACCATAACGACTTAGCCAAGTCATGATGTCCATGCAAGAAAGTGACTCGTTACGGGTCAAAACGGTCACCTTCTTGACTGTGTTTTGGCGAGACACTGCTTGCACAGCAAAGTCTCGCCATGCGGGCTCGTTCTTTGCCAGCTCATAATTCGACCAGAAGAGCTCTAAGCCCTCCGGCCGAACAAAGCTGACATCGAACTCCGGAGTACCATAAGGATGTATCAGGGCAAAGATGTCACTAGCCCTGAAGTTCATCTTCAGGAGGAGCTCCACCACCCTTGACCTGGGTGGGCATGCGTCACTGCCCCTCCAGCGAAGACGAACCACATTCCTACGGGCAGCTCCGGGCCCAGTTGTGGGTAAAGACCATACAGTCTCTCCCCCCCTTTTCTCTTGGAAGGCTGCCAGGCCATGCCTGTCTGTCCAGAAGGACAGATCAACCTCTCTCCCCTCTACAGTGATTGACTTTTCCCCTCTCCTGAGAGCCTCCAGAAGACGCCTTTGCAAAACGCTGTTCCCAGAGCCAGGAGACAAGGAGTTAACCCCACTTGCCCCAGCGGTGACACTCGCATAGCTCCTTATGGGAGCGGCCACCACTGGGGGTGCAGATGGTCCAGCACTCACACCAGGATCCCCCTCAGCGCCATTCACCACCCCAACATTCACCACACTATGTACAATACTGCCTCGCTTCCTTGCATCACTCACACCAGCTGGGCCAGGAGGACCTGGGGTTGCCTCGGCGTCACTGGGCACTGGGGGTAGAGCCACCTCCATAGCTGATACAGCCTGAGAAGAGGCAGCTCCAACCCCGATCTTATTTGTGCCCTCTGCCTCATTGGCATTAACCCCTTGTTGTCCAGCAGTTTTTATGATGTTTGAGCATCGCTGCTCGATTGGTGGTAGAGGCCTCTTGTCCTTACAGACTCCAGACAGTTTTTTTGCCCCTTTTATGTCTTCAGAGTTTGATGCACCAATACAGAATAATACTTTTTCTGCGCCTTTCTCTGCAGGCTGCACGGGATGTTTGGGAGGCGCCGCACTACAAGCCCCAGCAGCCCCATCACACTGCCGCTGCTCACCGGAGCAAGCAACAGCGCTAAGGGCCACAGGAGCCACCGCCACTGCCCCTGGCACTGGGCCACCCCCCCCTCCCACTAGGGGGCGGCGCACAGTACCAGGACCTGCTGGATCGCCCTCACTGTCCGGCCTTTCGGCCGATGCCTTCCCTGCACCATCCTTGCTACTACAAACAAGGCTGGTGCTCTGCGCCATGATGGAACGTGGCTTTGCACTCTCCCCGCACCCTGGCACCGGGTCCACTGCAGGACTCGTGCTGGGCTGGGCAACGGGGCCTACACGACAGGCTGGCACTGCTGCCCGCCCGGAGGGAACAGGGAGGGGACGAAACACCAGATTCACCTCCTGAGACGTCTTGGTCTTCTTGGGTCTCGTCTTCTTTCTCTTTAGGTCGTCATCTGGCATATCATCGCCGAAGGAGAAGTTCTGGAGGTGAACTGGGGACTCAAGCTGACGGATCTGAGCCATTAGCGCCCCCCCCTGGCCGCTGTCATCACTTTCCTCCTCCAGGTTGGCAGAGCCGCAGCCTGATGGTAATGGCGCTTGCTCCGCAGGCAGCCTGTCGTGCGAGGCCTGCTGGTGTTGGTGCAGGCCACCAGACGGACACGGCAGGTCTTCCTCATCCTCCTCATCATCGCCATCATCCGCCTGGATCTCAAGCCCCTTCAGCTTTCTCAGCTGCTCCTGGCGCATGTCATCAAACCGGGCGTCATTCTCCAGCTTTTCACGAAACGGACCGCTGTGCTCACGGATAAGATGACGCTTCTCCTGCAGAGCGGTGACCTCGGCTTTTAGTCTGTCTATGGTGTTAAGAAGATCAGACTTTTTCTTTCTCTGCGTAGCCACCCCCGCTAGGGCCAAGGTCTCCCTTATCTCCTCCTGGAGCCTCCTCAGCGCTTTTCCAGCTTCCTCGTACTCACGGAGGTGCTCAGCAATCCGGGAGCCATAGATGGAAGCAGACTCCCGGGCCTTAAGATCACCCCATGCTTTTTGCACACCCCCGTGAGCACCCAGCTTTTCAGCTGAACCACCCAGCTTTCCCGCACATACATCCAGCTTTCCAGGAGGAGCACTTAGGCTGATGTCACTTGCCTTGATCTTCTGTGTTCCGGAGACCTTGCGGCTTCCCTGGGTTTTGGGGGTGGCAGCCGAGGTCACATCGCTGCGTCCTTGGCTCCGGGCAGATCTTCTCACGCCATCAGTTTTGGCCGGTAACTTGCTTTTCCTGCCCCCCGCCGGCCTGGTCCGGGAGACAGGAGCCTGGGACTTTCCAGCTTGATTCATCCCAGAGAACCCACTCCCTCCCTGGGGAGGAGAGAGCAGGCCTGGGTGGATTGGGTTTGCTCCAGGTGGTGCAGAAGCTCAGCAGCACACAACCACACCCGTCAGTAGCTCACAGCAGAATGACAATGCACGCACTATTCTGCTGCTGGTGCAGTCACTGTGTACATACATGACATTACTTATCCTGTACTGATCCTGAGTTACATCCTGTATTATACCCCAGAGCTGCACTCACTATTCTGCTGCTGGTGCAGTCACTGTGTATATACATGACATTACTTATCCTGTACTGATCCTGAGTTACATCCTGTATTATACCCCAGAGCTGCACTCACTATTTTGCTGCTGGTGCAGTCACTGTGTACATACATGACATTACTTATCCTGTACTGATCCTGAGTTACATCCTGTATTATACTCCAGAGCTGCACTCACTATTGTGCTGCTGGTGCAGTCACTGTGTACATACATGACATTACTTATCCTGTACTGATCCTGAGTTACATCCTGTATTATACTCCAGAGCTGCACTCACTATTGTGCTGCTGGTGCAGTCACTGTGTACATACATGACATTACTTATCCTGTACTGATCCTGAGTTACATCCTGTATTATACTCCAGAGCTGCACTCACTATTCTGCTGGTGCAGTCACTGTGTACATACATGACATTACTTATCCTGTACTGATACTGAGTTACATCCTGTATTATACCCAGAGCTGCACTCACTATTCTGCTGCTGGTGCAGTCACTGTGTACATACATGACATTACTTATCCTGTACTGATCCTGAGTTACATCCTGTATTATACCCAGAGCTGCACTCACTATTCTGCTGCTGGTGCAGTCACTGTGTACATACATGACATTACTTATCCTGTACTGATCCTGAGTTACATCCTGTATTATACTCCAGAGCTGCACTCACTATCTGCTGCTGGTGCAGTCACTGTGTACATACATGACATTACTTATCCTGTACTGATCCTGAGTTACATCCTGTATTATACTCCAGAGCTGCACTCACTATTCTGGTGCTGGTGCAGTCACTGTGTACATACATGACATTACTTATCCTGTACTGATCCTGAGTTACATCCTGTATTATACCCCAGAGCTGCACTCACTATTCTGCTGGTGGTGCAGTCACTGTGTACATACATGACATTACTTATCCTGTACTGAACCTGAGTTACATCCTGTATTATACCCCAGAGCTGCACTCACTATTCTGCTGGTGCAGTCACTGTGTACATACATGACATTACTTATCCTTTATGTAACTTTCAAATTGTGTCGCAAGACAATGGACTTACATGCACCAGGAAGAAGAAGGTGAACTCCGGGGACCTGAGCGGGAAGCGACACATGCAGGATATCGGGTGCACGATCTTAGAGAATTGCGGACAGGGCGTTATACACAGACAATGCACTTTCAGGGAACTGCGTCGGACAGGTAAGTGGATGTGCCCCACTGTGTACATACATGATATTACTTATGCTGTACCCATCACGTGCAGCAGACGTCACTCAGGGAGGTTATGAGGGTCACATCTGTCCTCGGGGCGTCTGTTACTCATGCAGAAGGAGATTTGGGTAAAGATCTAATCCTGAAGAGGGGTTCAGATCCGGTAATGTATATAATGGTGAAATGGACCTAAGGAAAAAGAAAGTAAAAATATTACAAAACAAACACTCAACTTCTGTGATATTATCTGCAGTGTATCTAATCCTATCCTGTGTGATACTGTCTTCTGAGCTGTGTATCTAATCCTATCCTGTGTGATACTGTCTGCTGAGCTGTGTATCTAATCCCATCATGTCATGTATTATACTGACTTCTGAGCTATGTATCTAATCCTATCCTGTGTGATACTGTCTGCTGAGCTGTGTATCTAATCTTATCCTGTGTGGTACTGTTTGCTGAGCTGTGAATCTAATCCTATCCTGTGTGATACTGACTGCTGAGCTGTGTATCTAATCCTCTCCTGTGTGATACTGTCTGCTGAGCTGTGTATCTAATTCTATCTTGTGTGATACTGACTGCTGAGCTGTGTATCTAATTCTATCTTGTGTGATACTGACTGCACAGCTGTGTATCTAATCCCATCCTGTGTTATACTGTCTGTTGAGCTGTGTATCTAATCCCATACTGTGTGATACTGACTGGAACTGTGTATCTAATTCTATCTTGTGTGATACTGACTGCTGAGCTGTGTATCTAATCCCATCCTGTGTTATACTGTCTGTTGAGCTGTGTATCTAATCCCATACTGTGTGATACTGACTGGAACTGTGTATCTAATTCTATCTTGTGTGATACTGTCTGCTGAGCTGTGTATCTAATCCTCTCCTATGTGAAACTGTCTGCTTAGAGGCTCTTAATTAGTAAAGGGAGGCCGCTAGGGTCTTTTAATTAGTAAAGGGAGGCCGCTAGGGGCTCTTAATTAGTAAAGGGAGGCCGCTAGGGGCTCTTAATTAGTAAAGGGAGGCCGCTAGGGGCTCTTAATTAGTAAAGGGAGGCCGCTAGGGTCTTTTAATTAGTAAAGGGAGGCCGCTAGGGGCTCTTAATTAGTAAAGGGAGGCCGCTCGGGGCTCTTAATTAGTAAAGGGAGGCCGCTAGAGGTTTTTATTAGTAAAGGGAGGCCGCTAGGGTATTTTAATTAGTAAAGGGAGGCCGCTAGGGTCTTTTGATTAGTAAAGGGAGGTCGCTAGAGGTTTTTATTAGTAAAGGGAGGCCGCTAGGGTCTTTTGATTAGTAAAGGGAGGCCGCTAGAGGTTTTTATTAGTAAAGGGAGGCCGCTAGAGGCTCTTAATTAGTAAAGGGTGGCCGCTAGAGGTTTTTATTAGTAAAGGGAGGCCGCTAGGGTATTTTAATTAGTAAAGGGAGGCCGCTAGGGTCTTTTGATTAGTAAAGGGAGGTCGCTAGAGGTTTTTATTAGTAAAGGGAGGCCGCTAGGGTCTTTTGATTAGTAAAGGGAGGCCGCTAGAGGCTTTTATTAGTAAAGGGAGGCCGCTAGGGGTTTTTTATTAGTAAAGGGAGGCCGCTAGGGTCTTTTGATTAGTAAAGGGAGGCCGCTAGAGGCTTTTATTAGTAAAGGGAGGTCGCTAGAGGTTTTTATTAGTAAAGGGAGGCCGCTAGGGTCTTTTGATTAGTAAAGGGAGGTCGCTAGAGGTTTTTATTAGTAAAGGGAGGCCGCTAGGGTCTTTTGATTAGTAAAGGGAGGCCGCTAAAGGCTTTTATTAGTAAAGGGAGGCCGCTAGGGGTTTTTATTAGTAAAGGGAGGCCGCTAGGGGCTCTTAATTAGTAAAGGGAGGCCGCTAGGGTTTTTTGATTAGTAAAGGGAGGCCGCTAGAGGTTTTTATTAGTAAAGGGAGGCCGCTAGGGGTTTTTTATCAGTAAAGGGAGGCCGCTAGGGGTTTTTATTAGTAAAGGGAGGCCGCTAGAGGTTTTTATTAGTAAAGGGAGGCCGCTAGGGGTTTTTTATTAGTAAAGGGAGGCCACTAGGGGTTTTTTATTAGTAAAGGGAGGCCGCTAGGGGTTTTTTTATTAGTAAAGGGAGGCCGCTAGGGTCTTTTAATTAGTAAAGGGAGGCCGCTAGAGGTTTTTATTAGTAAAGGGAGGCCGCTAGGGGTTTTTTATTAGTAAAGGGAGGCCGCTAGGGGTTTTTTATTAGTAAAGGGAGGCCGCTAGGGGTTTTTTATTAGTAAAGGGAGGCCGCTAGGGGTTTTTTTATTAGTAAAGGGAGGCCGCTAGGGTCTTTTAATTAGTAAAGGGAGGCCGCTAGGGGTTTTTATTAGTAAAGGGAGGCCGCTAGAGGTTTTTATTAGTAAAGGGAGGGCGCTAGGGGTTTTTATTAGTAAAGGGAGGCCGCTAGGGGTTTTTTATTAGTAAAGGGAGGCCGCTGGGGGTTTTTTATTAGTAAAGGGAGGCCGCTAGGGTTTTTTTATTAGTAAAGGGAGGCCGCTAGAGGTTTTTATTAGTAAAGGGAGGCAGCTAGGGGCTTTTTATTAGTAAAGGGAGGCCGCTAGGGGTTTTTTATTAGTAAAGGGAGGCCGCTAGGGGCTCTTAATTAGTAAAGGGAGGCCGCTAGGGTCTTTTGATTAGTAAAGGGAGGCCGCTAGGGGCTCTTAATTAGTAAAGGGAGGCCGCTAGGGGCTCTTAATTAGTAAAGGGAGGCCGCTAGGGGCTCTTAATTAGTAAAGGGAGGCCGCTAGGGTCTTTTGATTAGTAAAGGGAGGCCGCTATGGTCTTTTGATTAGTAAAGGGAGGCCGCTAGAGGTTTTTATTAGTAAAGGGAGGCCGCTAGAGGTTTTTATTAGTAAAGGGAGGCCGCTAGGGGTTTTTTATTAGTAAAGGGAGGCCGCTAGGGGTTTTTTATTAGTAAAGGGAGGCCGCTAGGGGTTTTTTATTAGTAAAGGGAGGCCGCTAGGGTCTTTTAATTAGTAAAGGGAGGCCGCTAGGGGTTTTTATTAGTAAAGGGAGGCCGCTAGAGGTTTTTATTAGTAAAGGGAGGCCGCTAGAGGTTTTTATTAGTAAAGGGAGGCCGCTAGGGGTTTTTTATTAGTAAAGGGAGGCCGCTAGGGGTTTTTTATTAGTAAAGGGAGGCCGCTAGGGGTTTTTTATTAGTAAAGGGAGGCCGCTAGGGGTTTTCATTAGTAAAGGGAGGCCGCTAGGGGTTTTTTATTAGTAGAGGGAGGCCGCTAGGGGTTTTCATTAGTAAAGGGAGGCCGCTAGAGGTTTTTATTAGTAAAGGGAGGCCGCTAGAGGTTTTTATTAGTAAAGGGAGGCCGCTAGGGGTTTTTTATTAGTAGAGGGAGGCCGCTAGGGGTTTTCATTAGTAAAGGGAGGCCGCTAGAGGTTTTTATTAGTAAAGGGAGGCCGCTAGGGGTTTTTTATTAGTAAAGGGAGGCCGCTAGAGGTTTTCATTAGTAAAGGGAGGCCGCTAGGGGTTTTTTATTAGTAAAGGGAGGGCGCTAGGGGTTTTTTATTAGTAGAGGGAGGCCTTTTATGACTGTTTTAGTGTCATTTTGTGCTATTTTGGTTGGTGGTGTGCCCCAGGATTTTCTAAGTATAAAAAGTGTGCCGCGGCTCAAAAAAGGTTGAAAATCACTGGTCTAATGCGTTACTATGCTGTACAGTTACTAGCCTGTGTATCTTCAACTATCCAGTCTCACTCTCCTTATGTATCTAATCCTATGCGGTGATAGAGTACGCTGAGCTGTGTATCTAATCCTATGTGGTGTGATACAGTACGCTGAGCTGTGTATCTAATCCTATGTGGTGTGATACAGTACGCTGAGCTGTGTATGTAATCCTATCCTGTGTGATACTGACTGCTGAGCTGTGTATCTAATCCTATGTGGTGTGATACAGTACGCTGAGCTGTGTATCTAATCCTATCCTGTGTGATACTGACTGCTGAGCTGTGTATCTAATCCTATCCTGTGTGATACTGACTGCTGAGCTGTGTATCTAATCTTATCCTGTGTGGTACAGTCTGCTGAGCTGTGTATCTAATCCTATCCTGTGTGATACTAACTGCGGAGCTGTGTATCTAATCCTATTCTGTGTGATACACAGTTCAGCAGAATGTATCTAATCCTATCATGTGCGATACTGTCTGCTGAACTGTGTATCTAATCCTATTATGTGCAATAAAGTCTTCTGAGCTGTGTATCTAATCTATTATGTGTGATACTCTAGGGCTCTAGTGTGAAACAGTCTTAGTATCCTTGTGTATCTAATGCGATACTATGCTGTACAGTTACTAGCCTGTGTATCTTCAACTATCCAGTCTCACTCTCCTTATGTATCTAATCCTATGCGGTGATAGAGTACGCTGAGCTGTGTATCTAATCCTATGCGGTGATAGAGTACGCTGAGCTGTGTATCTAATCCTATGTGGTGATAGAGTACGCTGAGCTGTGTATCTAATCCTATGTGGTGTCATACTGTCTGCTGAGCTGTGTATCTAATCCTATGTGGTGTCATACTGTCTGCTGAGCTGTGTATCTAATCCTATCCTGTGTGATACTGACTGCTGAGCTGTGTATCTAATCCTATGTGGTGTGATAGAGTACGCTGAGCTGTGTATCTAATCCTATCCTGTGTGATACTGCCTGCTGAGCTGTGTATCTAATCCTATCCTGTGTGATACTGTCTGCTGAGCTGTGTATCTAATCCTATCCTGTGTGATACTGTCTGCTGAGCTGTGTATCTAATCCTATGTGGTGTGATAGAGTCCGCTGAGCTGTGTATCTAATCCTATCCTGTGTGATACTGCCTGCTGAGCTGTGTATCTAATCCTATCCTGTGTGATACTGTCTGCTGAGCTGTGTATCTAATCCTATGTGGTGTGATAGAGTACGCTGAGCTGTGTATCTAATCCTATCCTGTGTGATACTGCCTGCTGAGCTGTGTATCTAATCCTATGTGGTGTCATACTGTCTGCTGAGCTGTGTATCTAATCCTATGTGGTGTCATACTGTCTGCTGAGCTGTGTATCTAATCCTATCCTGTGTGATACTGACTGCTGAGCTGTGTATCTAATCCTATGTGGTGTGATAGAGTACGCTGAGCTGTGTATCTAATCCTATCCTGTGTGATACTGCCTGCTGAGCTGTGTATCTAATCCTATCCTGTGTGATACTGTCTGCTGAGCTGTGTATCTAATCCTATCCTGTGTGATACTGTCTGCTGAGCTGTGTATCTAATCCTATCCTGTGTGATACTGTCTGCTGAGCTGTGTATGTAATCCTATCCTGTGTGATACTCTCTGCTGAGCTGTGTATCTAATCCTATCCTGTGTGATACAGTCTGCTGAGCTGTGTATCTAATCCTATCCTGTGTGATACTGACTGCTGAGCTGTGTATCTAATCCTATCCTGTGTGATACTGACTGCTGAGCTGTGTATCTAATCTTATCCTGTGTGGTACAGTCTGCTGAGCTGTGTATCTAATCCTATCCTGTGTGATACTAACTGCGGAGCTGTGTATCTAATCCTATTCTGTGTGATACACAGTTCAGCAGAATGTATCTAATCCTATCATGTGCGATACTGTCTGCTGAACTGTGTATCTAATCCTATTATGTGCAATAAAGTCTTCTGAGCTGTGTATCTAATCTATTATGTGTGATACTCTAGGGCTCTAGTGTGAAACAGTCTTAGTATCCTTGTGTATCTAATGCGATACTATGCTGTACAGTTACTAGCCTGTGTATCTTCAACTATCCAGTCTCACTCTCCTTATGTATCTAATCCTATGCGGTGATAGAGTACGCTGAGCTGTGTATCTAATCCTATGCGGTGATAGAGTACGCTGAGCTGTGTATCTAATCCTATGTGGTGATAGAGTACGCTGAGCTGTGTATCTAATCCTATGTGGTGTCATACTGTCTGCTGAGCTGTGTATCTAATCCTATGTGGTGTCATACTGTCTGCTGAGCTGTGTATCTAATCCTATCCTGTGTGATACTGACTGCTGAGCTGTGTATCTAATCCTATGTGGTGTGATAGAGTACGCTGAGCTGTGTATCTAATCCTATCCTGTGTGATACTGCCTGCTGAGCTGTGTATCTAATCCTATCCTGTGTGATACTGTCTGCTGAGCTGTGTATCTAATCCTATCCTGTGTGATACTGTCTGCTGAGCTGTGTATCTAATCCTATGTGGTGTGATAGAGTCCGCTGAGCTGTGTATCTAATCCTATCCTGTGTGATACTGCCTGCTGAGCTGTGTATCTAATCCTATCCTGTGTGATACTGTCTGCTGAGCTGTGTATCTAATCCTATGTGGTGTGATAGAGTACGCTGAGCTGTGTATCTAATCCTATCCTGTGTGATACTGCCTGCTGAGCTGTGTATCTAATCCTATGTGGTGTCATACTGTCTGCTGAGCTGTGTATCTAATCCTATGTGGTGTCATACTGTCTGCTGAGCTGTGTATCTAATCCTATCCTGTGTGATACTGACTGCTGAGCTGTGTATCTAATCCTATGTGGTGTGATAGAGTACGCTGAGCTGTGTATCTAATCCTATCCTGTGTGATACTGCCTGCTGAGCTGTGTATCTAATCCTATCCTGTGTGATACTGTCTGCTGAGCTGTGTATCTAATCCTATCCTGTGTGATACTGTCTGCTGAGCTGTGTATCTAATCCTATGTGGTGTGATAGAGTCCGCTGAGCTGTGTATCTAATCCTATCCTGTGTGATACTGCCTGCTGAGCTGTGTATCTAATCCTATCCTGTGTGATACTGTCTGCTGAGCTGTGTATCTAATCCTATGTGGTGTGATAGAGTACGCTGAGCTGTGTATCTAATCCTATCCTGTGTGATACTGCCTGCTGAGCTGTGTATCTAATCCTATCCTGTGTGATACTGTCTGCTGAGCTGTGTATCTAATCCTATCCTGTGTGATACTGTCTGCTGAGCTGTGTATCTAATCCTATGTGGTGTGATAGAGTCCGCTGAGCTGTGTATCTAATCCTATACGGTGTAATACTCGCCCACTCCCGCGCAGGCCTCGTCTATTAGCAGCCCGCGGGCCCCGCCTCCACGCAGTGCTAGGCCCGCCCACCTGTTATGATTGGCTGTTGAGGAGCCTGTAGTGTGGATTGCACGTTGGAGCCTCCAGAGGGCGCTGTGATTTCTCGACTCCCGCGGAAACTTTACCTCAGAGATAAATGACGCCATGACAGGACATTCCCGCCTAAAATACACTTACCTCCAAGTCCTCGTTACTGACACCCCTGACCTCCCTCACCCAGGTATTATCAGTTATTTGTGAGAAAGTCGACCTTCACTCATCTTTCTCAGGCCCCTGAATGTCTGGAGGTCCTGAAGGTCTGGATTACGACCTTATACAGTGATTGCATTCCCAGGATGATTGGCAGGTGGATAGTCTGATAATGGCAGCCGTATTGGTTGTCATCCTACTTTCCCATCTTCCTGAATTACAGGTGCACAAGACATGGGAATGGATGTATAAGGCTTGTGTGGGCAGTAAAGATTACAGCACGTTATAGGATTGTAAGATCCCAGTAATGGTGTTCATTCTGCTTTTCCAGGGTCCTGAATGGCACATCTGAACAGACATGTAGTAATAAAGAGTTTGGGGATGGAAGATCAGGATTATGGGAAAGCTGAACACAACCTATTCCCACCATATTCATGGTCCTTCTGCTCAACCCTGTAGTAACATAAGGTCAGAGGACACCTGGAAGGGCCTACCATATGCATCCTACTTTACCAAAACCCTGAGTGGCAAATCTGGAATCACGGGTTGAACATTGTTAAAAATTTTAGATTTCTTAGTGTCTGTAAAGCTGAGTGACAACTTTGAAAGTGGACTGTGATACAGGCCATGCTGGTAGGCACCCAGCTTTCCTCATATCTGACAGGACATATAGAAGTGAAGGCACCTGCCTGGGATTTCTGGTAAGTATGCCCCCGGTTTGTGTGTATAGTGGAAGTTTGTCGGCTCCCTGCATCATCTGTCAGCTAAGCAAGCAATCTGTATGTACATAATGAGGCTTCCCGTAAGACATTGGATCACGTCATGCTTCTTCAGGAAACCTCCATCAGAGTGCCGCCATACGGAGAAAACCCCAGTGTTAACCCCTACCGATGTTAATACGCATAATTATAATTCCTTTATTTGTATGGCGCTCACAGATTACGCAGCGCTGCACAGAGCTACCAAATCAATCCCTGTCCCCAATGGGGCTCACAATCTAATCACTTACTAGTTTGTTTTTGGAGTGTTGGAGGAAACCCATGCAAACACGGAGAGAACATACAATTTCTTTGCAGCGCTGCAAGGCTGTAATGCTAACCACTGAGCCACCATGCCTCCCAATCACAAATAAAAGAACAAGTTCAATTGTTAGAATATTTGTATATGAGTGGTTGGAGGAGGCAGGACTCGCAGGCTTTCTCTATGAGGGGGAGCAGGACTCGCAGGCTTTCTCTATGAGTGGGAGGGGGAGCAGGACTCGCAGGCTTTCTCTATGAGTGGGAGGGGGAGCAGGACTCACAGGCTTTCTTTATGAGTGGGTGGAGGAAGCAGGACTCACAGGCTTTCTCTATGAGTGGGTGGAGGAAGCAGGACTCACAGGCTTTCTTTATGAGTGAGTGGAGGAAGCAGGACTCACAGGCTTTATGAGTGGGTGGAGGAATCAGGACTCACAGGCTTTCTCTATGCGTGGGTGGAGGAAGCAGGACTCTCAGGCTTTATGAGTGGGTGGAGGAAGCAGGACTCACAGGCTTTCTTTATGAGTGGGTGGAGGAAGCATGACTCACAGGCTTTCTTTATGAGTGGGTGGAGGAAGCAGGACTCACAGGCTTTCTTTATGAGTGGGTGGAGGAAGCAGGACTCACAGGCTTTCTCTATGAGTGCGAGGGGGGGCAGGATTCACAGGCTTTCTCTATGAGTGGGTGAAGGAAGCAGGACTCTCAGGCTTTCTTTATGAGTGGGTGGAGGAAGCAGGACTCACAGGCTTTCTTTATGAGTGGGTGGAGGAAGCAGGACTCACAGGCTTTCTTTATGAGTGGGTGGAGGAAGCAGGACTCACAGGCTTTCTCTATGAGTGGGTGAAGGAAGCAGGACTCAGAGGCTTTCTCTATGAGTGGGTGGAGGAAGCAGGACTCACAGGCTTTCTCTATGAGTGGTTGGAGGAAGCAGGACTCACAGGCTTTCTCTATAAGTGGGAGGAGGAACAAGGACTCACAGGCTTTCTCTATGAGTGGGTGGAGGAAGCAGGACTCACAGGCTTTCTCTATGAGTGGGAGGAGGAACAAGGACTCACAGGCTTTCTCTATGAGTGGGTGGAGGAAGCAGGACTCAGGCTTTCTCTATGAGTGGGTGAAGGAAGCAGGACTCACAGGCTTTCTCTATGAGTGGGTGGAGGAAGCAGGACTCACAGGCTTTCTCTGTGAGTGGGAGGTGGTAGCAGGACTCACAGGCTTTCTCTATAAGTGGGAGGAGGAACAAGGACTCACAGGCTTTCTCTATGAGTGGGTAGAGGAAGCAGGACTCAGCCTTTCTCTATGAGTGGGTGGAGGAAGCAGGACTCACAGGCTTTCTCTATGAGTGGGTGGAGGAAGCAGGACTCACAGGCTTTCTTTATGAGTGGGTGGAGGAAGCAGGACTCACAGGCTTTATGAGTGGGTGGAGGAAGCAGGACTCACAGGCTTTATGAGTGGGTGGAGGAATCAGGACTCAGGCTTTCTCTATGCGTGGGTGGAGGAAGCAGGACTCTCAGGCTTTCTTTATGAGTGGGTGGAGGAAGCAGGACTCACAGGCTTTCTTTATGAGTGGGTGGAGGAAGCATGACTCACAGGCTTTCTTTATGAGTGGGTGGAGGAAGCAGGACTCACAGGCTTTCTTTATGAGTGGGTGGAGGAAGCAGGACTCACAGGCTTTCTTTATGAGTGGGTGGAGGAAGCAGGACTCACAGGCTTTCTTTATGAGTGAGTGGAGGAAGCAGGACTCACAGGCTTTCTTTATGAGTGGGTGGAGGAAGCAGGACTCACAGGCTTTCTTTATGAGTGGGTGGAGGAAGCAGGACTCACAGGCTTTCTCTTTGAGTGGGTGGAGGAAGCAGGACTCACAGGCTTTCTCTGTGAGTGGGAGGTGGTAGCAGGACTCACAGGCTTTCTCTATGAGTGGGTGGAGGAAGCAGGACTCACAGGCTTTCTCTATGAGTGGGTGGAGGAAGCAGGACTCACAGGCTTTATGAGTGGGTGGAGGAATCAGGACTCAGGCTTTCTCTATGCGTGGGTGGAGGAAGCAGGACTCTCAGGCTTTCTTTATGAGTGGGTGGAGGAAGCAGGACTCAGGCTTTCTTTATGAGTGGGAGGGGGAGCAGGACTCACAGGCTTTCTCTTTGAGTGGGAGGGGGAAGCAGGACTCGCAGGCTTTTTCTATGAGTGGGAGGGGGAACAGGACTTGCAGGCTTTCTCTATGAGTGGGAGGGGGAGCAGGACTCACAGGCTTTCTCTATGAGTGGGAGGGGGAAGCAGGACTCGCAGGCTTTCTCTATGAGTGGGAGGGGGAGCAGGACTCGCAGGCTTTCTCTATGAGTGGGAGGGGGAGCAGGACTCACAGGCTTTCTCTATGAGTGGGAGGGGGAGCAGGACTCGCAGGCTTTCTCTATGAGTGGGAGGGGGAGCAGGACTCGCAGGCTTTCTTTATGAGTGGGAGGGGGAGCAGGACTCGCAGGCTTTCTTTATGAGTGGGAGGGGGAGCAGGACTCACAGGCTCTCTCTATGAGTGGGTGGAGGAAGCAGGACTCACAGGCTTTCTCTGTGAGTGGGAGGAGGAAGCAGGACTCACAGGCTCTCTCTATGAGTGGGAGGGGGAGCAGGACTCAGGGTTTCTCTATGAGTGGGAGGGGGAAGCAGGACTCGCAGGCTTTCTCTATGAGTGGGAGGGGGAGCAGGACTCGCAGGCTTTCTCTATGAGTGGGAGGGGGAGCAGGACTCACAGGCTTTCTCTATGAGTGGGAGGAAGAAGCAGGACTCGCAGGCTTTCTCTATGAGTGGGAGGGGGAGCAGGACTCGCAGGCTTTCTTTATGAGTGGGAGGGGGAGCAGGACTCACAGGCTCTCTCTATGAGTGGGTGGAGGAAGCAGGACTCGCAGGCTTTCTCTATGAGTGGGAGGGGGAGCAGGACTCACAGGCTTTCTCTATGAGTGGGAGGAGAAAGCAGGACTCACAGGCTTTCGGCTTTCTCTTGGTTGGTGGGTGAAGCAGAACTCAGGATTTCTCTAAAAATGTGAAGAGGAAGCAGGACTCTCAGGCTTTCTTTATGAGTGGGTGGAGGAAGCAGGACTCACAGGCTTTCTTTATGAGTGGGTAGAGGAAGCATGACTCACAGGCTTTCTTTATGAGTGGGTGGAGGAAGCAGGACTCACAGGCTTTCTTTATGAGTGGGTGGAGGAAGCAGGACTCACAGGCTTTCTTTATGAGTGGGTGGAGGAAGCAGGACTCACAGGCTTTCTTTATGAGTGAGTGGAGGAAGCAGGACTCACAGGCTTTCTTTATGAGTGAGTGGAGGAAGCAGGACTCACAGGCTTTCTTTATGAGTGGGTGGAGGAAGCAGGACTCACAGGCTTTCTTTATGAGTGGGTGGAGGAAGCAGGACTCACAGGCTTTCTCTATGAGTGGGTGGAGGAAGCAGGACTCACAGGCTTTCTCTGTGAGTGGGAGGTGGTAGCAGGACTCACAGGCTTTCTCTATGAGTGGGTGGAGGAAGCAGGACTCACAGGCTTTCTCTATGAGTGGGTGGAGGAAGCAGGACTCACAGGCTTTATGAGTGGGTGGAGGAATCAGGACTCAGGCTTTCTCTATGCGTGGGTGGAGGAAGCAGGACTCTCAGGCTTTATGAGTGGGTGGAGGAAGCAGGACTCAGGCTTTCTTTATGAGTGGGAGGGGGAAGCAGGACTCGCAGGCTTTTTCTATGAGTGGGAGGGGGAAGCAGGACTCGCAGGCTTTTTCTATGAGTGGGAGGGGGAACAGGACTTGCAGGCTTTCTCTATGAGTGGGAGGGGGAGCAGGACTCACAGGCTTTCTCTATGAGTGGGAGGGGGAAGCAGGACTCGCAGGCTTTCTCTATGAGTGGGAGGGGGAGCAGGACTCGCAGGCTTTCTCTATGAGTGGGAGGGGGAGCAGGACTCACAGGCTTTCTCTATGAGTGGGAGGGGGAGCAGGACTCGCAGGCTTTCTCTATGAGTGGGAGGGGGAGCAGGTCTCGCAGGCTTTCTTTATGAGTGGGAGGGGGAGCAGGACTCACAGGCTCTCTCTATGAGTGGGTGGAGGAAGCAGGACTCACAGGCTTTCTCTGTGAGTGGGAGGAGGAAGCAGGACTCACAGGCTCTCTCTATGAGTGGGAGGGGGAGCAGGACTCAGGGTTTCTCTATGAGTGGGAGGGGGAAGCAGGACTCGCAGGCTTTCTCTATGAGTGGGAGGGGGAGCAGGACTCGCAGGCTTTCTCTATGAGTGGGAGGGGGAGCAGGACTCACAGGCTTTCTCTATGAGTGGGAGGAAGAAGCAGGACTCGCAGGCTTTCTCTATGAGTGGGAGGGGGAGCAGGACTCGCAGGCTTTCTTTATGAGTGGGAGGGGGAGCAGGACTCACAGGCTCTCTCTATGAGTGGGTGGAGGAAGCAGGACTCGCAGGCTTTCTCTATGAGTGGGAGGGGGAGCAGGACTCACAGGCTTTCTCTATGAGTGGGAGGAGAAAGCAGGACTCACAGGCTTTCGGCTTTCTCTTGGTTGGTGGGTGAAGCAGAACTCAGGATTTCTCTAAAAATGTGAAGAGAAAGCAGGACTCGCAGGCTTCCTCTATAGGCGTGACATTATTAATACATTTTTTTTAAATTAAACAACTAAATGACATTGTACTGAATATAGCCACATTTGGCCCCTTTATCAGATAGAATAGAAGACCTGACAGATCAGTGGTAAGTACCTGCCAACCTGCGGGCTTGCTTTACCTCTGGGATGTCTATTCTGAGGTTGCAAATGTAACAAAACCTGACGGCTACTGCACACTCAGTGCTTTCTCCAGAGCTGCATGGTATCTGGGAATGGGGTTACAGGGTCACAGTTCTGCTCCGTCATTTCCATTTATGTGTATTATGCACAAGTGGAATCTCACCTGGATAGGAACCTCAACCCCAACACTATGTGCCTGCCCTGATGTAGCACTCCAGCAGTGAAGGGGTGGATGATAAACGCCTCATTATATACAGGCGGTATTATACATGTACAAGGTGACCCCATTATCCTCCAGCAGCATTGATTCTGCAGCACTGTGCACACGTGACTCCCTGGCATTAGCAGAATCGATGCTCTGACTCTTCGTTGTGTCTTGATTCCTGGGTAATTGTCCCCAGTGTGATGTGCCCGGCTTACAGCTAGGATTGGGCTCTCACCACACGCGCCTGGCAGCTGTTCTGGAGGTCACCAAATGTCACAGCGGCTCCCAAAATCACAGCAGGCCCGAAATATTGTACGAGAGGATTGTGGATGTTCTTCGGTGTGTATGTATAGTATACACACTGTATATATAGTAGCAATTCTTTCGGATTGTAGATCCAGGATTTATACAGATAGAAACAGAACTTGCAAAAAAAATTAAAAACAGAATTTTGGTTCAATGTAAACACATGCAACTTCCCAAATTGACCACTTTCACATTGGGGCACATTTACTAAGCTCCGGGCACCAGTTTTCTGTTGGACTTTGAAAGTTCTTTCTAGTGCTAACTGCTTGCACAGGTATTTAACTCCTTTCGGACCGTCTGCTTACTTTAGACGTCAAAGGGCGCAAGTTCCAAGTAAAGATGTCGCTGCAGTTTTCTACTGCACCCTCGCCAGCGGGAGACCCTAGAAAGACGCTACATGCGGCTCATTTGACCATCGGGTCTAAAGGGGTTTACCAGAGTTGCTGAGTACAGCTCTGATCAGAATCCCCAATCACAGGTGGTGGTTTTCCTCTGTAACTGAGGGTGCGGTCACACGTCGTGTTTAACGCATGCGTTTAAAAACGCATTGCAATAGCTGTAGAGTGATTTGCCTAATTAAACAGCTGCTAACACCTGTGTTTACAAAACGCAACCGTTAACATCATGGTTAACGCATGTGGTTGTTAACGCATTGTCAACGCATGCCTTAACATCGCGGTTAACGCATGCGTTTTGTAAACACAAGTGTTAAGAGGTGTTTAATTAGGCAAATCACTCTTCAGCTATTCCAATGTGTTTTTAAACGCATGCGTTAAACGCGACGTGTGACCGCACCCTGAGGGTGCAGTCACACGTTGCAGTTAAAACTGCATCGCAGTTAGTTTTGAGGTGGTTTTAGGTGCGGTTTTGTCAATTTCACAGGTGAAAGACATGAACTGAATGGGTGAATTTGATTTTGAAGGAGTAAGCTGTTCCACAAATTTCATTCACCTGTTGATTTGATGTCTTTCACTTGTTAAAATAAGTAATACCACCTAAAACCAACCCAAAACTAATTGCGTGTGACCGCATCCTGACGTTTGTTCTTAAGTTTAATTTGTATGTAAGCCGAAACGGGTATATTTTATAATTATAGCTCCAGGCGAAATTTTTTTTTGTCCCTGGGAGTTAAGTGCTGGCATGGGAACAAGGATCATCTATAAAACTTTGTTACAGATGACTCCGTGTGACTTCTTGCTTCTCTCATGGACGCGGCCATGTTTGCTTCTTGCAGGCGCATATATGACGCGGCCGCTGCTGACGTCATAGTATGCACGGCCAGGAAGAAAACATGGCCGCGTCCATCAGAGAAGAAAGAAGAGGAGCACGGAGAAGAAAGAAGAAGGGATGCGCTGACATTGGGGACATGGATGAGCCGCGCTGACATAGGAGGACCCACTTTTTTAAGTGGATACATTTTTTTTGTAATAGACTCATGTATAAGCCGAGGGGACGTTTTTCAGCACATTTTTTGTGCTGAAAAACCCGGCTTATACACGAGTATATACGGTACTAAAGATAACAAAATCACACATACTCTAATTCACATAAATGCAGCATTTCACGGATATAAGACCTACCTGCCTCTATCAGTCCTGCTGTTCACAATTTCAGTTGCCACGACCCTGTAATTTCTGACTGGGCCGGGTGGCTGCCATCTTGGATTTCTGTGTGAGATCGTGCAGATGAGATTTCTGTCTCTCTCTGCTGTGTGGCTGTATCCCCGCCTCCTGCACGGAGCTCAGAGACATTGATTACATCCTGCCAGGAGAAAGTGAGCAGAGAGAGAGGCTGCAAACTACAAGGAGATAAGTGATCCAAGGGAAGGGGGAGGCAGGCACATATCTGTGAGATGTAGCAGAGCTGATAGTGTTACAGTAAAAGTCTGCAGCCTTTGTGTAATAGGCATCTCATCATCTCTGATAATATAACTACATTGTCACCCCACAGAACTAGATGGATAGTAATGTGTCTGCTAAGAGAGGCCACGCCCACACCCTGGGATTTTTCACAGAGCAGCAGAGAGAGAGAGAGGAGCAAAAACAGCAATAAAACAGTAAATTGTAAAGGTAGGGGTTAAAATTATATTGTGATAACATCACTAGGGGATTGAAATGGGAGAATTTTCTTTTGTGGGAAAACCCCTTTAGTTACATACAGTTACATACAAGTGCTCCAAGACTGTGATTGATAGTTCTGCACGGTCAAGTAAGAGAAGATTGAGTCCTCGAAGAAACGTAGAATGTGTATTGTCCTTACATTTATATATAAACCCTGGTCATGGTTTTAAGGTGGTCTCAGGCGCTTTATGATCCATTTTAAAGATATTTCCTCGGTGTAACAGGTAACCCTCAGGGTGAAGACACACGTGGCGTTTCTGGGCCGTTTTTAGATCGTTAAAACCGCATGCGTTGAAAAAAGCATGCGGTTTTGTCTGTTTTTAATTGCGCAACTTCGAAAAACCGGACAAAAACGCATGCATTTTTTAAAAAACTGTTGCGTTTTTAACGATCTGAAAACCCACTAACTAAAAACGGCCTAAAAATGCCGCGTGTGTCTTCACCCTCAGGGTGATGTCACACATGGCGTTTTGAATGCGTTGAAACACATGTGTTAGGACGTGTGCGTCAGATTACATGGGTTTTTTAATCATATACAGGCAGGGTTACATACAAGATAGGGTCTGTAGGTTTGTTCTTGAGTTGAATTTGTATGTAAGTCGGAACTGTATATTTTATCATTGTAATCCCAGCCAGAACTTTTTTGGTCTCTGACAATTGGATTTTAAAAATGTTGGGCTGTCATAAGAACCAGGATTAACAATAAAGCTTCATTACAGACGCCTGTGATAACTGTTAAAGCTGATTATTGTAGCCTAGGACTAAAGTACAATAAATTACCAATATCCAGTGGTCCGGTTGTAACTAGGGGTCGTATGTAAGTCAAGTGTTCTTAAGTAGGGGACCGCCTGTAATGCGTTTGGGTACACTGGAAGCATTTTTTTTCATTGCTGTAAGTGTAAGCGGCTGTGTAAACACTTTCACATCTGCTTACACTTAGAGCAATGAAGAAAAACGCTTCCAGAGTAGCGAGAAGAAGAATAGAGCGTCAGGTTAAGTGTGCACACTGAGGCTCCATTTATCCTGTATGGCTAACAATATTTCATCTAATAGACAGTGAATGGAAGAGCCTGGCACATTCACAATTATCCCTCCATTCCTGGGTGGGTAAGGACCCACATACTCGTGATGTGTGGGGTCTTCTAGCACTGATCAGCACGTTATCTCCTGACCTATGTAAGTGAATAACATGGAATCTTGGGATCATCTCTTTGATAATCCTATCTGAGATGGTCTAGGGTAGTACAGGGGTTAATTACACACTAATGAAGGTGATTAGTACCTATATAACAGGAGACAATGTGGAGGATGAGGATACACTGCCACTCCAGTGATGTTTGGGAGCCTGATCCCCCACCTCCCCCCTCTCCCTGCTTAGTGTTATGCCACCAGATGTTTGGCAGAGCGGGCTCCACAGGTGGCATGCCTGTCACGCATCATCTTGGCACTTCTGTCTGCAGGCTGCAGAGTCTCAGCTGCCAATATGCTGGTCGCTGTCCAAGGTCCTGAAAATCAGCGGCAAGGACTCAGCATGTATCCCTCAAACAATATGAGATGTGTCCGCCACAAATCTGGAGCTTTTTTGCAGCTACAAGGCCGTCCCCAGATAGAGGAACACAGAACAATGAAATGGGTTAGCCCTAGTCAACAGAGCTTGCATTCTATTATTTAGTTTAGTTACAGTGCAGTTATGATCAGCAGGATATTAAATGGAGGTGTTGCTGGTCATTTATCAAGTAGAGGGTAATAGATTGTATTCCCCCTCCCCTGTACAGTCTCCTCTCCCCAGGATGAAATGGTTGATAACAGAGAGTAATAGATTGTATCCCCCCTGTACAGTCTCCTCTCCCCAGGATGAAATGACTGATAACAGAGAGTAATAGATTGTATCCTCCCTGTACAGTCTCCTATCCCCGGGATGTAATGGCTGATAACAGAGAGTAATAGATTGTATCCTCCTGTACAGTCTCCTCTCCCCGGGGTGTAATGGCTGATAACAGAGAGTAATAGATTGTATCCCCCCCCTGTACAGTCTCCTCTCCCCAGGATGAAATGACTGATAACAGGGAGTAATAGATTGTATCCCCCCGGGTTGTAATGGTTGATAACAGAGAGTAATAGATTGTATCCCCCCCCCCTGTACAGTCTCCTCTCCCCGGGATGTAATGGCTGATAACAGAGAGTAATAGATTGTATCCCCCTGTACAGTCTCCTCTCCCCGGGGTGTAATGGCTGATAACAGAGAGTAATAGATTGTATCCCCCCTGTACAGTCTCCTCCCCCCGGGATGAAATGACTGATAACAGGGAGTAATAGATTGTATCCCCCCTGTACAGTCTCCTCTCCCCGGGGTGTAATGGCTGATAACAGAGAGTAATAGATTGTACCCCCCCTGTACAGTCTCCTCTCCCCGGGATGTAATGGCTGATAACAGAGAGTAATAGATTGTACCCCCCCTGTACAGTCTCCTCTCCCCAGGATGAAATGACTGATAACAGGGAGTAATAGATTGTATCCCCCCCCCCCTGTACAGTCTCCTCTCCCCAGGATGAAATGACTGATAACAGGGAGTAATAGATTGTATCCCCCCCCTGTACAGTCTCCTCTCCCCAGGATGAAATGACTGATAACAGGGAGTAATAGATTGTATCCCCCCCCCCCCCCTGTACAGTCTCCTCTCCCCAGGATGAAATGACTGATAACAGGGAGTAATAGATTGTACCCCCCCTGTACAGTCTCCTCTCCCCAGGATGAAATGACTGATAACAGAGAGTAATAGATTGTATTCCCCTGTACAGTCTCCTCTCCCCAGGATGAAATGGTTGATAACAGAGAGTAATAGATTGTATCCCCCTGTACAGTCTCCTCTCCCCGGGGTGTAATGGCTGATAACAGAGAGTAATAGATTGTATCCCCCCTGTACAGTCTCCTCTCCCCGGGATGTAATGGCTGATAACAGAGAGTAATAGATTGTATCCCCCCTGTACAGTCTCCTCTCCCCGGGGTGTAATGGCTGATAACAGAGAGTAATAGATTGTATCCCCCCTGTACAGGCTCCTCTCCCTGGGGTGTAATGGCTGATAACAGAGAGTAATAGATTGTATCCCCCCCTGTACAGTCTCCTCTCCCTGGGGTGTAATGGCTGATAACAGAGAGTAATAGATTGTATCCCCCCCTGTACAGTCTCCTCTCCCTGGGGTGTAATGGCTGATAACAGAGAGTAATAGATTGTATCCCCCCTGTACAGTCTCCTCTCCCTGGGGTGTAATGGCTGATAACAGAGAGTAATAGATTGTATCCCCCCCTGTACAGTCTCCTCTCCCTGGGATGTAATGGCTGATAACAGAGAGTAATAGATTGTATATCCCCCCCCCCCCCTGTACAGTCTCCTCTCCCCGGGATGTAATGGCTGATAACAGAGAGTAATAGATTGTATCCCCCCCTGTACAGTCTCCTCTCCCCGGGATGTAATGGCTGATAGCAGAGAGTAATAGATTGTATCCCCCCCTGTACAGTCTCCTCTCCCCGGGATGTAATGGCTGATAACAGAGAGTAATAGATTGTATCCCCCCTGTACAGTCTCCTCTCCCTGGGGTGTAATGGCTGATAACAGAGAGTAATAGATTATATCCCCCCCTGTACAGTCTCCTCTCCCTGGGGTGTAATGGCTGATAACAGAGAGTAATAGATTGTATCCCCCCCTGTACAGTCTCCTCTCCCCGGGATGTAATGGCTGATAACAGAGAGTAATAGATTGTATCCCCCCTGTACAGTCTCCTCTCCCCGGGATGTAATGGCTGATAACAGAGAGTAATAGATTGTATCCCCCCCTGTACAGTCTCCTCTCCCCGGGATGTAGTGGCTGATAACAGAGAGTAATAGATTGTATCCCCCCCCCTGTACAGTCTCCTCTCCCCGGGATGTAGTGGTTGATAACAGAGAGTAATAGATTGTATCCCCCCCCTGTACAGTCTCCTCTCCCCGGGGTGTAATGGCTGATAACAGAGAGTAATAGATTGTATCCCCCTGTACAGTCTCCTCTCCCCGGGATGTAATGGCTGATAACAGAGAGTAATAGATTGTATCCCCCTGTATAGTCTCCTCTCCCCGGGATGTAATGGCTGGTAACAGAGAGTAATAGATTGTATCCCCCCTGTACAGTCTCCTCTCCCCGGGATGTAATGGCTGATAACAGAGAGTAATAGATTGTACAGGGGGGATACAGTCTCCTCTCCCTGGGGTGTAATGGCTGATAACAGAGAGTAATAGATTGTATCCCCCCCTGTACAGTCTCCTCTCCCTGGGGTGTAATGGCTGATAACAGAGAGTAATAGATTGTATCCCCCCCTGTACAGTCTCCTCTCCCCGGGATGTAATGGCTGATAACAGAGAGTAATAGATTGTATCCCCCCTGTACAGTCTCCTCTCCCCGGAATGTAATGGCTGATAACAGAGAGTAATAGATTGTATCCCCCCTGTACAGTCTCCTCTCCCCGGGATGTAATGGCTGATAACAGAGAGTAATAGATTGTATCCCCCCTGTACAGTCTCCTCTCCCCGGGATGTAATGGCTGATAACAGAGAGTAATAGATTGTATCCCCCCCTGTACAGTCTCCTCTCCCCGGGATGTAATGGCTGATAACAGAGAGTAATAGATTGTATCCCCCCTGTACAGTCTCCTCTCCCCGTGATGAAATGGCTGATAACAGAGAGTAATAGATTGTATCCCCCCTGTACAGTCTCCTCTCCCCGTGATGAAATGGCTGATAACAGAGAGTAATAGATTGTATCCCCACCTCCCCTGTACAGTCTCCTCTCCCCGGGATCTAATGGCTGATAACAGAGAGTAATAGATTGTATCCCCCTGTACAGTCTCCTCTCCCCGGGGTGTAATGGCTGATAACAGAGAGTAATAGATTGTATCCTCCCTGTACAGTCTCCTCTCCCCTGTGATGAAATGGCTGATAACAGAGAGTAATAGATGGTATCCCCCCTGTACAGTCTCCTCTCCCCGGGATGTAATGGCTGATAACAGAGAGTAATAGATTGTATCCCCCCTGTACAGTCTCCTCCCCCCGGGATGTAATGGCTGATAACAGAGAGTAATAGATTGTATCCCCCCTGTACAGTCTCCTCTCCCCGGGGTGTAATGGCTGATAACAGAGAGTAATAGATTGTATCCCCCCTGTACAGTCTCCTCTCCCCGGGATGTAATGGCTGATAACAGAGAGTAATAGATTGTATCCCCCTGTACAGTCTCCTCTCCCCGGGATGTAATGGCTGATAACAGAGACTAATAGATTGTATCCCCCCTGTACAGTCTCCTCTCCCCTGGGTGTAATGGCTGATAACAGAGAGTAATAGATTGTATCCCCCCTGCAGAATCTTCACCTGCAGAATGTGATGGTGCCAGGATCTCTGTGCCAGCACGACCCATAAATCTCATCAGCCATTCCAAGGCCTCCATGTAAGGACAAAGAATTTATTATCTCTGTCACCACTATTATCTGCCAGAGCAGCTACTACACCAGGGAAGAGATTGACGCTGGCACATTAACATCATGCCTTTGATTCACTTATCAGGATATGAGAATGAGTAAAGAAGCAGAGGATCTCCTCCACCCCCGACTATTGCCTTTTCATTCCAGAGATGTTCCATGAGGTCTGCAGATCATTTCTAGTAAACCAAATGGTCAATAAGACAAAACCAGCCCTGCAGGTAACATACATATTCTTTACCATACCAAGCAGCAATAGCGCTACTACTGTATAATACTGCCCCCTATGTACAAGAATATAACTACTATAATACTGCCCCCTATGTACAAGAATATAACTACTATAATACTGCCCCTATGTACAAGAATATAACTACTATAATACTGCCCCCTATGTACAAGAATATAACTACTATAATACTGCCCCCTATGTACAAGAATATAACTACTATAATACTGCCCCCTATGTACAAGAATATAACTACTATAATACTGCCCCCTATGTACAAGAATATAACTACTATAATACTGCCCCCTATGCACAGGAATATAACTACTATAATACTGCCCCCTATGTACAGGAATATAACTACTATAATACTGCCCCCTATGTACAGGAATATAACTACTATAATACTGCCCCCTATGTACAAGAATATAACTACTATAATACTGCCCCCTATGCACAGGAATATAACTACTATAATACTGCCCCCTATGTACAGGAATATAACTACTATAATACTGCCCCCTATGTACAAGAATATAACTACTATAATACTGCCCCCTATGTACAAGAATATAACTACTATAATACTTCCCCCTTGTTAGGATCAGTGGATCCTCTGGCCCACCGCGGGAGATGTAACTAGCCAACACCCGGAACCGGAGCCTAGCGGCACCTGGTTTTTACCAGAGCCCGCCGCAAAGCGGGTTGGACTTGCTGCGGCAGGATACCACTAGGTCGTTCCCAGGTGTGACTAGCCCACGGTGGCAGCCGAGGTCGAGGTACCTTAACGGATGACAAACTCGTAGTCGGGTCCAGGCACAGGGTCAGGGCAGGCGGCAGAGATGCAACGTCAGGTTCAAGTCCGGGGTCAGCAACAGGAGGTCCAGGCAGGAGGGAACGGGAACACAGGCACACAGCAACAGGGAGGAACACAGGTAACACGGCAACACAGAACTCAGGAACGGGAACACACAGGAAAACACTGGAACGCAGGAATACAGGAATACGCAGGAACACAGCAATACTCGCTAGGAAGCTTTCTCTAAGGCTAAGAGGCACAAAGATCCGGCAGGGAATGATGGGAAACAAAGGGTTATATACAAAACAGGAAATGACCAATACTAATCACCTGTGCGCTGGCCCTTTAAATCTTGAGGCAGTGCCGCGCGCGCGCCCTAGGGAGCGGGGCCGCGCGCGAGACCCAGTCCGGACGGGAGCGGGAGCCAGGAGAGGTGAGTGCACCGGAGCAGCAGTGGGGCAGCGGAGGGAGGCACGGGTGCACCCGCGATCCGCGATATGGATCGCGGGGGTGCCCGCAACGGAGGCACGGGTGCACCCGCGATCCGCGGTATGGATCGCGGGGGTGCCCGTGACAGTACCCCCCCCCTTCGGCCTCCCCCTCTTCTTTTTGGTCCCAAGAAACCTCTGGAGGAGAGTCCGATCAAAAATATTCTCTTCAGGCTCCCAGGATCTCTCCTCAGGCCCGAACCCCTTCCAATCTACAAGGAAGAACCGCTTACCCCTTACGAACTTCATGTCCAGAACCTCCTTGACCTCATATACATCTGGAGAATCAGCCTCAGGAGCCGGAGGAGGGGATTGCTGGGAGAAGCGGTTCAAGACGACTGGCTTCAGGAGGGATACATGAAAGGAGTTCGGGATGCGCATAGATGGAGGAAGGCGGAGCTTGTATGCCACTTGATTAATGCGCTTGATTACCTCAAAGGGGCCAAGGAACCGGGGCCCAAGTTTATAGCTGGGTATCTTAAGCCGGACGTATCTGGAGGATAGCCATACTTTGTCACCAGGAGAGAAGACAGGAGGAGCTCGGCGTCTTTTATCAGCCTGGGTCTTGGTACGGTCTGAAGCTCGTAGAAGGGACTGGCGGGTCTGGTCCCAAACAGCCTTGAGATCCTGCACCAGATCCTCCACCGCAGGGACAACAGAGGGAGTAGACAGCGGGAGAGGTGGGCGAGGAATACGTCCATAGACCACGAAGAACGGAGCCGAACCAGTAGATCCCGAGTCCAGAGAATTGTAAGAGAACTCAGCCCAAGGTAGAAGGTCAGTCCAATTGTCTTGACGGGCTGAGACGAAGTGGCGCAAGTAGCAGCCCAAAGTCTGGTTCACCCTCTCTACTTGACCATTCGACTGAGGGTGGTAAGCAGAAGAAAAGTCAAGGATGACCTGCAGTTGGTTACATAAAGAACGCCAGAATTTAGAGACAAACTGGACTCCTCGATCGGACACAATGTGAAGCGGAAGGCCATGCAGACGGAAGATATGTTTGAAGAACAAACTGGCAAGCTGTGGAGAAGACGGAAGACCTGGAAGGGGAACAAAATGGGACATTTTGGAAAACCGGTCCGTCACCACCCAGATGACAGTATTGCCCGAGGAGACAGGCAAATCAGTAACAAAGTCCATTGCCACGTGAGACCACGGGCGACTGGGTATCGGCAACGGGAGTAACAGTCCAGCCGGTTTGAGACGAGAGGCTTTATTGCGGGCACAGGAGGAGCAGGATCCCACAAACTCCCGAACATCTTTGACCAGGTCTGGCCACCAGTAATAGCGGGAGATGAGGGCCAAGGAGCGCTGCACCCCAGGGTGCCCAGCCAGACGAGAAGAATGTCCCCAAGACAGAATCCTCTTCCTGAGAGCAGGTCTAACATACGTCTTGCCAGGAGGCAGCTGCCGAAGGTCCACCGGAGCTGCAACAACAAGTTGATCAGGAGAAATTATGTGCCGAGGAACTGGTTCATCTCCAACAACATCTGACGAACGGGACAGAGCATCAGCCTTGATATTCTTGTCTGCCGGACGAAAATGAATCAGCAAGTCGAAGCGGGAGAAGAACAAAGACCACCGGGCTTGCCTGGGATTCAGGCGCTGGGCTGTCTGGAGGTACAGAAGATTCTTGTGGTCAGTGTACACACAAACAGGATGGAGAGCTCCCTCCAGAAGATATCGCCATTCTTCAAGAGCAAGTTTGATGGCTAATAGTTCTCTGTCTCCAATGGAATAATTTCTCTCAGCAGGAGAAAAAGTCTTGGAAAAGAAACCGCAAGTCAAAGTTCGGCCCTTGGGCCCTTTCTGAGTGAGCACCGCTCCAGCTCCTATGGAGGATGCGTCCACCTCCAGAAGAAAGGGTTTGTCCGTATCTGGCCTAGAGAGTACGGGAGCCGAGGAGAAAGCAGACTTTAACTTGGAGAAGGCCATTTCAGCAGCTGGAGACCAGGCACGTGGATTGGCACCCTTCTTGGTGAGCGCCACGATGGGGGACACCAGAGTGGAGAAATGGGGAATAAACTGACGGTAATAGTTCGCAAACCCCAGGAACCTCTGTATGGCTCGGAGACCCTCTGGACGTGGCCACTGAAGAACTGCAGACAGCTTCGCGGGATCCATCTGAAGGCCTCTGTTGGAAATTATGTAACCAAGGAAGGGAAGGCAGTGCTGGTGAAACAGGCATTTTTCTAACTTGGCATAGAGGTGATTGGCACGAAGTCGACCTAGAACTTGTCGTACGTGTGCCTGGTGGGACTCAAGGTCTGGAGAGTACACCAAGATGTCATCGAGGTAGACCACGACACAAGTATAAAGAAGGTCCCGAAAAATGTCGTTCACAAACTCCTGAAAAACAGCAGGGGCATTACACAGTCCAAAGGGCATCACTAGGTACTCAAAGTGCCCGTCACGGGTGTTAAACGCCGTCTTCCACTCATCACCTTTGCGGATCCGGATGAGATTGTAAGCACCACGGAGGTCCAGCTTGGAGAACACCTTGGAACCACGTAGGCGATCAAAGAGTTCTGTAATCAACGGCAGAGGGTAACGGTTTTTTACCGTGATCTTATTCAGCCCACGATAGTCTATACAGGGACGTAGGGAGCCGTCCTTCTTGGTAACGAAGAAAAACCCTGCGCCAGCCGGAGAGGAGGACTTGCGTATAAAACCCCTCTGCAGATTCTCCTTGATGTAGTCGGACATGGCTAGAGACTCAGGTACTGAAAGAGGGTAGACACGACCTCTGGGAGGAGTGGCGCCAGGAAGAAGATCCACAGGGCAATCATAGGGACGATGTGGTGGTAGAATCTCCGCCTGCTTCTTGGAGAAAACGTCCGAAAAGTCCCGATAACAAGCTGGCAGACCCTCCAGAGACTTGGGAGCCAGAGTCGAAGTCCTCACAGGTAGCGGACGGGGAACCTGCATACAACGTGAAGCACAGTTCGGACCCCAACGGAGGATATGCCCGGAGGACCAGTCCAGTACAGGGGCATGAAGCTGCAACCAGGGGAGACCCAGCAGTAGAGCAGATGTGCTTTGGGGCAGCACAAAAAACGAAAGTCTCTCTTGATGTAGGGCACCAACTTGCAGAAGCAGGGGCTCTGTGCGAAACCAGATGGGTACGGAGAGAATCTGACCATTGACCGAGGCAATAGACAATGGCTTCTCAAGACGAACCACCGGGAAGTGATGCCGAGAGACCAAGGCTGCATCCACGAAGTTCGCTGTAGAGCCCGAGTCCAGGAAGGCAGTAACCTGGATCTGGGTACCGGTGCCAACGCTGAGGAGCACGGGAAGAGTCAGACGTGGAGAAGCTGTATTTACACCAAGGGACGCTTCTCCCAAGAAGCCTAGGTGCTGGCGTTTCCCGGACGCTGAGGACGGACAGGACAGGAACCAATGAAATGCTCAGGGCTGGCACAGTACAGACATAGGTTCTCCTGTCGGCGTCTTGAACGCTCACGTAGAGTGAGCCGGGTTCGGTCAACCTGCATGGGTTCCTCAGCAGAAGATTCAGGCGGACCCTGGAGCGGCCTTTGGAAGACTGGCGCCAGGCGAGGAATGCGTCTAACACGGCCTTGGGGATACTCGGAGCGTAGTTCCTCAGCTCGCTCCTTAAACCGAACATCAATTCGAGTGGCCAAGGTGATGAGGTCACTCAGAGTAGATGGAAGATCCCGAGCTGCCAGTGCGTCCTTGACCTGCGCAGAGAGCCCTTTCTTAAATGTAGCGATGAGGGCTGCATCGTTCCACGCAAGTTCAGAAGCCAGGGTGTGGAATTGAACTGCGTACTCTCCCACCGATGAGTTGCCCTGACGCAAGTTCAACAATGCAGACTCCGCAGAGGAGGCTCGTGCTGGTTCCTCGAAGACAGACCGGAACTCTGACAGAAACGCAGTGAGGTTAGACACAACCGGGTCATCTCTGTCCCAAAGCGGAGTAGCCCAGGCCAGGGCTTTCCCGGAAAGAAGGCTGAGGACAAATGCCACCTTGGACCGCTCTGTGGCAAATTGCGACGGCATCAGTTCTATGTGCAAGGAGCACTGGGTTATGAAGCCCCTGCACATCTTTGGATCTCCATCGTACTTGCCGGGCAAAGAGAGGCGTAGCCTGGGTTCAGCAGCAGGAAGATAAGCCGGAGCAGCAGGGGTCGCAGCGGCCGCTTCAGGAGACTGTTGCTGATGTTGGGTAGCAAGTAGTTGTTGGAGCATGGCGGTGACTTGCTCTAGCTGATTCCGCTGTGCTGCAATCTGCCGGGACTGGTGGATCACGATGGTGGCGAGATCAGGCTGACTGGGAGAAGGAGCCTCGGCGGGATCCATGGCCGGATCTTACTGTTAGGATCAGTGGATCCTCTGGCCCACCGCGGGAGATGTAACTAGCCAACACCCGGAACCGGAGCCTAGCGGCACCTGGTTTTCACCAGAGCCCGCCGCAAAGCGGGTTGGACTTGCTGCGGCAGGATACCACTAGGTCGTTCCCAGGTGTGACTAGCCCACGGTGGCAGCCGAGGTCGAGGTACCTTAACGGATGACAAACTCGTAGTCGGGTCCAGGCACAGGGTCAGGGCAGGCGGCAGAGATGCAACGTCAGGTTCAAGTCCGGGGTCAGCAACAGGAGGTCCAGGCAGGAGGGAACGGGAACACAGGCACACAGCAACAGGGAGGAACACAGGTAACACGGCAACACAGAACTCAGGAACGGGAACACACAGGAAAACACTGGAACGCAGGAATACAGGAATACGCAGGAACACAGCAATACTCGCTAGGAAGCTTTCTCTAAGGCTAAGAGGCACAAAGATCCGGCAGGGAATGATGGGAAACAAAGGGTTATATACAAAACAGGAAATGACCAATACTAATCACCTGTGCGCTGGCCCTTTAAATCTTGAGGCAGTGCCGCGCGCGCGCCCTAGGGAGCGGGGCCGCGCGCGAGACCCAGTCCGGACGGGAGCGGGAGCCAGGAGAGGTGAGTGCACCGGAGCAGCAGTGGGGCAGCGGAGGGAGGCACGGGTGCACCCGCGATCCGCGATATGGATCGCGGGGGTGCCCGCAACGGAGGCACGGGTGCACCCGCGATCCGCGGTATGGATCGCGGGGGTGCCCGTGACACCCCTATGTACAGGAATATAACTACTATAATACTGCCCCCTATGTACAAGAATATAACTACTATAATACTGCCCCCTATGTACAAGAATATAACTACTATAATACTGCCCCCTATGTACAGGAATATAACTACTATAATACTGCCCCCTATGTACAAGAATATAACTACTATATTACTGCTCCCTATGTACAGGGATATAACTACTATAATACTGCCCCCTATGTACAGGAATATAACTACTATAATACTGCCCCCTATGTACAAGAATATAACTACTATATTACTACTCCCTATGTACAGGGATATAACTACTGTATAATACTGCCCCCTATGTACAAGAATATAACTACTATAATACTGCCCCCTATGTACAAGAATATAACTACTATAATACTGCCCCCTATGTACAAGAATATAACTACTATAATACTGCCCCCTATGTACAGGAATATAACTACTATAATACTGCCCCCTATGTACAAGAATATAACTACTATAATACTGCCCCCTATGTACAGGAATATAACTACTATAATACTGCCCCCTATGTACAAGAATATAACTACTATAATACTGCTCCCTATGTACAGGAATATAACTACTATAATACTGCCCCCTATGTACAAGAATATAACTACTATAATACTGCCCCCTATGTACAAGAATATAACTACTATAATACTGCCCCCTATGTACAGGAATATAGCTACTATAATACTGCTCCCTATGTACAAGAATATAACTACTATAATACCGCCCCCTATGTACAAGACTATAACTACTATAATACCGCCCCCTATGTACAAGAATATAACTACTATAATACTGCCCCCTATGTACAGGAATATAACTACTATAATACTGCCCCCTATGTACAGGAATATAACTACTATAATACTGCCCCCTATGTACAGGAATATAACTACTATAATACTGCCCCCTATGTACAGGAATATAACTACTATAATACTGCCCCCTATGTACAAGAATATAACTACTATAATACCGCCCCCTATGTACAGGAATATAAATACTATAATACTGCCCTCTATGTACAAGAATATAACTACTATAATACTGCCCCCTATGTACAAGAATATAACTACTATAATACCGCCCCCCATGTACAGGAATATAAATACTATAATACTGCCCTCTATGTACAAGAATATAACTACTATAATACTGCCCTCTATGTACAAGAATATAACTACTATAATACTGCCCCATATGTACAAGAATATAACTACTATAATACTGCCCCCTATGTACAAGAATATAACTACTATAATACTGCCCCCTATGTACAAGAATATAACTGGTATAATACTGCCCCCTATGTACAAGAATATAACTACTATAATACTGCCCCCTATGTACAGGAACATAACTACTATAATACTGCCCCCTATGTACAGGAATATAACTACTATAATACTGCCCCTATGTACAAGAATATAACTACTATAATACTGCCCCTATGTACAAGAATATAACTACTATAATACTGCCCCCTATGTACAAGAATATAACTACTATAATACTGCCCCCTATGTACAGGAATATAACTACTATAATACTGCCTCCTATGTACAAGAATATAACTACTATAATACTGCCCCCTATGTACAGGAATATAACTACGATAATACTGCCCCCTATGTACAGGAATATAACTACTATAATACTGCCCCCTATGTACAGGAATATAACTACTATAATACTGCCCCCTATGTACAGGACTATAACTACTATAATACTGCCCCCTATGTACAGGACTATAACTACTATAATACTGCCCCCTATGTACAGGAATATAACTACTATAATACTGCCCCCTATGTACAGGACTATAACTACTATAATACTGCCCCCTATGTACAGGACTATAACTACTATAATACTGCCCCCTATGTACAGGAATATAACTGGTATAATACTGCCCCCTATGTACAAGAATATAACTACTATAATACTGCCCCCTATGTACAGGAACATAACTACTATAATACTGCCCCCTATGTACAGGAATATAACTACTATAATACTGCCCCCTATGTACAGGAATATAACTACTATAATACTGCCCCCTATGTACAAGAATATAACTACTATAATACTGCCCCATATGTACAAGAATATAACTACTATAATACTGCCCCCTATGTACAAGAATATAACTACTATAATACTGCCCCCTATGTACAAGAATATAACTACTATAATACTACCCCCTATGTACAAGAATATAACTACTATAATACTGCCCCCTATGTACATGACTATAACTACTATAATACTGCCCCCTATGTACAGGAATATAACTGGTATAACACTGCCCCCTATGTACAGGAATATAACTACTATAATACTGTCCCCTATGTACAAGAATATAACTACTATAATACTGCCCCTATGTACAAGAATATAACTACTATAATACTGCCCCTATGTACAAGAATATAACTACTATAATACTGCCCCCTATGTACAGGAATATAACTACTATAATACTGCCCCCTATGTACAGGAATATAACTAATATAATATTGCCCCCTATGTACAGGAATATAACTACTATAATACTGCCCCCTATGTACAGGAATATTACTACTATAATACTGCCCCCTATGTACAGGAATATAACTACTATAATACTGCCCCCTATGTACAGGAATATAACTACTATAATACTGTCCCCTATGTACAAGAATATAACTACTATAATACTGCCTCCTATGTACAGGAATATAACTACTATAATACTGCCCCCTATGTACAGGAATATAACTACTATAATACTGCCCCCTATGTACAGGAATATAACTACTATAATACTGCCCCCTATGTACAGGAATATAACTACTATAATACTGCCCCCTATGTACAAGAATATAACTACTATAATACTGCCCCCTATGTACAAGAATATAACTACTATAATACTGCCCCCTTGCTGGGAGGTTGTGTGTGAGCAGAGCTCCTGAGGTCTCCTAATGCCTGGAGATAGCCCACGGCGGGGCCACCCTGGGTGGGGAACTTCCCCAAGCAAGGCCCAGGCTCCAAGGCCTTCTCTGGGAGGAAACTCTCAGACACCAAAAACTGAGGATGCAAATCCTAAAGTGAAGTCTGTGAGTAAGGTGCAGAATGTCAGTGGCTCCAGTACAGCTGGAGTTTGTGAGAGAAAGAAGGTGAATGTTTTGGAAAAGCAAGAAGCAGCAGTGAGTTCCAGTCTGGTGAAATCATCTCCCAGTGTTAATGTGCAGCAAAAAACAATGAGTGAGACCAGAGCGCTGGGTCAGGCAGCGGAGAAAGTTGTGCAGGAGCAGTGGCAGCCTCCATTACAGGCCTCAGCTGTGCCCTCTACACCTCCATCCAGGCACAGGAGGACATCCCTGGAGCGCCAGACTATCTTGGAGAACCTGCAACAGTCTGTACTGATCCGGACTGAGAGAACCAGGTCTGGGAGTGGAGGTAACAAGACTGTAAGATCTGTGGAGGCTGAGGTGAGACCAGCAGGGAGGCCTCAAGCTGCTACCAGCGCTGTCACTGACAGGAAAGTGGGACCCAGTCCCCATCATGGACAATGTCATCCCCCAGTAGTGACAGTCGCAGCGCGCCAGAGTCCACCAGCGCCACAGAGGCCCGGACCCAGCAGCAAGTCATTACCCTCCACATGTAACCAACCTGCAGCCTCTCCCAGTCCTGTGTCTGAGCGTGCACCTGCAGCCTCTCCCAGTCCTGTGTCTGAGCGTGCACCTGAGCTCCAGCTCGCTGATCAGATCCCAGCGCTCGTGAAAAGACTGGAGAAGCTAAAGGAGCAAAAACTGCTGCTGCAGAAAAACATCGACTGTGCTTACAAGCTGAAGGCAGCGAATCCTGAGAGACACAAGCTCCTGGACAAGAAACTGGCCAAGCAGCTCTCAGACAACATCACCCAAACTGAGGCAGTCCTGGAGCAGATGGGTCCCCTGGCAGAGACCTTCAGGAACCAGGAGCGCTTCCAGGCCCAGAGACATGGAGGACCATCATATCCTGCACCCGTGACCTGCCCTGATGTCGTCCAGCAGACCCAAGTAAAGCCAATACTGCAGCCGGCAACATTCCCCTACCACAGAGCCAGTGATCAGCCACTTACAGCAGAGGCACTACAAGTCCCAGCAGCCTGCAATCTGCAGCAAGAACAGAGACACCTGACTGATGGTGATGGTGCAGTGCAAGCACCACAAGACTCAGATGACATCTCCTCGCAGAAAGACTGTAGAGACATTCCTGAAGGTAACACTGCAGCAGCGCAGCAGAGCTCCCAGATCACACCTGAGCAGGACAATCAGGACTCTGCTGTGCCTGTTACTGACTCTGCTGGTCCTAATGTGTCTGATACTGCTGATATGTCTGTGGTTATTGCTGCCAATGTCTGTGATATAACTAATCCCTGCATTGATACCTCCGTGTTTGATAATATTCCAACAGAAGGGGTTTCACCATCTGTCTGGGATGTTGTTATAGAGCAGTCAGAGCAGTGTATGGAGGCTGGGGACATGGAGGCTGATGGTGGGGAGGAGGTAGAGCAGTCCAGTGCTCAGGACTTTCCTCCATTAGTTCCTGATGGTGGCGTAGACCCCCCTGTTTCAGGTGCTCAGCAGCCCCCACAGCGCCCCCAGTCACAGCGTGGTACCGGTCCTGATCAGGCCTCCTCTGGTAACGCCTGGAGCCGGGGTGCACCATCTTTTTCATCTGGCTCACATTACACCGGTCAGGCTTTTAAGAGGAGGAACGTGGTTAGGTTTAAGCACAAAGGGGCCAAGGAAGACCTACCTGACCGGAGGTTTGTGGTAAGATCTCTGCTATGTGACCAGATGGGTTTCTCGCCAAGTGACATCCTGGCAGTTATAAATCTCCCGGACCGCCTAGGATATGACGTGAGCTTAAAGTTAATGTGTAACTTGGACCGGTTTTGGGCCATCTTCCCCAGGTTTAGGGATGCAGAGGGGTGGAATAAATTCAGCTTCATCCCCATCTCTAGGCCTGGTACTGTCACTGTCACCATTATCTTTTGGAATGAGTCTGTGCCCCCGCAGGATATTGTGCTCTGGCTCAGGAGGCACTGTGACCTTATGTCAGAGCTCACTAAGACCCGGGATGAGGACGGGATCTGGACAGGAGGGTGGAAGGTCCTGGTGAGGTTACGCCAGTTTCATAACATAACCCAACATCTGCCCAATTCCTTTTTCATTGGTCGTGAGAAGGGGGTATGCTTCTATCAAGGTCAGCCCCGCAGATGTTTCAAGTGTGGTAGGGTCGGTCACGTGGCCAGTAACTGCTCTGTGGTCAAGTGCAGCCTATGTGGGGACATCGGTCATGTGAGTGCGGACTGCCAGAACATCCGTTGTAATCTGTGTGGAGAGATGGGGCATGCCCACAGGGATTGTCCTAATGCATGGCATAACATCTGTAAGACCTTCCCTGATGAAGACCTATTGGCAGGGGCAGATGACCTGGGGGAGGAGGAGGCTTTGGTGTCAGGGTCAGCTCAGGTTGGGCCAGAACCTCAGTGCGTTGAAAATTATATCATACCAGACCAGCCTCAAATAAACACCATACCAGAACCAGACCAGCCTCAAATTAAAACCGCACCAGTACCAGACCAGTCCCAAACAAAAATCATTGAGGGGAACATGCAGGTTGTACCACCCTCAGTGCCCATTCCTTCTCCAGCACCAACTTCTACAAAGAGAAGGAAAAAGGATACATCTAGCCGAAAGCCAGAGGGTGAGTGGACCACTGTCCAAAAATCATCCAGGATGAGGGTGGATAGAACGGCAGATGTGACCATGACCGTAAATAAATTCAGTGTGTTGTCAGAGTCAGATGCGGAGGAAGAACTAGAACGTGAATTGCAGAGAATGGTGGCAGAATATGAGGATGAGCCAGATCCCCCTTCCAAACGGAGACCTCAGGCAGTAGGGCCAGAGTCTGAATCCGATATGGAGACAGGTGGTCAGCAGGAGGGCTCGGACTCAGACTTATGATGATGGGGTTACTCTCTCTGCTTCTTCTAATGCAGGGGTCAGGAACCTTTTGGGTTGAGAGAGCCATGAACACAACATATTTTAAAATGTAATTCTGTGAGAGCCATACAATATGCACATGCCTTCCAGCAGATAAGTAGCCACGGCACATGTCCCCCAATAGATGGGTAGTCACAGCACTTCCCCTTTAGTAGATAGATAGCCCTTGTACATGGCCCCAAGTAAATATGTAGCCACAGCACATGCCCCCAGTAGATAGGTGACCCCAAGACATGCCCCCAGTAGATAGGTAGCCACAGCACGTGCACCCAAATAGACAGCTATCCCCAGAACATGCCCCCCAGTAGATAGGTGACCCCAGGACATGCCCCCCAGTAAATAGGTAGCCACAGAACATGCTGCCAGTAGATAGGTTGCCCCAGTAGGTACCCCAGTAGATTGGTAGCCACATCTCATGGCCCCCAGTAACTAGGTAGCCACCGCACATACCCTCCAGTAGATAGGTAGCCCCAGTACATGCCCTCAGTAGATAGGTAGCCACAGCACATGCCCCCCATTAGATAGGTAGTCAAAGCACATTCCCCCAGTAGATAGTTAGCCATAGCACATGAACCCCCAGTAGATAGGTAGTCACAGTAAATGCTATCCAGTAGATAGGTAGCCATAGCACATGCTCCCCAATAGATAGGTAGTACCAGCACATGCCCAAGGTAGCTAGGTAGCCCCATTACATGCCCCTAGGCCCCAGTAGATAGGTAGTTCCAGCACATGCCCCCAGTAGATAGGTAGTCAGAGAAAACGGAATACTCACCTATCTGCTCTCCCTTCAGCAGCTTCTCATCATTCCCGTGCTCTTCTCTATGACCCAGGCGCCGCTGCCATCGTTGCTTAAGGAAGGGCACCTGGGTCATAGAGAGGAGTGGATGCTGCTCTATATTGTAACACGGGTACTGTCACCTATGCAATGGTGCGGCGATTGCACCTTGGTCACACAAAGGACGCCGGCAGTGGTAACATCCCGGTCTGCATCCAGTGGTCATCGCTGTGTGTGTCTTAGATTTGTCTGAGAGCCAGATGCTGCCATAGAAAGAGCCACATATGGCTCCCGAGCCGTAGGTTCCCTACCCCTGTTCTAATGGCTCTAATGGCGGATTTTCAACTAAAAGTCATCTCGACTAATGTAAATAGCATTAGGGCAAGGAAGAAAAGACACGCGGTGTATGAACATCTCCAATATCTGGACGCTGATGTCTTTTTCCTACAGGAGACTCATCTCAATAGTCTTAGTCACTTAAGAGAAGCAGAGAGGGAATGGCGCTCAGGTCCATCCTTCTGGTCGCTGTCTGTGGAGCCTTGTGCCGGGGTCTCTATACTATTTAATACACACGATGTCACCATACATAGACTTACCGAGGTATTGATGGGAAGATGTCTAGTGCTGGAGGTTACCATCCGAGGTAGGAGGCTCCGACTTACTAATATCTATGGTCCGCAGACAGTGACTGAAAGGGTAAATCTGTTTCATGAGGTAAAACCCTATCTCTTTACATCTGTGCCTGTAATCATGACGGGTGACTTTAATGCCACCAGAGCATCTAGTGATCGATCCAGTGGTAGACCTCTCACCAGGGACTCCAAGGTCTTGAATGCTATAATCTCGCAGTCAGGTTTATCGGATGTGTTTGTGCAGGGTGGTAGGAAACCCAAATTTACCTACTCCTGTGCTGGAAGATCTAGCCGGATAGACTTGGCGCTGGTGAGTCCTATGGAGGTCATAGGAGAGAGGAGCGAAAAGTGTGTTCCCTATTCAGATCACCTTGCCTTATATTTTTGCTTGGGTGCTAGTGAGCGGCCTGATATGGGAAGAGGGTTATGGAGACTTAACTCTAGTCTCTTGGAAGAAGGTTTTGTCCAGGAGCAAGTCCATTCTCTTCTACAGGGTGAAATGGAGAGAGTGGATTTCTATAACCACATATCTGACTGGTGGGAGGACGTCAAGGAGGAGATCCGGTCCCTTTTAAAGAGAATGTCAGTGAAGAAGGGGAAGAGTAAGTACAGCCAGTATCTCAGGCTGCGGAGAGAATTGGAGTCACTGTATTCGGCGGGTGGGGATGAAAAACAAAAGATTGACCGACTGAAATCTGAAATAAAGCAGTATCAGTACAGCCGCTACATGTCCCTGGTTGTGGAGCGTGACTATGGAAACTTAGTCACGCCTGATCCATATGAGAGTTGCCGGGAACGTGTGGCTAAGAAATCGATCACAGGTCTCACTGACTCCCAGGGAGTTTTGCAGGAATCTCGGGAGGGTATCCTGGGAGTGGTGAGATCCTACTATGCTGAGTTATTTCAGAAGAAGGTTTTGGATAAGGATAAAATGGCTCAATTCTTGGAGGCAACTCCAGGCCCTGACACTAAAGATTTGGTCTTTTCTCCTTTGACAGCAGGAATAACAGAGGAGGAGGTTAAAGAGGCCATTGATAAGTTACATCTGAAGAAGGCACCAGGTCCAGATGGTATTACAGCTGAATTTTATAAGAAGTTCAGGGACCTCTTGGCTCCAATCCTTGTGGATGTGTTTACCAATTGTCTAGAAAATCACCTGATGCCTCCATCCATGAGAGTGTCCTCCCTTATTCTGCTGTCCAAAGGTAAGGAGCCGAGTGACATCAAGAACTGGAGGCCGATCGCCCTCTTGAATGTCGACAGGAAGATTCTGGCAAAAATTCTGTTTTCTAGGTTAGTCTGTTTGTCCCCGGCACTGTTGGCAGGCTCTCAGTACGGCACAGTAAGAGGGCGGAACATCTCTGGAGCAGTCATCTCGATAAGGGAGATGTTTGAGAGATGTAAAGCTCTGAGGTGTGGGAGATATGTTGTAGGTCTGGACCAGGCTAAAGCCTTTGACAGGGTTGATCACGATTATCTATGGGCCACTTTGTCAAAGTACGGTATTCCGGGACAATTTATAGATTGGCTGAGAACTTTATATAGAGAGGCGAAGAGCTTTCCTCTGATCAATGGTTGGCAGGGGGACACTTTTGAAGTAGAGGCGGGGGTGCGACAGGGCTGCCCCCTGAGTCCACTGCTGTATGTGTTTGCCATAGACTTGTTTCTGCGATCACTGCAGCGGTGTGATTTTCAGGGGGTGCCGGTCCCCCATTGCTTGCCTTTGAAGGTAGTCGCCTACGCGGATGATGTGACTGTGGTGATATCTGAGCCTCATGAGGTGGAGATGTTGTCTGCAGCCATCAGAAGTTACTCAGAGGCCTCCGGGTCTCTGGTCAATCTTGAGAAGAGTCAAGCTTTCTGGACATTGGATACTGCTCCTGGCTTTGATCTGCCACAATTTGCCAAGGCCTCCACCCATATTAAGATCCTTGGGGTTAAATTTGGGAGGGAAGATAATGCCAAACTAAATTGGGAAGAGAAGTTGGATACCGGAAATACAAAGGTTCAGCGATGGAAGAACTGGAGGCTGACCTATAGAGAAAGGGTTACTCTGCTGAAGACTTACCTGGTCCCTGTCTTCCTCTACGTCTCTGTCGTATTTCCTTTGCCAGAATCTTTCTCCGCTAGGCTCTTTAGCCTGTTCTTCCAGCTTTTATGGGGGAACAGGTTGAACCCGGTTAAAAGAGGGATCACCTACCTGCAGAGGAGAGAGGGTGGACTGGATATGTTAAATCCAAGGGTTTTCTTTGACTCCATGTTTCTGAAAGTTAATTTCGGTTGCCTGGACTCAAATGATGGTCTCCTGTGGGTAAGTAGTGTCAGGGACTGGATATTGCCTTTTGCAGAGTCTTGGGTGCGAGGCGGCAGTCTCAAGAGGGGCCGATGGACTCCTGGCTTCCTCCCCCAGTATCTGGTATATGGTCTGAAGTGTGTCAGGATGTGGAAGCTGGAGAAGACCTACATTGTCAGTAACACCAGGAGGGATCTCTATACTAGGATATGTCGGGCTTTCTACCACTCACCACTTGCTCTCAGAGACTGTGTGACCACCACCTTACAGAAGAGTCTCAGGTTCCTCAATGGGAAGCGACTTCCCCCCAAGTTGTTTGATATTTCTTGGTTGTCACTACATGGGAAGTTATTTGTGAGAGGGAACCTAAAGTTTGTGAGTGTGGCAGATAGGAAGTGTCCCCTGGGGTGTCAGCAGGAGGAGACCATGGAGCATTTCATCTCTGAGTGCTGGGGAGGGAGGAAGATCTGGAAGGAAGTATCTGACCTGCTGAACATCCCGAGGCTGCAATTCCTCCAGTACCCGGACATCATCTATGGCGTCCCATCTCCAGATGGTGATATAGATCCGGGAACCATGTATCTCATAATAACAGTGATAAAGTATTACCAATGGCTGCTAGAACCCGGGTGTCCCTACACAGCGAGGACTATAACTACATGGCTGTGGTATCCCAGATATTGTCTGAGCTCCGGTGGATAAAATCAGTGGAAGTCAGAAAAGACGCGAGAAATAGAAAGTTATGGAGGAATATATCTGGTGTTTAATTTCTATATATATTGATTTTACATTTAACTTTTTCCTTTCCAGCAGCAGCAGCTATGGACTCTATAAGTTAAATTTACTTTGAGTTAATATTTTGAATACTAATTGTACATACAGAAGAATGTATTTATGATTTTGTATTTTGTTTAATTGTATTTTTGTTGGTTTTTACAATAAAAATTGCCCCCTATGTACAGGGATATAACTACTATAATACTGCCCCCTATGTACAGGAATATAACTACTATAATACTGCCCCCTATGTACAGGAATATAACTACTATAATACTGCCCCCTATGTACAAGAATATAACTACTATAATACTGCCCCCTATGTACAGGAATATAACTACTATAATACTGCCCCCTATGTACAAGAATATAACTACTATATTACTGCCCCCTATGTACAAGAACATAACTACTATAATACTGCCCCTATGTACAGGAATATAACTACTATAATACTGCCCCCTATGTACAAGAATATAACTACTATAATACTGCCCCCTATGTACAGGGATATAACTACTATAATACTGCCCCCTATGCACAAGAATATAACTACTATAATACTGCCCCCTATGTACAGGAATATAACTACTATAATACTGCCCCCTATGTACAGGGATATAACTACTATAATACTGCCCCCTATGTACAAGAATATAACTACTATATTACTGCCCCCTATGTACAAGAACATAACTACTATAATACTGCCCCTATGTACAGGAATATAACTACTATAATACTGCCCCTATGTACAGGAATATAACTACTATAATACTGCCCCCTATGTACAAGAATATAACTACTATAATACTGCCCCCTATGTACAGGAATATAACTACTATAATACTGCTCCCTATGTACAGGAATATAACCACTATAATACTGCCCCCTATGTACAAGAATATAACTGCTATAATACTGCCCCCTATGTACAAGAATATAACTACTATATTACTGCCCCCTATGTACAAGAACATAACTACTATAATACTGCCCCTATGTACAGGAATATAACTACTATAATACTGCCCCCTATGTACAAGAATATAACTACTATAATACTGCCCCCTATGTACAGGGATATAACTGCTATAATACTGCCCCCTATGCACAAGAATATAACTACTATAATACTGCCCCCTATGTACAGGAATATAACTACTATAATACTGCCCCCTATGTACAGGAATATAACTACTATTATACTGCCTCCTATGTACAAGAATATAACTACTATAATACTGCCCCCTATGTACAGGGATATAACTACTATAATACTGCCCCCTATGTACAGGAATATAACTACTATAATACTGCCCCCTATGTACAGGGATATAACTACTATAATACTGCCCCCTATGCACAAGAATATAACTACTATAATACTGCCCCCTATGTACAGGAATATAACTACTATAATACTGCCCCCTATGTACAAGAATATAACTACTATAATACTGCCCCCTATGTACAGGAATATAACTACTATAATACTGCCCCCTATGTACAAGAATATAACTACTATAATACTGCCCCCTATGTACAAGAATATAACTACTATAATACTGCCCCCTATGTACAGGGATATAACTACTATAATACTGCCCCCTATGCACAAGAATATAACTACTATAATACTGCCCCCTATGTACAGGAATATAACTACTATAATACTGCCCCCTATGTACAGGAATATAACTACTATAATACTGCCCCCTATGTACAGGAATATAACTACTATAATACTGCCCCCTATGTACAGGGATATAACTACTATAATACTGCCCCCTATGTACAGGAATATAACTACTATAATACTGCCCCCTATGTACAGGAATATAACTACTATAATACTGCCCCCTATGTACAGGAATATAACTACTATAATACTGCCCCCTATGTACAGGAATATAACTACTATAATACTGCCCCCTATGTACAGGAATATAACTACTATTATACTGCCTCCCATGTACAAGAATATAACTACTATAATACTGCCCCCTATGTACAAGAATATAACTACTATAATACTGCCCCCTATGTACAGGGATATAACTACTATAATACTGCCCCCTATGCACAAGAATAAAACTACTATAATACTTCTATGATTTGGAGAACAGTCTGTGTTGGATGAGTTGCCTCCTGGATTCCATATGTACATCCCTGTTTCCTGTAGACATTAATTCGTTACAATAGGCCACTGAGAATATTCTTGGTAACTCCTTCACTGACATCATGTATATGCAGTTTGCTGCCTGTCTCTATGGGTCCTAGAAAGATGACTATATGTCCTTTATTCTGGGATTTTATGTGGGGGGTCTTGTTCCTTGTAGATGCTTCTATGCAGTTTCCTCTTTCTGGTCATTTCTGGTCCTAACATTGCCCCTACCCCCACTATACTTCCCTACTGCCTGCAGTGTTACCTTAATGAGCCTCCAAATATAGCGCCCCATCTATCATTATGTAGGACTGAGCCTGTAATGGGGGCTGTGTGATTGATGGGTGGTCTTGGGTAATTATAGGTGCACTGCTTTCCATAGTCTTCTCCGTTTTTCTAAGACCCTTCCCATGAGACCCCCTGGAATAGGAAAAAATAAGGAATTAGTCTGCAGGTACAGAGACCTTAATGTCTGGAGGGTGATGAGGGCACATGAATGATTACATGGCACCTGCATTGTATCCCCCACCACCACTCATTACATTCCCGTATAATCTGTGTGTAACAACAAGTACAAGGAGTTATGAATTTGGATTACAAATTTAGATTTTGGAGACAAAGATGGACATGATGAACTACAGGTAAGTGGTACCATCACCATTCAATGGCAGCCTACAGTAAGACAAGTAGACTTACAAGGAAAATTATTATAGGCTTTCAACTTCTAAATGCTGAGGACAGAGGAGTCTGGAGGAGGAGGAGGACAGAGGAGTCTGGAGGAGGAGGACAGAGGAGTCTGGAGGAGGATGACAGAGGGGTCTGGAGGAGGAGGACAGAGGAGTCTGGAGGAGGAGGACAGAGGAGTCTGGAGGAGGATGACAGAGGGGTCTGGAGGAGGAGGACAGAGGGGTCTGGAGGAGGAGGACAGAGGGCTCTGGAGGAGGAGGACAGAGGAGTCTGGAGGAGGAGGACAGAGGAGTCTGGAGGAGGAGAACAGATGAGTCTGGAGGAGTAGGACAGAGGAGTCTGGAGGAGTAGGACAGAGGAGTCTGGAGGAGTAGGACAGAGGAGTCTGGAGGAGTAGGACAGAGGAGTCTGGAGGAGGAGGACAGAGGAGTCTGGAGGAGGAGGACAGAGGAGTCTGGAGGAGGACAGAGGAGTCTGGAGGAGGATGACAGAGGAGTCTGGAGGAGGAGGACAGAGGGGTCTGGAGGAGAATGACAGAGGGGTCTGGAGGAGGATGACAGAGGGGTCTGGAGGAGGATGACAGAGGGGTCTGGAGGAGGATGACAGAGGGGTCTGGAGGAGGAGGACAGAGGGCTCTGGAGGAGGAGGACAGAGGGCTCTGGAGGAGGAGGACAGAGGGGTCTGGAGGAGGAGGACAGAGGGGTCTGGAGGAGGAGGACAGAGGGGTCTGGAGGAGGAGGACAGATGAGTCTGGAGGAGGAGAACAGATGAGTCTGGAGGACTAGGACAGAGGAGTCTGGAGGACTAGGACAGAGGAGTCTGGAGGAGGAGGACAGAGGAGTCTGGAGGAGGAGGACAGAGGAGTCTGGAGGAGGAGGACAGAGGGGTCTGGCGGAGGAGGACAGAGGGGTCTGGAGGAGGAGGACAGAGAGGTCTGGAGGAGGAGGACAGAGAGGTCTGGAGGAGGAGGACAGAGGAGTCTGGAGGAGGAGGAGGACAGAGGAGTCTGGAGGAGGAGGAGGACAGAGGAGTCTGGAGGAGGAGGAGGACAGAGGAGTCTGGAGGAGGAGGAGGACAGGAATCTGGAGGAGTAGGAGGACAGAGGAGTCTGGAGGAGGAGGACAGAGGGGTCTGGAGGAGGAGGACAGAGGGGTCTGGAGGAGGAGGAAAGAGGAGTCTGGAGGAGGAGGACAGAGGAGTCTGGAGGAGGACAGATGGGTCTGGGGGAGGAGGACAGAGGGGTCTGGAGGAGGAGGAGGAAGACAGAAGTCTAGAGGAGTCGAGGAGGACAGAGGGGTCTGGAGGAGGAGGAGGACAGAGGAGTCTGGAGGAGGAGGACAGAGGAGTCTGGAGGGGGAGGAGGACAGAGGAGTCTGGAGGAGGAGGAGGACAGAGGAGTCTGGAGGAGGAGGACAGAGGAGTCTGGAGGAGGAGGACAGAGGAGTCTGGAGGAGGAGGAGGACAGAGGGGTCTGGAGGAGGAGGACAGAGGAGTCTGGAGGAGGACAGAGGAGTCTGGAGGAGGACAGAGGGGTCTGGAGGAGGAGGAGGACAGAGGAGTCTGGAGGGGGAGGAGGACAGAGGAGTCTGGAGGAGGAGGACAGAGGGGTCTGGAGGAGGAGGACAGAGGGGTCTGGAGGAGGACAGAGGAGTCTGGAGGAGGACAGAGGAGTCTGGAGGAGGAGGAGGACAGAGGAGTCTGGAGGGGGAGGAGGACAGAGGGGTCTGGAGGAGGAGGACAGAGGGGTCTGGAGGAGGAGGACAGAGGGGTCTGGAGGAGGAGGACAGAGGGGTCTGGAGGAGGAGGACAGAGGTGTCTGGAGGAGGACAGAGGGGTCTGGAGGAGGAGGAGGAGGACAGAGGGGTCTGGAGGAGGAGGACAGAGGGGTCTGGAGGAGGAGGACAGAGGGGTCTGGAGGAGGAGGACAGAGGGGTCTGGAGGAGGAGGACAGAGGAGTCTGGAGGAGGAGAACAGGAATCTGGAGGAGTAGGAGGACAGAGGAGTCTGGAGGAGGAGGACAGAGGGGTCTGGAGGAGGAGGACAGAGGGGTCTGGAGGAGGAGGAAAGAGGAGTCTGGAGGAGGAGGACAGAGGAGTCTGGAGGAGGACAGAGGGGTCTGGGGGAGGAGGACAGAGGGGTCTGGAGGAGGAGGAGGAAGACAGAAGTCTAGAGGAGTCGAGGAGGACAGAGGGGTCTGGAGGAGGAGGAGGACAGAGGAGTCTGGAGGAGGAGGACAGAGGAGTCTGGAGGAGGACAGAGGAGTCTGGAGGGGGAGGAGGACAGAGGAGTCTGGAGGAGGAGGAGGACAGAGGAGTCTGGAGGAGGAGGAGGACAGAGGAGTCTGGAGGAGGAGGACAGAGGAGTCTGGAGGAGGAGGAGGACAGAGGGGTCTGGAGGAGGAGGACAGAGGAGTCTGGAGGAGGACAGAGGAGTCTGGAGGAGGACAGAGGAGTCTGGAGGAGGACAGAGGAGTCTGGAGGAGGACAGAGGAGTCTGGAGGAGGACAGAGGAGTCTGGAGGAGGACAGAGGAGTCTGGAGGAGGAGGAGGACAGAGGGGTCTGGCGGAGGATGACAGAGGGGTCTGGAGGAGGAGGACAGAGAGGTCTGGAGGAGGAGGACAGAGGAGTCTGGAGGAGGAGGACAGAGGAGTCTGGAGGAGGAGGACAGAGGAGTCTGGAGGAGGAGGAGGACAGAGGAGTCTGGAGGAGGAGGACAGGAATCTGGAGGAGTAGGAGGACAGAGGAGTCTGGAGGAGGAGGACAGAGGGGTCTGGAGGAGGAGGACAGAGGGGTCTGGAGGAGGAGGACAGAGGGGTCTGGAGGAGGAGGACAGAGGGGTCTGGGGGAGGAGGACAGAGGGGTCTGGAGGAGGAGGAGGAAGACAGAAGTCTAGAGGAGTCGAGGAGGACAGAGGGGTCTGGAGGAGGAGGAGGACAGAGGAGTCTGGAGGAGGAGGACAGAGGAGTCTGGAGGAGGACAGAGGAGTCTGGAGGGGGAGGAGGACAGAGGAGTCTGGAGGAGGAGGAGGACAGAGGAGTCTGGAGGAGGAGGAGGACAGAGGAGTCTGGAGGAGGAGGAGGACAGAGGGGTCTGGAGGAGGAGGACAGAGGAGTCTGGAGGAGGACAGAGGAGTCTGGAGGAGGACAGAGGAGTCTGGAGGAGGACAGAGGAGTCTGGAGGAGGACAGAGGAGTCTGGAGGAGGACAGAGGAGTCTGGAGGAGGAGGACAGAGGGGTCTGGAGGAGGAGGACAGAGGGGTCTGGAGGAGGAGGAGGACAGAGGAGTCTGGAGGGGGAGGAGGACAGAGGAGTCTGGAGGAGGAGGAGGAGGACAGAGGGGTCTGGAGGAGGACAGAGGAGTCTGGAGGAGGACAGAGGAGTCTGGAGGAGGAGGAGGACAGAGGAGTCTGGAGGGGGAGGAGGACAGAGGAGTCTGGAGGAGGAGGAGGACAGAGGGGTCTGGAGGAGGACAGAGGGGTCTGGAGGAGGAGGAGGAGGACAGAGGGGTCTGGAGGAGGAGGACAGAGGGGTCTGGAGGAGGAGGACAGAGGAGTCTGGAGGAGGAGAAGGACAGAGGAGTCTGGAGGAGGAGGACAGAGGGGTCTGGAGGAGGAGGACAGAGGGCTCTGGAGGAGGAGGAGGAGGACAGAGGGGTCTGGAGGAGGAGGACAGAGGGGTCTGGAGGAGGAGGACAGAGGGGTCTGGAGGAGGAGGACAGAGGGGTCTGGAGGAGGAGGACAGAGGAGTCTGGAGGAGGAGGACAGGGGAGTCTGGAGGAGGAGGAGGACAGAGGAGTCTGGAGGAGGAGGACAGAGGAGTCTGGAGGAGGAGGACAGAGGAGTCTGGAGGAGGAGGAGGACAGAGGGGTCTGGAGGAGGAGGACAGAGGGGTCTGGAGGAGGAGGACAGAGGAGTCTGGAGGAGGACAGAGGAGTCTGGAGGAGGAGGAGGACAGAGGAGTCTGGAGGAGGACAGAGGAGTCTGGAGGAGGAGGAGGACAGAGGGGTCTGGAGGAGGAGGAGGACAGAGGGGTCTGGAGGAGGAGGAGGACAGAGGGGTCTGGAGGAGGAGGAGGACAGAGGAGTCTGGAGGGGGAGGAGGACAGAGGAGTCTGGAGGAGGAGGAGGACAGAGGGGTCTGGAGGAGGAGGAGGAGGACAGAGGGGTCTGGAGGAGGACAGAGGAGTCTGGAGGAGGACAGAGGAGTCTGGAGGAGGAGGAGGACAGAGGGGTCTGGAGGAGGAGGACAGAGGGGTCTGGAGGAGGAGGACAGAGGGGTCTGGAGGATGAGGACAGAGGAGTCTGGAGGAGGAGAAGGACAGAGGAGTCTGGAGGAGGAGGAGGAGGACAGAGGGGTCTGGAGGAGGAGGACAGAGGGGTCTGGAGGAGGAGGAGGAGGACAGAGGGGTCTGGAGGAGGAGGACAGAGGGGTCTGGAGGAGGAGGACAGAGGGGTCTGGAGGAGGAGGACAGAGGGGTCTGGAGGAGGAGGACAGAGGGGTCTGGAGGAGGAGGACAGAGGGGTCTGGAGGAGGAGGACAGAGGAGTCTGGAGGAGGAGGACAGGGGAGTCTGGAGGGGGAGGAGGACAGAGGAGTCTGGAGGAGGAGGAGGACAGAGGGGTCTGGATAGGTGTATCATGTGCATGTCTGTGTTTATCATAGTTGCACTAGTCCTGTATGTAGATCAGCGCAGCATTAGTCTGGAAGATGACTTGTATTTCTGGGTTTATCACTGGTCCGGTATGCAGATTATCACACACTTTGGAGTAATGTGTCGCTGCGGCTCCTCCCCTTTCCGGCTTCCCAGAAATCTCTGTATTATTGTTTTAATAAACGATCAGATCGGAGGCTGCAGATGCAGTGACCGTGCGAGTGTCCTGATACTTGTGTAATACAGAGGAGTTATAATGGTAAATTCTTGAGATGACTCAGTGGACGAGGACATTCCTGATGCAGAGCCCCTCGGGGAGCACTTCACAGCTGCCGCTCTGTGTTTCTGAGATCTCCACTAAAACCTGATTTGTATTGTTAAAGTGGTTGCACGGTTTTATTTAATCTTTTATACCACTTTTACTATTGGCTGCAAATAATTAAAAGAATGACCACATAGACTGCAACCAGAGTTCTGTATATAGAGAGATGTGTAATGAATGCTGTTAGTAGCAGCAGGACTGTGACATACGGATTTATATTTCAGGATTGTACATGCACTGGCGGCATGTACTCGCACTGCTGTGCTCTGTGCCCTCTGCATTGACCTGCGAAACATCCCATCCCTTCTACTCTGAATAAAGATTTCTGGTTAAATACTATAGAAGTCACTCAGCAGAGAGGAGGGGTTGTAGAGCAGCTGAATGTAGAGGGCAAAGCAGCTACAATCCAGGAATATAAATCCATTTATCACAGTGCTGCTGCTACTAACAACATCGGTCTGATTACACATCTCTCAAGGGACAATAGCTTACACTGGCTGCAATCTGCGGGGTCACCCCTGGTGACAGATGCCTATAATATTTAGGCACTCACAGTTATGATGTGACGTTTGCATGGGCCAGATCTTATATACATTTTATCCTGACGGCCATAATACACTGCAGGACCTTAGTATTACAGGCACAATCCAAATATCCAACCTTCCAGTCTCTTCCTGGGACCAAAATAAAAATCAAGACGAGCTGCGGGGAGCGCTGGAGGTAGGTACTGAGCTTATTTATTTAATGAGGGGCTGCTGCTACCCCTAGATAGTGATGGGAGAGGCACAACTTGTCTCACCAAAAACCTCACCCAGCAATAGACATGGAAGAATTACAAAGTTATGGCCTTTAAAAGAAATCTACCACCAGGATGAAGGATTGTAAACCAAGCACACTGACATGCTGGTGTGTGTCTGCTCTGTCAGTATCTACTCTACTTTAAGCGTCTTATGCCCTGGTTTAAAAAAAAAAAAAAAAAAAAGATTGTAAAATTATGCAAATGAAAACAGAGCCTGTAGACCCTCAGGTCCATTTGCATGAAAGAAGAGCAGATCCTGCCAGAGGGGGCACGCACCTGCATGTCAGTGTGCTTGGTTTACAATCCTTCATCCTGATGGTAGATATCCTTTAAATTCAATGTAAAGGCGAAGAAATTGCAACCGTCTGCGTCCTCTTGGGGTCATAGAAGGTCAGAAACCACTGCAGCCATAGCAGATGTCGCCCAATTTTCCATAAAAACGATGTAGATGCTTTTGGTCGTTGAACAGCATTAGTTTAATTTGGCAGGGGTCCGGCTATAATATTTTAACTAAAAAAATGTTTGTTTTTGTATTTAGTTCCAACAATTTGATTCTACAACTGAGCTCCCAAAATGCACTGCAGTCAGAACACCAGAAGAAGATCTTTACGGGTGAATGGAAAAGAAAACCTCATGTACAAGATGAGTAACTGATTCAGTGGGGGGGATTTAACAATGTGGCTCAGGTTCCATCAGCTTCTAGCTGGAAAACACTGCTCTTTTGATGCGATGCGCCAGATTTATCATGGTCATGATGAATTCTGGTGCAGGATAAGACTGTTGGTTGGGACCTACTCTTAGTTTCAGAATTTTGGGTGCACGGACGATTTTTCCATAAGCCACGCCCCTCGAAGGACACAACCATTTCCCAGAAGGACACGCTCCTTATTCAGACAAGTCAGAAAGCTGCCAAAAATTGGTCTAAAAGCCTTGATAACTGTGGTGCAAGTCATTTTAGACAGGGTTTTTGGCGCAAAACAGCCAGAATTGTGGCGCAAGTGCGTTAATACATCCCCCTCAGTGTCTTCACTTCAAATTGTGTAATAGTGTAACTAGAGTTCTTTATTAGACCTCATTGAAAGGAAATCTACCATCAAAATCCATCATAGTAAACCTTGGACCCTTATTCATGGGTCCAGGCACTGACTGTGGTAGTTCTATGTTTGTGATCTTTGATATTAGTTATCTATGGCCTCCTTCTTCTAAAGTCAACTTTTAGAACAGATTTCTAAAACCAATTGCACCAGTTTTCTGACGTGCTCTGCACAAAAATACATGTGCAAACTGCTTGTGTGTGTATTTATGAAGTGTTTGTGCAAGTTTTGTGTCACAGCTGCACTGTGTTCGCCAAACTCACAAAACTCTGCACCTAATGGGTTGTTCCTTTGCTGTTTCACAGCGGGCGCCACATTTATGTTGAAAGGCCACATGCACATTAAACTAAGTGAACCAAAAGAAAATAGTGGTTAGCTCGTGCAGGGTGCACCAGATTGTTTAACCTCTTAACTATGTGGGACATAGTGGTACGTCATACGCCGCCTGGCAATGTTTGGAGAGGGCTCACGGGCTGAGCCCTTTCCATAACCGGAGGGTGTTTGCTGAATATTGAAGCAAACACCCACGATCAGTGCTAGCACTAATTGCAGGTGTTCGCTCTGCCATCACCGCCGGCTTCAAAGATGACATGGGCACCGCCACTTTGGTGAAGATAGTCGCTTCCTGTGACGTCATCAGGGAGCGGCGATCCGGTCACATGACAGTCTCGGGTCATACGAAGACCCGAGGCTGTCTGAATTCAACCCTTTCATTACAATGTGCGGTATGCATTGATTGAAAATCCCCATATACTGTAGTATGGCAGTGTATGGTAGGATCAATCAGACAACCTAGGGTTAAAGTAACCTAGGGAGTCTGAAAAACAGTAAAAAAAAAACAAAATTAAGCGTTAAAAGAGATTAAATTGAAACATAACATAAAAATTCAAATCGCCCCCTTTCAAAACAGTAAAAATTATAAACAAGTTGGGTATCGACGCATCCCAAAATGTCCAATCTATCCAAACATAATAACGTTCTTTCCCAGCATTTAACCCCGTAACGGAATGTAGTAGCCAAAGTCGAAAATGCCATTCTGAAAAATATTAAAAAAATTCTATAAAAATTGATCAAAACGTTGTACAGTCCTTAAAATGGTAGCGTCAAAAACATCATCAAAAGTCTTAACGAATGGCACCACCCACCGCTCCGTACTAAAGTATGAAAAGATTCTAAGCCCCACATATACAGGAGGTTTTAATTTTTGTAAATGTATGAAAACATTATAAAAACTAAATAAATTTGCTATTCCTGTGATGGCACCGACCCAAAGAATAAAGTAGACCTGTTATTTGGGGCGCACAGTGAAACCCGTAAAATCCAATCCCACAAGTAAATGGCGCAAATACATTTTCTTCACCAGTTTCACTGCATCTGGATTTTTTCCCCGCTTCCTAGTACATGGCATGGGATATTATATACAGTCACTATGAAGTGCAGCACAGCTCTGTACATGGAAAAGTTAAAAGTTATAGATTTTTGAAGGTCGGGAGTGAAAAATGGAAACGAAAAAAAACAAAAATGACCTGGTTGTTAAGGAGTTAAGAGCGGTCTTTAATAATCTGGTGCACTCTGTGAGTTGAACTGCTCCCTATTGGTAAATCTTTCTTTGCCTGTATATATGGCGTCTTAATTACAGAGAGCGGTCTTCTGCATATCTGATCGGTCACAACGCCGTTATTACACTTGGCACCTAATTTCGGACTTCATGGCCAAGGGGTAAAGTGCGATGCTGGAATCCTCTGCGTTCATAAAACTGGAATTAGGTAAAGTTTATGATGTTCATGCCCCGCACTCCCTTCTACCGCCCCATCAGCCAGATGCCGGAGTCACATCCGCGCTCCGCATGTGGCTGACGGATTACAACCATTCCCGGATAATGACCCCGCTCCCGCCGCGGAGAAAACATATTCTGTGAATTAATTTAGGAACATCCCGCCGCTTGCGCCACCCGCCGCCTGTGTGTGTGTACCCACTTAGATGTTCTGGTGGCCATAATGACCAGGCAGGAGGTATCCCTTTTATGTCGTCTTAAGGGGGAAGTGTCATTTTTGTTTATAGCAGGGACACATGACAATACTGCAGCATTGTTCTGAGGGAGAAGGGGAAAGGTTAGACATTGCCTAAAATCAGAAATAAAAATTATTTTAGTGCAGTTGTATATTTCACCTATTTTGACTGAGGTTTGCCATGTGTCCTACTCTAGTCCCAACCAGAGCTGTAGAAGCAATTCTGCTCAGTTCCACCTGGAACTAGTCATCCATGAGATATTAGATATCCCGAGGGGCTGTTACATGCGACAAAGTTAGGCCGGCAAATCTGCTTCATGTGTTAGCGGACTCAAAAATCCCAATTACCCTTTGCCCGCTAGAGTTGGGTTCAGCAGGTAAATCCATCCAAAACAAAGGCAGAGTGTTCCTGGCTCCAATACACCACATCTCCCATCAGGGAATCATTCTGGACAGACACTGAACCAGCAGAGAGATCAGGATGACTGAGACCTCCCATGAATTCATCAGGAAAGAACTGAATGTGCCCTAGGGGTCCTAGTACAAATTGGATCTTTAAAGGTGGCCATGCTGGTTTATAAAACATACAGAGGACAATACAAGGACTTATATTACAGAGGGGTAAGGGAGGGTGCGGTCATTGTACTGTCACATCCAGGGGAATGGACAGTGTAGCCTGTGCAGGTGGAGAGGCTGCTGACAGCTGCTGCCCGCAGAGACATGGCTGGAATTTATGGCGTCTCCGGATCTGTGCCCGGTACAAGCTGTACAGACAGGGAACCCTTTGAAATCCTGGGGTTCGGCAGATGCTTCATAATTTATTAACCGTAAATTCTTTTACCAACATCTCCCAGGCGCCCCGTCCTCGCCTCAGGTGGGGGATGGAGAGGAGGTGAGGACATGACAGCAGTGGTGAATGGAAAGTCATTATATATAGAAAACACATGGAGCACATTGTGTAAGTCTCTGTCCTGCCTTATCTGCGCAGACGAGAGAAGTCCTCCGCACACACAGACACTCGTTCTGTGTCACTTCCAAGTGACAGGAGATAATGAGGACTGTGACTTGTCCTCTGAACCCCCGGAGGAGAAACTATGCTGTGCTATTATTTTAGGAATCCCATGGAGAGATAAGGGGAGAGGGAAAGGTGGGAGGAGGAGAGAAATTGTGAGACTGGCAGCACAAATGGGGCGGTCAAGATTTGCACTGTATGCACAGTTACTGAATTGTCCTAAAGGATTTCTATAATGTATCCTCCTTATACAGTGAGCTCCCCCTAGTGGTGGTGTATAATCTGTATGTAGTGAGCTCCTCCTAGTGGTGGTGTATAATGTGTATGTAGTGATCTCCCCCTAGTGGTGGTGTATAATCTGTATGTAGTGAGCTCCCCCTAGTGTTGGTGTATAATCTGTATGTAGTGAGCTCCTCCTAGTGGTGGTGTATAATGTGTATGTAGTGATCTCCCCCTAGTGGTGGTGTATAATCTGTATGTAGTGATCTCCCCCTAGTGGTGGTGTATAATCTGTATGTAGTGATATCTCCCTAGTGGTGGTGTATAATCTGTATGTAGTGATCTCCCCCTAGTGGTGATGTATAATCTGTATGTAGTGATCTCCCCCTAGTGGTGGTGTATAATGTGTATGTAGTGATCTCCCCCTAGTGGTGATGTATAATGTGTATGTAGTGATCTCCTCCTAGTGGTGGTGTATAATGTGTATGTAGTGATCTCCCCTAGTGGTGGTGTATAATCTGTATGTAGTGATCTCCTCCTAGTGGTGGTGTATAATGTGTATGTAGTGAGCTCCCCCTAGTGGTGGTGTATAATCTGTATGTAGTGATCTCCCCCTAGTGGTGGTGTATAATCTGTATGTAGTGATCTCCCCCTAGTGGTGGTGTATAATCTGTATGTAGTGAGCTCCCCCTAGTGGTGGTGTATAATCTGCATGTAGTGATCTCCTCCTAGTGGTGGTGTATAATATGTATGTAGTGATCTCCCCCTAGTGGTGGTGTATAATCTGTATGTAGTGATCTCCCCCTAGTGGTGGTGTATAATCTGTATGTAGTGATCTCCCCCTAGTGGTGGTGTATAATCTGTATGTAGTGATCTCCCCCTAGTGGTGGTGTATAATGTGTATGTAGTGATCTCCTCCTAGTGGTGGTGTATAATCTGTATGTAGTGATCTCCCCCTAGTGGTGGTGTATAATGTGTATGTAGTGATCTCCCCCTAGTGGTGATGTATAATGTGTTTGTAGTGATCTCCTCCTAGTGGTGGTGTATAATCTGTATGTAGTGATCTCCCCCTAGTGGTGGTGTATAATCTGTATGTAGTGATCTCCTCCTAGTGGTGGTGTATTATCTGTATGTAGTGATCTCCCCCTAGTGGTGGTGTATAATCTGTATGTAGTGACACCCCCCCCCCATTAGTGGTGGTGTATAATCTGTATGTAGTGATCCCCTCCTAGTGGTGGTGTATAATCTGTATGTAGTGATCTCCTCCTAGTGGTGGTGTATAATCTGTATGTAGTGAGCTCCCCCTAGTGGTGGTGTATAATCTGTATGTAGTGATCTCCTCCTAGTGGTGGTGTATAATCTGTATGTAGTGAGCTCCTCCTAGTGGTGGTGTATAATCTGTATGTAGTGAGCTCCCCCTAGTGGTGGTGTATAATCTGTATGTAGTGATCTCCCCCTAGTGGTGGTGTATAATGTGTATGTAGTGATCTCCTCCTAGTGGTGGTGTATAATGTGTATGTAGTGATCTCCCCCTAGTGGTGGTGTATAATATGTATGTAGTGATCTCCCCCTAGTGGTGGTGTATAATCTGTATGTAGTGATCTCCTCCTAGTGGTGGTTTATAATCTGTATGTAGTGATCTCCCCCTAGTGGTGGTGTATAATCTGTATGTAGTGATCTCCCCCTAGTGGTGGTGTATCATCTGTATGTAGTGATCCCCTCCTAGTGGTGGTGTATAATCTGTATGTAGTGACCTCATCCTAGTGGTGGTGTATAATCTGTATGTAGTGAGCTCCCCCTAGTGGTGGTGTATAATCTGTATGTAGTGAGCTCCTCCTAGTGGTGGTGTATAATGTGTATGTAGTGAGCTCCTCCTAGTGGTGGTGTAAAATCTGTATGTAGTGATCTCCTCCTAGTGGTGGTGTATAATCTGTATGTAGTGATCTCCTCCTAGTGGTGGTGTATAATCTGTATGTAGTGATCTCCTCCTAGTGGTGGTGTATAATCTGTATGTAGTGATCTCCCCCTAGTGGTGGTGTATAATCTGTATGTAGTGATCTCCTCCTAGTGGTGGTGTATAATCTGTATGTAGTGATCTCCTCCTAGTGGTGGTGTATAATGTGTATGTAGTGAGCTCCCCCTAGTGGTGGTGTATAATCTGTATGTAGTGAGCTCCTCCTAGTGGTGGTGTATAATCTGTATGTAGTGATCTCCCCCTAGTGGTGGTGTATAATCTGTATGTAGTGACCTCCCCCTAGTGGTGGTGTATAATCTGTATGTATTAATCTCCCCCTAGTGGTGGTGTATGATCTGTATGTAGTGATCTCCTCCTAGTGGTGGTGTATAATGTGTATGTAGTGATCTCCTACTAGTGGTGGTGTATAGTCTGTAGTGATCTCCTCCTAGTGGTGGTGTTTAATCTGTATGTAGTGATCTCCCCCTAGTGGTGGTGTATAATCTGTATGTAGTGATCTCCCCCTAGTGGTGGTGTATAATCTGTATGTAGTGATTTCCCCCTAGTGGTGGTGTATAATGTGTATGTAGTGATCTCCCCCTAGTGGTGGTGTATAATCTGTATGTAGTGATCTCCTCCTAGTGGTGGTGTATAATCTGTATGTAGTGATCTCCTCCTAGTGCTGGTGTATAATCTGTATGTAGTGATCTCCCCCTAGTGGTGGTGTATAATCTGTATGTAGTGATTTCCCCCTAGTGGTGGTGTATAATGTGTATGTAGTGATCTCCCCCTAGTGGTGGTGTATAATCTGTATGTAGTGATCTCCTCCTAGTGGTGGTGTATAATCTGTATCTAGTGATCTCCTCCTGGTGGTGGTGTATAATCTGTATGTAGTGATTTCCCCCTAGTGGTGGTGTATAATCTGTATGTAGTGATCTCCCCCTAGTGGTGGTGTATAATCTGTATGTAGTGAGCTTCTCCTAGTGGTGGTGTATAATCTGTATGTAGTGATCTCCCCCTAGTGATGGTGTATAATGTGTATGTAGTGATCTCCCCCTAGTGGTGGTGTATAATGTGTATGTAGTGATCTCCCCCTAGTGGTGGTGTATAATGTTTATGTAGTGATCTCCCCCTAGTGGTGGTGTATAATGTGTATGTAGTGATCTCCCCCTAGTGGTGGTGTATAATGTTTATGTAGTGATCTCCCCCTAGTGGTGGTGTATAATGTGTATGTAGTGATCTCCCCCTAGTGGTGGTGTATAATGTGTATGTAGTGATCTCCCCCTAGTGGTGGTGTATAATGTGTATGTAGTGATCTCCCCCTAGTGGTGGTGTATAATGTGTATGTAGTGATCTCCCCCTAGTGGTGGTGTATAATGTGTATGTAGTGATCTCCTCCTAGTGGTGGTGTATAATGTGTATGTAGTGATCTCCTCCTAGTGGTGGTGTATAATGTGTATGTAATGATCTCCTCCTAGTGGTGGTGTATAATGTGTATGTAGTGATCTCCCCCTAGTGGTGGTGTATAATCTGTATGTAGTGATCTCCTCCTAGTGGTGGTGTATAATGTGTATGTAGTGAGCTCCCCCTAGTGGTGGTGTATAATCTGTATGTAGTGAGCTCCCCCTAGTGGTGATGTATAATCTGTATGTAGTGATCTCCCCCTAGTGGTGGTGTATAATCTGTATGTAGTGATCTCCCCCTAGTGATGGTGTATAATCTGTATGTAGTGAGCTCCTCCTAGTGGTGGTGTATAATCTGTATGTAGTGATCTCCTCCTAGTGGTGGTGTATAATGTGTATGTAGTGAGCTCCCCCTAGTGGTGGTGTATAATCTGTATGTAGTGAGCTCCTCCTAGTGGTGGTGTATAATCTGTATGTAGTGATCTCCCCCTAGTGGTGGTGTATAATCTGTATGTAGTGACCTCCCCCTAGTGGTGGTGTATAATCTGTATGTATTAATCTCCCCCTAGTGGTGGTGTATGATCTGTAAGTAGTGATCTCCTCCTAGTGGTGGTGTATAATGTGTATGTAGTGATCTCCTACTAGTGGTGGTGTATAGTCTGTAGTGATCTCCTCCTAGTGGTGGTGTTTAATCTGTATGTAGTGATCTCCCCCTAGTGGTGGTGTATAATCTGTATGTAGTGATCTCCCCCTAGTGGTGGTGTATAATCTGTATGTAGTGATTTCCCCCTAGTGGTGGTGTATAATGTGTATGTAGTGATCTCCCCCTAGTGGTGGTGTATAATCTGCATGTAGTGATCTCCTCCTAGTGGTGGTGTATAATCTGTATGTAGTGATCTCCCCCTAGTGGTGGTGTATAATCTGTATGTAGTGATCTCCCCCTAGTGGTGGTGTATAATCTGTATGTAGTGATCTCCCCCTAGTGGTGGTGTATAATCTGTATGTAGTGATCTCCCCCCTAGTGGTGGTGTATAATCTGTATGTAGTGATCTCCCCCTAGTGGTGGTGTATAATGTGTATGTAGTGAGCTCCCCCTAGTGGTGGTGTATAATGTGTATGTAGTGATCTCCCCCTAGTGGTGGTGTATAATGTGTATGTAGTGATCTCCCCCTAGTGGTGGTGTATAATGTGTATGTAGTGATCTCCTCCTAGTGGTGGTGTATAATCTGTATGTAGTGATCTCCCCCTAGTGGTGGTGTATAATCTGTATGTAGTGATCTCCCCCTAGTGGTGGTGTATAATCTGTATGTAGTGATCTCCTCCTAGTGGTGGTGTATAATCTGTATGTAGTGATCTCCCCCTAGTGGTGGTGTATAATCTGTATGTAGTGATCTCCCTCTAGTGGTGGTGTATAATCTGTATGTAGTGATCTCCTCCTAGTGGTGGTGTATAATCTGTATGTAGTGATCTCCTCCTAGTGGTGGTGTATAATCTGTATGTAGTGATCTCCTCCTAGTGGTGGTGTATAATCTGTATGTAGTGATCTCCCCCTAGTGGTGGTGTATAATGTGTATGTAGTGATCTCCTCCTAGTGGTGGTGTATAATCTGTATGTAGTGATCTCCTCCTAGTGGTGGTGTATAATCTGTATGTAGTGAGCTCCTCCTAGTGGTGGTGTATAATGTGTATGTAGTGATCTCCTCCTAGTGGTGGTGTATAATCTGTATGTAGTGATCTCCTCCTAGTGGTGGTGTATAATCTGTATGTAGTGATCTCCCCCTAGTGGTGGTGTATAATGTGTATGTAGTGATCTCCCCCTAGTGGTGATGTATAATGTGTTTGTAGTGATCTCCTCCTAGTGGTGTTGTATAATCTGTATGTAGTGATCTCCCCCTAGTGGTGGTGTATAATCTGTATGTAGTGATCTCCCCCTAGTGGTGGTGTATAATCTGTATGTAGTGATCTCCTCCTAGTGGTGGTGTATAATCTGTATGTAGTGATCTCCCCCTAGTGGTGGTGTATAATCTGTATGTAGTGACCCCCCCCCCATTAGTGGTGGTGTATAATCTGTATGTAGTGATCCCCTCCTAGTGGTGGTGTATAATCTGTATGTAGTGATCTCCCCCTAGTGGTGGTGTATAATCTGTATGTAGTGATCTCCTCCTAGTGGTGGTGTATAATCTGTATGTAGTGATCTCCCCCTAGTGGTGGTGTATAATCTGTATGTAGTGATCTCCCCCTAGTGGTGGTGTATAATCTGTATGTAGTGATCTCCTCCTAGTGGTGGTGTATAATCTGTATGTAGTGATCTCCTCCTAGTGGTGGTGTATAATCTGTATGTAGTGATCTCCCCCTAGTGGTGGTGTATAATGTGTATGTAGTGATCTCCTCCTAGTGGTGGTGTATAATGTGTATGTAGTGATCTCCCCCTAGTGGTGATGTATAATCTGTATGTAGTGATCTCTCCCTAGTGGTGGTGTATGATCTGTATGTAGTGATCTCCCCCTAGTGGTGGTGTATAATATGTATGTAGTGATCTCCCCCTAGTGGTGGTGTATAATGTGTATGTAGTGAGCTCCCCCTAGTGGTGGTGTATAATCTGTATGTAGTGATCTCCCCCTAGTGGTGGTGTATAATCTGTATGTAGTGAGCTCCCCCTAGTGGTCACTGTACTTACTGTTCAGTGCAGTCACTCTTGTGCTCCTGAGCAATGAGACTACATTAACTCCTTAAAGGAAACCTACCACTTGAAGTGGCAGGTTTCCGATGGCAATACCGGGCACCAGCTCAGGGTGAGCTGGTGCCGGAGCTTATTTTAGTTAGTGTTTTAAACCGCGGTATCGGTTTACCATGCACGCGGCTCTCATTCACTTCCTATGTAGCCGCGTGCACGGTAAGCGCCGAGCGCGTACCTGCCTGCGCCGGCTATAAAGTTTAAAAACTAAAATAATTTTAAAAAACTAAAATAAGCTCCGGCACCAGCTCACCCTGAGCTCACCCTGAGCTGGTGCTCGGTATTGCCATCGGAAACCTGCCACTACAAGTGGTAGGTTTCCTTTAACCCCTTCCCGCCCCAGCCCTTTTTCGTTTTTGCGGTTTCATTTTTCTCTCTCCTCCTGCAAAAATCGATAACTTTTTTGTTTTTCCATGTACAGAGCTGTGTGACGGCTTATTTTCTGCGTAATAAATTACACTTCAAAATTGTGTTATTTATTATTCCAAGCCGTGTACTGGGAAGCGGGAAAAAAATTCCAATTGCCGTGAAATTGGTAAAAAACCGCATTTGTGCCGTATTCTTGTGGGCTTGGATTTTACTTATTTCACTGTGCACCCCAAATGACAGGTGTACTTTATTCTTTGGGTCGGTACGATTACGGGGATAATAAATTTGTATAGGTTTAATAAAGTTTTCATACATTTTAATAAATTAAAACCTCCTGTACAAACATTTTTTGGGGGATTTTGCCTTCTTCTGGCGCTAATAACTAATAACAGAGCTTTGGGAGGTGTTGTTTTTTCGGATTTTGATGACGTTTACAATGTTATCATTTTTAGAACAGTGCAATTTTTTGATCACTTTTTCTAGAATTTTTTTTTTTTTAAATGTCAAAAAAGTGCCATTTTCGACTTTGGGCGCGATTTTCCGATAGGGGGTTAAACGCAGTGAAAAACCGTTATTATATTTTTATAGATCGCCATTTTTTGGACGCGGCGATACCTAATGTGTTTATGATTCTTTACTGTTTATTTATTTTTATATCAGTTCTAGGGAAAGGGGGGTGATTTGAGTTTTTAGGTTTTTTTATTATAATTTTTTTTTTAAAGCTTTTTTAAATTTTTACTATTTTTCAGACTCCCTAGGTTACTTTAACCCTAGGTTGTCTGTATGATCCTATCATATACTGCCGTACTACAGTATGGCTGCATATGGGGATTTTACTCCTCATTCATTACAATGTGCTGATAGCACATTGCAATGAATAGGTTAACCCGAAGTTACCCGAGGCTACCATGTCGACGGATCGCTGCTCCCTGATGACATCACGGGGAGCGTCAATCCTCGGAAAGATGGCGCCGCATTGTGCGGCCGGTGGTGATCAGAGGGAAAACACCCAGTGCCAGCACCGATCATGGGTGTATGCTATCAGCCCATGAGCCCTCCCCATGCACCTGCACTCGGCATGTGACGTAGTATTACGTCACATGCCGGTAAGGGGTTAATGACCACCGTATCATGTTTTTACAGCAGCCATTGAGTGTACTACTACTGACGCCCCAACGTAGAAAGGAGAATATTGCTGGACATCGGAGCATGCTCGGTTACTTCCATTACACACTGCAATACATGTATAAGGGTTTGAACAAGCGATTGGATGAAGCCAAAGTCTGTAAAATTTAAAAAATATATCATTTTATTATAATAATTAAATAAATAAAATAAAAGTCCACTACTCACTCTAGTTACATATAAAATCATATAAAGTATATAAAACACAAAAGAAGTACAGGCAGTCCCTGGGTTACGTACAAGATAGGTTCTTTAGGTTTGTTCTTAAGTTGAATTTGTATGTAAGTTGGAACTGTATATTTTATCATTGTAACTCCGCCCAAAATATTTTTGGATCTCTGTGACAATTGGATTTTAAAACTTTTGGGTTATCATAAGAACCAGAATTAACAATTGAGCTTAACTGCAGACACCTGTGATAACTGTTACAGCTGATTATTGTAGCCTAGGACTAAAGTACAGCAAATTACCAATATCCAGGGGACCGTTTGTAACTAGGGGTCGTATGTAAGTCGGGTGTTCTTAAGTAGGGGACCTCCTGTATTATAAATCTAAATCAATCTTTAACTCACACAGTGAACGACGTGAAAAAAAAAACACGAGAAACTTCCCATTGTATACCATTTTTCATTAAATACCCTCACAAAAAATGTTAAAATGTTACCAAAAAAATTAAGATTTTATGGCCTGTACAATGTGACAATAGAAATCGTCTCCTTCCGTTCTCCGTGCGCCCAGACAGCAGCACATATGGGGTATCGGTGCACAGGAGGAATTGGGCATCAAACTTTTCCTCATTCAATTCACAAAAAAAGTTACAAAGTTTCTAAATCGCACTTCAATTTTGTTTCAACCCATGTAAAACACTTAAAGGGTTAATAGGCTTAATACGTTGAGGGGTGTAATTCCTATAGTGGGGTAATTTATGGGGTTTTACTATTATTTAGGCCTTTCAAAGTCACGTGACAGCTGAGTTGAAAAAATGTGAATTTTGGCGATTTTCATGAAAATGAGAAAAATTGCTCCTAACATTCTAGAACAATCAGAGGACACTTACAAACTGTTACCATAAAGCAGAAAGGTTAGAGATCTCCCTGGAAAGCAGAACATTTCAAACTTTGGAAATAAAGAATTTTTCTGAACTTTTCCTGATTTTTTTTTTTTTTGCAGAACGAAACGCTAAAGACCGAACATGAAGTACAATGGGGCTCATTTACTAAGGGTCATGGATTGCATGAGGGGTTACGGCCATGTCTAGGTAAAATACATCCTCCTTGTTTGTGAGTCTCTAAGGCAGTGGTGGCGAACCTATGGCACTGGTGCCAGAGGTGGCACTCTGAGCCTTCTCAGTGGGCACTTAGGCTGTTGCCCCAGGACAGAATTCACCAGATAGGAGATTAAGGGATCCTCGTGCAGGCCCAGGTAGCCCAGGACGTGACACGTTGAGCGTTATTTTAAAGTGAAGCATCCGGGTGTACCTGAGACTGCAAGGAGAGAAGGTACAGACAGGGTCAGATTATCATTGAAGCTCCTGCTCTTGGTTGTCAAGGGAAGCTCCAAAGGCAATCCGAATTTTCCCTCCTGTCAACAATATTGGTTTCCTCAGTAACGTTGGAGACTGGTATAGCACAGAGCAAAAAGATTGCAATAAGTTACTGTCTAAATTGCTGTGTTGGCACTTTGCGATAAATAAGTAGGTTTGGATTGCAGTTTGGGCACTCGGTCTCAAAAAGGTTCGCCATCACTGCTCTAAGGCATTGGTCCTCTATATCCTGACACTGAAGGTGCAGTTCTCCTTCAGAGCCAGCAGATGTCGCCCGCCTCCTGCATCCATCACTTGCAGATATGTGACATTCTCTTCTCCAGCTCGGGGGCTCTAGTGACACCCCAGATTTTATTATACACCTTATTAGAATTACTACTGTCACAGTGCAGCGCGGATCAATGACATTCAGTATAGATTTTGCACAAGGATAATCCTTGGATGTAATATATGGAAAAGGAATACAGCAAAACGAGCTTCCATTTATGGATCTATTTCCAATGCACTTCTCCAAGGAACTGGCAAGTAAATAGCCTCCCCTTCCCTACCCCTGAGGGGTCAGGCCCAGAAGAAGTGCACATGTGATAAGGAGCAGGACTAAAACACAGAATTTTACACCCCACAGACTTTTTGTCTTGACATATAGTGACTTACAGGTGGTGTCCTCTCTAATTAGAGGCGGTCGCTTTCCCTTTTCTCCTTCATGCAGCCCATACATACCTACATACATAGCCACATACACACATACATACACACACACATACACACACACACACACACACACACACACATACATACACACACACACATACATACATACATACACATACATACATACACAGACACATACATACACACACACACATACATACACACACACACACACACATACATACATACACACATACATACACACACACACATACATACATACATACATACATACACACACATACACATACATACATACACACACATACATACATACATACACACATACATACTTACATACATACACACACACACACATACACACACATACATACATACATACATACACACACATACATACATACATACACACATACAGCTTTCTGCATGACTTCAGAATTAAAAGCTTATTTTAAACTTGTTTTTGGCTTTCACAAATGTAGTGCCCCCTGCACCAAAACTATCACCAGTAGTGCCGTAGATTTGAGAAATCCCATAGAAGCCACACAGTGAAAGTGCCCCTTATCCTATAAGCATGCCCCCTAGAGGGCCCACATATTAATAGTGCGCCTTCGAATGCTCCAAGCAGTTACATTGACCACTTTGTCACCCCCACATAGTGATGATGCTACACTATTTTATGATGCAATTTTTAAGCAGGTGTGTATTATGACGTCCTGCAGTGGTTGAGGTGTGTATTATGACATCCTGCAGCAGCTGAGGTGTATATTAATATGTTCTGTAGAAGCTGAGGTGTGTATTGTGAGGTTCTGCAGTGCTTGAGCCTTTTATTATAGTGTTTTTTGATCCGCAGCAGCTGTGGTGTGTATTACAATGTTTTGCAGTAGCTGAGATGTGTATTATGAGGTTCATGCAGCTGAGATGGGTATTATGAGGTCCTGCAGCAGCCGAGGTGTTCATTAATGGGTCCTACAGCAGCTGAGGTGTGTATTTTGATGTTCTGCAGCCGCTGTGGTGTGTATTATGATGTTTTGCAGCAACTCTGGTGTTTATTACGATGATCAGCAGCAGCTTTGTGTATTATGAGTTTCTGCAGCAGCTGAGGTGTGTATTATGTGGTTCTGCAGGATCTGAGGTGTAGATTGAGGTTCTGCAGCAGCTGAGGTGTGTATTATGACATTCTGCAGGAGCTGAGGTGTGTATTCTGAGGTTCTGCAGGAGCTGAGGTGTGTATTCTGAGGTTCTGCAGGAGCTGAGGTGTGTATTATGAGGTTCTGCAGGAGCTGAGGTGTGTATTATGAGGTTCTGCAGGAGCTGAGGTGTGTATTATGAGGTTCTGCAGGAGCTGAGGTATGTATTATGAGGTTCTGCAGGAGCTGAGGTGTATATTATGTGGTTCTGCAGGAGCTGAGGTGTGTATTATGAGGTTCTGCAGGAGCTGAGGTGTGTATTCTGAGGTTCTGCAGGAGCTGAGTTGTGTATTCTGAGGTTCTGCAGGAGCTGAGGTGTGTATGATGAGGTTCTGCAGGAGCTGAGGTGTGTATTATGAGGTTCTGCAGGAGCTGAGGTGTGTATTCTGAGGTTCCGCAGGAGCTGAGGTGTGTATTGTGAGGTTCTGCAGCAGCTGAGGTGTGTATGTGGGACAGTTCCCTCTTCTTCGGATGTTTTTAGAACGCTTATTATTGGCTCCATCAGCATCCTCTGCAGACCATCGCCTCCAGGAAGCCGTCTCCCTGTAATGACCTATTACTATTAGGACTATTAGCATAGACACCGGCACTTTGCAGATTTTTGGAAGCTGCAGGAGACAAACTCGAATTTCCAGGTGTTTTGTAGCCGGAGGAAGCGCTTAATGATAACAATGAGGGTTTATGTGCTCGCCCAGCGCCCGCTCTTCCTCTGCCTACACCTCCCCATCATTACTGGGAGATTTAACTCTCAATGGATGCCATGTGCTGTGGAGCCCTTTAGATGGGGCATGATGGATGCCATGTGCTGTGGAGCCCTTTAGATGGGGCACGATGGATGCCATGTGCTGTGGAGCCCTTTAGATGGGGCACAGTGGATGCCATGTGCTGTGGAGCCCTTTAGATGGGGCACAGTGGATGGCATGTGCTGTGGAGCACTTTAGATGGGGCACGATGGATGCCATGTGCTGTGGAGCCCTTTAGATGGGGCACGATGGATGCCATGTGCTGTGGAGCCCTTTAGATGGGGCACGATGGATGCCATGTGCTGTGGAGCCCTTTAGATGGGGCACGATGGATGCCATGTGCTGTGGAGCCCTTTAGATGGGGCACGATGGATGCCATGTGCTGTGGAGCCCTTTAGATGGGGCATGATGGATGCCATGTGCTGTGGAGCCCTTTAGATGGGGCATGATGGATGCCATGTGCTGTGGAGCCCTTTAGATGGGGCACAGTGGATGCCATGTGCTGTGGAGCCCTTTAGATGGGGCACAGTGGATGCCATGTGCTGTGGAGCCCTTTAGATGGGGCACGATGGATGCCATGTGCTGTGGAGCCCTTTAGATGGGGCACAGTGGATGCCATGTGCTGTGGAGCCCTTTAGATGGGGCACGATGGATGCTATGTGCTGTGGAGCCCTTTAGATGGCGCACGATGGATGCCATGTGCTGTGGAGCCCTTTAGATGGGGCACGATGGATGCCATGTGCTGTGGAGCCCTTTAGATGGGGCACAATGGATGGCATGTGCTGTGGAGCCCTTTAGAAGAGGCACAATGGATGGCATGTGCTGTGGAGCCCTTTAGATGGGGCACAGTGGATGCCATGTGCTGTGGAGCCCTTTAGATGGGGCACAATGGATGGCATGTGCTGTGGAGCCCTTTAGATGGGGCACAGTGGATGGCTTGTGCTGTGGAGCCCTTTAGATGGGGCACAATGGATGGCATGTGCTGTGGAGCCCTTTAGATGGGGCACAGTGGATGCCATGTGCTGTGGAGCCCTATAGATGGGGCACAATGGATGGTTGTTATCATGGAGCCTGTAAGATGGGGCACAATAAGTGGCACTTGTTATGGAGCCCGTAAGATGAGGTACGATGGGTGACACTTGTTATGGAGCCCGTAAGATGGGGCACAATGGATGGCACTTCTCATGGAGCCTTATAGATGGATCACAATGGATGGCACTTATCATGGAGTCCGTAAGATGGGGCACAATGGATGACACTTGTTATGGACCCCGTAAGATGGGGCACAATGGATGGCACTTGTTATGGAGCCCATTAAATGGGGCACAATGGATGGCACTTGTTATGGAGCCCATTAGATGGGGCACAATGGATGGCACTTGTTATGGAGCCCATTAGATGGGGCACAATGGATGGCACTTGTTATGGAGCCCATTAGATGGTGCACAATGGATGGCACTTGTTATGGAGCCCATTAGATGGGGCACAATGGATGGCACTTGTTATGGAGCCCATTAGATGGGGCACAATGGATGGCACTTGTTATGGAGCCCATTAGATGGGGAACAATGGATGGCACTTGTTATGGAGCCCATTAGATGGGGCACAATGGATGGCACTTGTTATGGAGCCCATTAGATGGGGCACAATGGATGGCACTTGTTATGGAGCCCATTAGATGGGGAACAATGGATGGCACTTGTTATGGAGCCCATTAGATGGGGCACAATGGATGGCACTTGTTATGGAGCCCATTAGATGGGGAACAATGGATGGCACTTGTTATGGAGCCCATTAGATGGTGCACAATGGATGGCACTTGTTATGGAGCCCATTAGATGGGGCACAATGGATGGCACTTGTTATGGAGCTCATTAGATGGGGCACAATGGATGGCACTTGTTATGGGGCACAATGGATGGCACTTGTTATGGAGCCCATTAGATGGGGCACAATGGATGGCACTTGTTTTGGAGCCCGTTAGCTGAGGCACAATGGGGGCATTAGATAAGATGCAGGGGATCTTCCATCCCTGCAGGTCACAGCTGGGTATATTCGGTGTGTCCTGCGTCTGCTGGTAGAAATTCTCTCTGATTAGCTGGAAATCTCAGTGCAGCCGGATGTGAGCACTGTACTAGAGCGTCACGGTGGCTACTGACCGGGGGAGTAACTAGTCTCTCTGGCCGTGACCTTATGGTATTCAGGTCCTCACAGTCATTGCCCATGTGTGGTGTCTCTTCAGGTTACACACAATCATCATCTAACCTGAGAAGCCCCTCAGGCTCATTTGCATACAGCCTTTCATCCTGGTGGTGAATGTCCTCTAAGGACTCTTCCTTTTGGATGTATATATTACATATTATATGTACAGTGGTTACACCCCAGTTCCAAGTTGAATCAGTTCCCCCTCTGCACCCCGCTATGTATGTAGTGTATTCCACACAGGGTGATTCAGGGTGATACTGGAGGGTCACACACACAGGGACAGTGTCACGTTCTTCTCCACCATCCCAGATTTTCAGTGCAGTGGTGACGTAGGAAGCTATCAGCTCCCTGCTCTCCTATTGCGCCTTTGCCTCTGCAGCATTATAAGTGGGAGGGGCTACTGAAAGTAGGGGCATAATCAGTGGGGGTTAAAAGAAGGAGAACATTGTGACATAGGACTTATGTGACATTATATGGGGGACCACAGGGTTGCATTATATGGTGTGGGAGGGGGACCTGGGTCAACATCTGCAAAGAGTTTGTATGTTCTCTCCGTGTTTGCATGGGTTTCCTCCGGGTCATCCGGTTTCCTCCCACACTCCAAAACATACTGTTAGGTTGATTAGATTGTGAGCCCCATTGGGGACAGGGACTGATCTGGCAGCGCTGTGTAATCTGTGTGCGCTATAGAAAGGAATTAGAATATGTACACACGATCCAGGATACATATATAATAATGTCTGCTTCCAAACTGATGCTGGGAAGGAGCTCCCAACCTGGTAGGGTGAGCGGTGCCGGCTCTTGGGGTGTATGAGTAATAGTATAAGTGGGGGCTATATAGCAGGAGAAGGAGGGCAGAAGTTTTATGGATTTTTGAATGAAGTGATGGTGGTGTCTGACGGATAAAGAACCATTTTTTGGGGGAAAGGGTTGATGTTCACATTCAGGATATCCCAAAATGTGGGTTAGGATAACAGCAGCTGGGGAGTTGTGAGCAGGACACATTTACAGGAGGTCAGTGGGAGAAGTGATGTAAGGGAAAGACCTATCACACCCTGCTCACATTATCACTATATAATCATAATTCTCTTTATTTATGTAGCACATACAGATGACGTGGGGCTACACAGAGTGGGGGGTATGGCAGCATTATGCGATTTTCTGGAAATTCCGTGTATAGACGGAGGATGGAGCCCTCTTGGATGAATAATACCATCTAATGCATCAGCTTTATCTCTGGGTGTGGACGTCATAGATATACTGTATGGAAGGAAATGTTCTGTTCTCCTCGACCCAGAACTTCCAGGAATAAGTGTCACCAGGACATTATGAAAAGGAACTTATCAAAGTGTTACTCCCTATGGATACATGTCCTAAATATGTGTCCTTTACAATGGGGCGGTATTATACTAGTTATATTCCTGTACATAGGGGGCAGTATTATAGTAGTTATATTCCTGTACATAGGGGGCAGTATTATAGTAGTTATATTCTTGTACATAGGGGGCAGTATTATAGTAGTTATATTCTTGTACATAGGGGCAGTATTATAGTAGTGATATTCTTGTACACAGGGGGCAGTATTATAGTAGTTATATTCCTGTACATAGGGGGCAGTATTATACTAGTTATATTCCTGTACATAGGGGGCAGTATTATAGTAGTTATATTCTTGTACATAGGGGGCAGTATTATAGTAGTTATATTCTTGTACATAGGGGGCAGTATTATAGTAGTTATATTCCTGTACATAGGGGCAGTATTATAGTAGTTATATTCTTGTACATAGGGGGCAGTATTATAGTAGTTATATCCCTGTACATAGGGGCAGTAATATAGTAGTTATATTCTTGTACATAGGGGCAGTATTATAGTAGTTATATTCCTGTACATAGGGGGCAGTATTATAGTAGTTATATTCTTGTACATAGGGGCAGTATTATAGTAGTTATATTCTTGTACATAGGGGGCAGTATTATAGTAGTTATATTCCTGTACATAGGGGGCAGTATTATAGTAGTTATATTCTTGTACATAGGGGGCAGTATTATAGTAGTTATATTCTTGTACATAGGGGCAGTATTATAGTAGTTATATTCTTGTACATAGGGGGCAGTATTATAGTAGTTATATTCCTGTACATAGGGGGCAGTATTATAATAGTTATATTCTTGTACATAGGGGCAGTATTATAGTAATTATATTCTTGTACATAGGGGGCAGTATTATAGTAGTTATATTCCTGTACATAGGGGGCAGTATTATAGTAGTTATATTCTTGTACATAGGGGGCAGTATTATAGTAGTTATATTCTTGTACATAGGGGGCAGTATTATAGTAAATATATTCCTGTACATAGCGGGCAGTATTATAGTAGTTATATTCTTGTACATAGGGGGCAGTATTATAGTAGTTATATTCCTGTACATAGGGGACAGTATTATAGTAGTTATATTCTTGTACATAGGGGCAGTATTATAGTAGTTATATTCTTGTACATATGGGGTAGTATTATAGTAGTTATATTCTTGTACATAGGGGCAGTATTATAGTAGTTATATTCTTGTACATAGGGGGCAGTATTATAGTAGTTATATTCCTGTACATAGGGGGTAGTATTATAGTAGTTATATTCCTGTACATAGGGGACAGTATTATAGTAGTTATATTCTTGTACATAGGGGGCAGTATTATAGTAGTTATATTCCTGTACATAGGGGGCAGTATTATAGTAGTTATATTCCTGTACATAGGAGACAGTATTATAGTAGTTATATTCCTGTACATAGGGGGCAGTATTATAGTAGTTATATTCCTGTACATAGGGGGCAGTATTATAGTAGTTATATTCCTGTACATAGGGGCAGTATTATAGTAGTTATATTCCTGTACATAGGGGGCAGTATTATAGTAGTTATATTCTTGTACATAGGAGCAGTATTATAGTAGTTATATTCTTGTACATAGGGAGTAGTATTATAGTAGTTATATTCCTGTACATAGGGGGCAGTATTATAGTAGTTATATTCTTGTACATAGGGGGCAGTATTATAGTAGTTATATTCCTGTACATAGGGGCAGTATTATAGTAGTTATATTCTTGTACATAGGGGGAAGTATTATAGTAGTTATATTCTTGTACATAGGGGCAGTATTATAGTAGTTATATTCTTGTACATAGGGGGCAGTATTATAGTAGTTATATTCCTGTACATAGGGGGCAGTATTATAGTAGTTATATTCCTGTACATAGGGGGCAGTATTATAGTAGTTATATTCCTGTACATAGGGGGCAGTATTATATTAGTTATAGTCTTGTACATAGGGGGCAGTATTATAGTAGTTATATCCCTGTACATAGGGGCAGTAATATAGTAGTTATATTCTTGTACATAGGGGCAGTATTATAGTAGTTATATTCCTGTACATAGGGGGCAGTATTATAGTAGTTATATTCTTGTACATAGGGGCAGTATTATAGTAGTTATATTCTTGTACATAGGGGGCAGTATTATAGTAGTTATATTACTGTACATAGGGGGCAGTATTATAGTAGTTATATTCCTGTACATAGGGGGCAGTATTATAGTAGTTATATTCCTGTACATAGGGAGCAGTATTATACTAGTTATATTCTTGTACATAGGGGGCAGTATTATAGTAGTTATATTCTTGTACATAGGGGGCAGTATTATAGTAGTTATATTCCTGTACATAGGGGGCAGTATTATACTAGTTATATTCCTGTACATAGGGGGCAGTATTATAGTAGTTATATTCTTGTACATAGGGGGCAGTATTATAGTAGTTATATTCTTGTACATAGGGGGCAGTATTATAGTAGTTATATTCCTGTACATAGGGGCAGTATTATAGTAGTTATATTCTTGTACATAGGGGGCAGTATTATAGTAGTTATATCCCTGTACATAGGGGCAGTAATATAGTAGTTATATTCTTGTACATAGGGGCAGTATTATAGTAGTTATATTCCTGTACATAGGGGGCAGTATTATAGTAGTTATATTCTTGTACATAGGGGCAGTATTATAGTAGTTATATTCTTGTACATAGGGGGCAGTATTATAGTAGTTATATTCCTGTACATAGGGGGCAGTATTATAGTAGTTATATTCTTGTACATAGGGGGCAGTATTATAGTAGTTATATTCTTGTACATAGGGGCAGTATTATAGTAGTTATATTCTTGTACATAGGGGGCAGTATTATAGTAGTTATATTCCTGTACATAGGGGGCAGTATTATAATAGTTATATTCTTGTACATAGGGGCAGTATTATAGTAATTATATTCTTGTACATAGGGGGCAGTATTATAGTAGTTATATTCCTGTACATAGGGGGCAGTATTATAGTAGTTATATTCTTGTACATAGGGGGCAGTATTATAGTAGTTATATTCTTGTACATAGGGGGCAGTATTATAGTAAATATATTCCTGTACATAGCGGGCAGTATTATAGTAGTTATATTCTTGTACATAGGGGGCAGTATTATAGTAGTTATATTCCTGTACATAGGGGACAGTATTATAGTAGTTATATTCTTGTACATAGGGGCAGTATTATAGTAGTTATATTCTTGTACATATGGGGTAGTATTATAGTAGTTATATTCTTGTACATAGGGGCAGTATTATAGTAGTTATATTCTTGTACATAGGGGGCAGTATTATAGTAGTTATATTCCTGTACATAGGGGGTAGTATTATAGTAGTTATATTCCTGTACATAGGGGACAGTATTATAGTAGTTATATTCTTGTACATAGGGGGCAGTATTATAGTAGTTATATTCCTGTACATAGGGGGCAGTATTATAGTAGTTATATTCCTGTACATAGGGGACAGTATTATAGTAGTTATATTCCTGTACATAGGGGGCAGTATTATAGTAGTTATATTCCTGTACATAGGGGGCAGTATTATAGTAGTTATATTCCTGTACATAGGGGCAGTATTATAGTAGTTATATTCCTGTACATAGGGGGCAGTATTATAGTAGTTATATTCTTGTACATAGGAGCAGTATTATAGTAGTTATATTCTTGTACATAGGGAGTAGTATTATAGTAGTTATATTCCTGTACATAGGGGGCAGTATTATAGTAGTTATATTCTTGTACATAGGGGGCAGTATTATAGTAGTTATATTCCTGTACATAGGGGCAGTATTATAGTAGTTATATTCTTGTACATAGGGGGAAGTATTATAGTAGTTATATTCTTGTACATAGGGGCAGTATTATAGTAGTTATATTCCTGTACATAGGGGGCAGTATTATAGTAGTTATATTCCTGTACATAGGGGGCAGTATTATAGTAGTTATATTCCTGTACATAGGGGGCAGTATTATAGTAGTTATATTCCTGTACATAGGGGGCAGTATTATAGTAGTTATAGTCTTGTACATAGGGGGCAGTATTATAGTAGTTATATTACTGTACATAGGGGGCAGTATTATAGTAGTTATATTCCTGTACATAGGGGGCAGTATTATAGTAGTTATATTCCTGTACATAGGGGGCAGTATTATAGTAGTTATATTCCTGTACATAGGGGGCAGTATTATAGTAGTTATATTCCTGTACATAGGGGGCAGTATTATAGTAGTTATAGTCTTGTACATAGGGGCAGTATTATAGTAGTTATATTCCTGTACATAGGGGCAGTATTATAGTAGTTATATTCCTGTACATAGGGGGCAGTATTATAGTGGTTATATTCCTGTACATAGGGGGCAGTATTATAGTAGTTATATTCTTGTACATAGGGGGCAGTATTATAGTAGTTATATTCCTGTACATAGGGAGCAGTATTATAGTAGTTATATTCCTGTACATAGGGGGCAGTATTATAGTAGTTATATTCCTGTACATAGGGGGCAGTATTATAGTAGTTATATTCCTGTACATAGGGGGCAGTATTATAGTAGTTATATTCTTGTACATAGGGGGCAGTATTATAGTAGTTATATTCCTGTACATAGGGGGCAGTATTATAGTAGTTATATTCCTGTACATAGGGGGCAGTATTATAGTAGTTATATTCCTGTACATAGGGGGCAGTATTATAGTAGTTATATTCCTGTACATAGGGAGCAGTATTATAGTAGTTATATTCCTGTACATAGGGAGCAGTATTATAGTAGTTATATTTTTGTACATAGGGAGCAGTATTATAGTAGTTATATTCTTGTACATTGGGGGCAGTATTATAGTAGTTATATTCCTGTACATAGAGGGCAGTATTATAGTAGTTGTATCCCTGTACATAGGGGGCAGTATTATATTAGTTATATTCTTGTACATAGGGAGCAGTATTATAGTAGTTATATTCTTGTACATAGGGAGCAGTATTATAGTAGTTATATTCTTGTACATAGGGGGCAGTATTATAGTAGTTATATTCTTGTACATAGGGAGCAGTATTATAGTAGTTATATTCTTGTACATAGGGGGCAGTATTATAGTAGTTATATTCCTGTACATACGGGGCAGTATTATAGTAGTTATATTCCTGTACATAGGGGGCAGTATTATAATAGTTATATTCTTGTACATAGGGGCAGTATTATAGTAATTATATTCTTGTACATAGGGGGCAGTATTATAGTAGTTATATTCCTGTACATAGGGGGCAGTATTATAGTAGTTATATTCTTGTACATAGGGGGCAGTATTATAGTAGTTATATTCTTGTACATAGGGGGCAGTATTATAGTAAATATATTCCTGTACATAGCGGGCAGTATTATAGTAGTTATATTCTTGTACATAGGGGGCAGTATTATAGTAGTTATATTCCTGTACATAGGGGACAGTATTATAGTAGTTATATTCTTATACATAGGGGCAGTATTATAGTAGTTATATTCTTGTACATATGGGGTAGTATTATAGTAGTTATATTCTTGTACATAGGGGCAGTATTATAGTAGTTATATTCTTGTACATAGGGGGCAGTATTATAGTAGTTATATTCCTGTACATAGGGGGCAGTATTATAGTAGTTATATTCTTGTACATAGGAGCAGTATTATAGTAGTTATATTCTTGTACATAGGGAGTAGTATTATAGTAGTTATATTCCTGTACATAGGGGGCAGTATTATAGTAGTTATATTCTTGTACATAGGGGGCAGTATTATAGTAGTTATATTCCTGTACATAGGGGCAGTATTATAGTAGTTATATTCTTGTACATAGGGGGAAGTATTATAGTAGTTATATTCTTGTACATAGGGGCAGTATTATAGTAGTTATATTCCTGTACATAGGGGGCAGTATTATAGTAGTTATATTCCTGTACATAGGGGGCAGTATTATAGTAGTTATATTCCTGTACATAGGGGGCAGTATTATAGTAGTTATATTCCTGTACATAGGGGGCAGTATTATATTAGTTATAGTCTTGTACATAGGGGGCAGTATTATAGTAGTTATATTACTGTACATAGGGGGCAGTATTATAGTAGTTATATTCCTGTACATAGGGGGCAGTATTATAGTAGTTATATTCCTGTACATAGGGGGCAGTATTATAGTAGTTATATTCCTGTACATAGGGGGCAGTATTATAGTAGTTATATTCCTGTACATAGGGGGCAGTATTATAGTAGTTATAGTCTTGTACATAGGGGAAGGATTATAGTAGTTATATTCCTGTACATAGGGGCAGTATTATAGTAGTTATATTCCTGTACATAGGGGGCAGTATTATAGTGGTTATATTCCTGTACATAGGGGGCAGTATTATAGTAGTTATATTCTTGTACATAGGGGGCAGTATTATAGTAGTTATATTCCTGTACATAGGGAGCAGTATTATAGTAGTTATATTCCTGTACATAGGGGGCAGTATTATAGTAGTTATATTCCTGTACATAGGGGGCAGTATTATAGTAGTTATATTCCTGTACATAGGGGGCAGTATTATAGTAGTTATATTCTTGTACATAGGGGGCAGTATTATAGTAGTTATATTCCTGTACATAGGGGGCAGTATTATAGTAGTTATATTCCTGTACATAGGGGGCAGTATTATAGTAGTTATATTCCTGTACATAGGGGGCAGTATTATAGTAGTTATATTCCTGTACATAGGGAGCAGTATTATAGTAGTTATATTCCTGTACATAGGGAGCAGTATTATAGTAGTTATATTCCTGTACATAGGGGGCAGTATTATAGTAGTTATATTCTTGTACATTGGGGGCAGTATTATAGTAGTTATATTCCTGTACATAGAGGGCAGTATTATAGTAGTTGTATCCCTGTACATAGGGGGCAGTATTATATTAGTTATATTCTTGTACATAGGGAGCAGTATTATAGTAGTTATATTCTTGTACATAGGGAGCAGTATTATAGTAGTTATATTCTTGTACATAGGGGGCAGTATTATAGTAGTTATATTCTTGTACATAGGGAGCAGTATTATAGTAGTTATATTCTTGTACATAGGGGGCAGTATTATAGTAGTTATATTCCTGTACATACGGGGCAGTATTATAGTAGTTATATTCTTGTACATAGGGGACAGTATTATAGTAGTTATATTCTTGTACATGGGGGGCAGTATTATAGTAGTTATATTCTTGTAAATAGGGGACAGTATTATAGTAGTTATATTCTTGTACATAGGGGGCAGTATTATAGTAGTTATATTCTTGTACATAGGGGGCAGTATTATAGTAGTTATATTCTTGTACATAGGGGCAGTATTATAGTAGTTATATTCTTGTACATATGGGGTAGTATTATAGTAGTTATATTCTTGTACATAGGGGCAGTATTATAGTAGTTATATTCTTGTACATATGGGGCAGTATTATAGTAGTTATATTCCTGTACATAGGGGGTAGTATTATAGTAGTTATATTCCTGTACATAGGGGACAGTATTATAGTAGTTATATTCTTGTACATAGGGGGCAGTATTATAGTAGTTATATTCCTGTACATAGGGGGCAGTATTATAGTAGTTATATTCCTGTACATAGGGGACAGTATTATAGTAGTTATATTCCTGTACATAGGGGGCAGTATTATAGTAGTTATATTCCTGTACATAGGGGGCAGTATTATAGTAGTTATATTCCTGTACATAGGGGCAGTATTATAGTAGTTATATTCCTGTACATAGGGGGCAGTATTATAGTAGTTATATTCTTGTACATAGGAGCAGTATTATAGTAGTTATATTCTTGTACATAGGGAGTAGTATTATAGTAGTTATATTCCTGTACATAGGGGGCAGTATTATAGTAGTTATATTCTTGTACATAGGGGGCAGTATTATAGTAGTTATATTCCTGTACATAGGGGCAGTATTATAGTAGTTATATTCTTGTACATAGGGGGAAGTATTATAGTAGTTATATTCTTGTACATAGGGGCAGTATTATAGTAGTTATATTCCTGTACATAGGGGGCAGTATTATAGTAGTTATATTCCTGTACATAGGGGGCAGTATTATAGTAGTTATATTCCTGTACATAGGGGGCAGTATTATAGTAGTTATAGTCTTGTACATAGGGGGCAGTATTATAGTAGTTATATTCCTGTACATAGGGGGCAGTATTATAGTAGTTATATTCCTGTACATAGGGGGCAGTATTATAGTAGTTATATTCCTGTACATAGGGGGCAGTATTATAGTAGTTATATTTCTGTACATAGGGGGCAGTATTATAGTAGTTATATTCCTGTACATAGGGGGCAGTATTATAGTAGTTATAGTCTTGTACATAGGGGAAGGATTATAGTAGTTATATTCCTGTACATAGGGGCAGTATTATAGTAGTTATATTCCTGTACATAGGGGGCAGTATTATAGTAGTTATATTCCTGTACATAGGGGGCAGTATTATAGTAGTTATATTCTTGTACATAGGGGGCAGTATTATAGTAGTTATATTCCTGTACATAGGGAGCAGTATTATAGTAGTTATATTCCTGTACATAGGGGGCAGTATTATAGTAGTTATATTCCTGTACATAGGGGGCAGTATTATAGTAGTTATATTCCTGTACATAGGGGACAGTATTATAGTAGTTATATTCTTGTACATAGGGGGCAGTATTATAGTAGTTATATTCCTGTACATAGGGGGCAGTATTATAGTAGTTATATTCCTGTACATAGGGGGCAGTATTATAGTAGTTATATTCCTGTACATAGGGGGCAGTATTATAGTAGTTATATTCCTGTACATAGGGAGCAGTATTATAGTAGTTATATTCCTGTACATAGGGAGCAGTATTATAGTAGTTATATTTTTGTACATAGGGAGCAGTATTATAGTAGTTATATTCTTGTACATTGGGGGCAGTATTATAGAAGTTATATTCCTGTACATAGAGGGCAGTATTATAGTAGTTGTATCCCTGTACATAGGGGGCAGTATTATAGTAGTTATATTCTTGTACATAGGGGGCAGTATTATATTAGTTATATTCTTGTACATAGACAGCAGTATTATAGTAGTTATATTCTTGTCCATAGGGAGCAGTATTATAGTAGTTATATTCTTGTACATAGGGGGCAGTATTATAGTAGTTATATTCTTGTACATAGGGAGCAGTATTATAGTAGTTATATTCCTGTACATAGGGGCAGTATTATAGTAGTTATATTCTTGTACATAGGGGGAAGTATTATAGTAGTTATATTCTTGTACATAGGGGCAGTATTATAGTAGTTATATTCCTGTACATAGGGGGCAGTATTATAGTAGTTATATTCCTGTACATAGGGGGCAGTATTATAGTAGTTATATTCCTGTACATAGGGGGCAGTATTATAGTAGTTATAGTCTTGTACATAGGGGGCAGTATTATAGTAGTTATATTCCTGTACATAGGGGGCAGTATTATAGTAGTTATATTCCTGTACATAGGGGGCAGTATTATAGTAGTTATATTCCTGTACATAGGGGGCAGTATTATAGTAGTTATATTCCTGTACATAGGGGGCAGTATTATAGTAGTTATATTCCTGTACATAGGGGGCAGTATTATAGTAGTTATAGTCTTGTACATAGGGGAAGGATTATAGTAGTTATATTCCTGTACATAGGGGCAGTATTATAGTAGTTATATTCCTGTACATAGGGGGCAGTATTATAGTAGTTATATTCCTGTACATAGGGGGCAGTATTATAGTAGTTATATTCTTGTACATAGGGGGCAGTATTATAGTAGTTATATTCCTGTACATAGGGAGCAGTATTATAGTAGTTATATTCCTGTACATAGGGGGCAGTATTATAGTAGTTATATTCCTGTACATAGGGGGCAGTATTATAGTAGTTATATTCCTGTACATAGGGGGCAGTATTATAGTAGTTATATTCTTGTACATAGGGGGCAGTATTATAGTAGTTATATTCCTGTACATAGGGGGCAGTATTATAGTAGTTATATTCCTGTACATAGGGGGCAGTATTATAGTAGTTATATTCCTGTACATAGGGGGCAGTATTATAGTAGTTATATTCCTGTACATAGGGAGCAGTATTATAGTAGTTATATTCCTGTACATAGGGAGCAGTATTATAGTAGTTATATTTTTGTACATAGGGAGCAGTATTATAGTAGTTATATTCTTGTACATTGGGGGCAGTATTATAGTAGTTATATTCCTGTACATAGAGGGCAGTATTATAGTAGTTGTATCCCTGTACATAGGGGGCAGTATTATAGTAGTTATATTCTTGTACATAGGGGGCAGTATTATATTAGTTATATTCTTGTACATAGGGAGCAGTATTATAGTAGTTATATTCTTGTACATAGGGAGCAGTATTATAGTAGTTATATTCTTGTACATAGGGGGCAGTATTATAGTAGTTATATTCTTGTACATAGGGAGCAGTATTATAGTAGTTATATTCTTGTACATAGGGGGCAGTATTATAGTAGTTATATTCCTGTACATAGGGGCAGTATTATAGTAGTTATATTCTTGTACATAGGGGGCAGTATTATAGTAGTTATATTCTTGTACATAGGGGACAGTATTATAGTAGTTATATTCTTGTACATAGGGGGCAGTATTATAGTAGTTATATTCTTGTAAATAGGGGACAGTATTATAGTAGTTATATTCCTGTACATAGGGGCAGTATTATAGTAGTTATATTCTTGTACATAGGGGGCAGTATTATAGTAGTTATATTCTTGTACATAGGGGGCAGTATTATAGTAGTTATATTCTTGTACATAGGAGGCAGTATTATAGTAGTTATATTCTTGTACATAGGGGGCAGTATTATAGTAGTTATATTCTTGTAAATAGGGGACAGTATTATAGTAGTTATATTCCTGTACATAGGGGCAGTATTATAGTAGTTATATTCTTGTACATAGGGGGCAGTATTATAGTAGTTATATTCTTGTACATAGGGGGCAGTATTATAGTAGTTATATTCTTGTACATAGGAGGCAGTATTATAGTAGTTATATTCTTGTACATAGGGGGCAGTATTATAGTAGTTATATTCCTGTACATAGGGGGCAGTATTATAGTAGTTATATTCTTGTACATAGGGGGCAGTATTATAGTAGTTATATTCCTGTACATAGGGGGCAGTATTATAGTAGTTATATTCCTGTACATAGGGGACAGTATTATAGTAGTTATATTCTTGTACATAGGGGCAGTATTATAGTAGTTATATTCTTGTACATAGGGGGCAGTATTATAGTAGTTATATTCTTGTACATAGGGGCAGTATTATAGTAGTTATATTCTTGTACATAGGGGGCAGTATTATAGTAGTTATATTCTTGTACATAGGGGCAGTATTATAGTAGTTATATTCTTGTACATAGGGGCAGTATTATAGTAGTTATATTCTTGTACATAGGGGGCAGTATTATAGTAGTTATATTCTTGTACATAGGGGCAGTATTATAGTAGTTATATTCTTGTACATAGGGGGCAGTATTATAGTAGTTATATTCTTGTACATAGGGGGCAATTTTTATTAGTATAAACAAACAGAAAATATTACAATACATTCTCATCAGAATGAACAAACAGTTAATTAACAAAGATCATACAGATCAGAAATAATAAATTCATAATAATCTTAACTCAAAAAGTCCATCACTGGTAAAAAGAAAAATGTGGAAATTAATATAATTACTTGATCAGTTACCCCAGACATATGTTCCTCCATTTCTTAACATTATTACTAGTTTTTTTAACCTCTATGGATCGTATCCACCTCAGCTCTGATAATATTTGGGTTACAGCGGTCATAGGTTGGAAGGACTCACTGTGTGCAGACACTCTGGTCCTGGTGTGCCAGTGATAGTATTTGATTGTGGTGATGATGAGGTACATGATCCCTCTGTCGATGCCGGCTACCTGTGGTGTCACCCCATAGATTATGTCCGGGTAGGTCAGAGACTGCAGTCTCGCTATTTTGAGTCTGCGGGACACCTCCTGCCAAATCTGCCTCCCTCCCGGGCACTCAGTGATAAAATGCTCCATGGTCTCCTCCTGCTGACATCCCAAGGGGCACAAACGCTCAGAGAGACTCAAGAATTTTAAATTGCCCCTAACAAAGAGCCTCCCATGTAAGGATAACCAGGCAATATCAAAGAGCTTTGCAGGGAGCCTAGGACTATTAAGGAACCTCAGACTCTCCTGCAGGGTGGCCGTTGTGCAGTCCCTCAGAGCTGGCTGAACAGTATAGAAGGTCTTACAGATATTGGTATAAAGGTCCTTCCTGGTCCTACTCACCAAAAATGTCTTGTCTATCCTCCACTTTTTCAAACACCTGAGACCATACTCCAGATACTGGGGGAGGAAGCCAGGAGTCCATCGGCCCCTCTTGAGACTGCCGCCTCGCACCCAAGACTCTGCAAAAGGCAATATCCAGTCCCTGACACTACTTACCCACAGGAGACCATTATTTGAGTCCAGGCTTCCAAAATTAACTTTCAGAAACATGGAGTCAAAAAATACCCTTGGATTTAACATATCCAGCCCACCCTCTCTCCTCTGCAGGTAGGTGGTCCCTCTTTTTACTGGGTTCAACCTGTTCCCCCATAAAAGCTGGAAGAACAGGCTAAAGAGCCCAGCGGAGAAAGATTCTGGCAAAGGAAAGACGACAGAGACGTAGAGGAAGACAGGGACCAGGTAAGTCTTCAGCAGAGTAACCCTTTCTCTATAGGTCAGCCTCCAGTTCTTCCATCGCTGAACCTTTGCATTTCCGGTATCCAACTTCTCTTCCCAATTTAGTTTGGCATTGTCTTCCCTCCCAAATTTAACCCCAAGGATTTTAATATGGGTGGAGGCCTTGGCGAACTGTGGCAGATCAAAGCCAGGAGCAGCATCCAATGTCCAGAAAGCTTGACTCTTCTCTAGGTTAACCAGAGACCCGGAGGCCTCTGAGTAGCTTCTGATGGCTGCAGACAACATCTCCACCTCACGAGGCTCAGATATCACCAGAGTCACATCATCCGCGTAGGCGACTACCTTCAAAGGCAAGCAATGGGGGACCGGCACCCCCCGAAAATCACACCGCTGCAGTGATCTCAGGAACGGATCGATGGCAAACACATACAGCAGTGGACTCAGTGGACAACCTTGTCGCACCCCTGCCTCTACCCTGAAAGTGTCCCCCTGCCAACCATTGATCAGAGGAAAGCTCTTCGCCTCTCTGTACAAAGTTCTCAGCCAATCAATAAATTGTCCCGGAATACCGTACTTTGACAAAGTGGCCCATAGATAATCGTGATCAACCCTGTCAAAGGCTTTAGCCTGGTCCAGACCTACAACATATCTCCCACAACTCAGAGCTTTACATCTCTCAAACATCTCTCTTATCGAGATGACTGCTCCAGAGATGTTCCGCCCTCTTACCGTGCCGTACTGAGAGCCTGCCAACAGTGCCGGGGACAAACAGACTAATCTAGAAAATAGAATTTTTGCCAGAATTTTCCTGTCGACATTCAAGAGGGCGATGGGCCTCCAGTTCTTGATGTCACTAGGCTCCTTACCTTTGGACAGCAGAATAAGGGAGGATACTCTCATGGATGGAGGCATCAGGTGATTTTCTAGACAATTTGTAAATACATCCACAAGGATCGGAGCTAAGAGGTCTTTGAACTTCTTATAGAATTCACATGTTATACCATCAGGACCTGGTGCCTTCTTCAGATGTAACTTATCAATGGCCTCTTTAACCTCCTCCTCTGTTATTCCTGCTGTCAAAGGAGAAAAGTCCAAATCTCTAGTGTCAGGACCTGGAGTTGCCTCCAAGAATTGAGCCATTTTGTCTCTATCCAAAACCTTCTTCTGAAATAACTCAGCATAGTAGGATCTCACCACCCCCAGGATACCCTCCCGAGATTCCTGTAAAACTCCCTGGGAGTCAGTGAGACCTGTGATCGATTTCTTGGCCACACGTTCCCGGCAATTTTCATACGGATCAGGAACGCCCAGTTTTCCGTAGTCCCGCTCAATCACCAGGGACGTGTAGCGGCTGTACTGATACTGTTTTATTTCAGACTTCAGTCGGTCAATCTTTTGTTTGTCATCCCCACCCGCCGAATACAGTGACTCCAATTCTTTCCGCAGCTTGAGATACTGGCTGTACTTACTCTTACCCTTCTTCACTGACAGTCTCTTTAAGAGGGACCGAATCTCCTCCTTGACGTTCTCCCACCAGTCAGATATGTTGTCATAGAAGTCCTGTCTCTGGAGCTGGTCCTGAAAAAGGGAGTGGATACAATTCTGGACACAGACATCATCCAGGATGCTAGAATTAAGCCTCCATAACCCCCGACCAATGTCCGAGCGGTTAGTGGCTCCTAGGTGAAACAATAAGACAAGATGGTCAGAATATGGGACAACCTTCTCGCTTATACCACTAACAGTCTCTGAGGGATTCACAAACGCCATATCGATCCTGCTGTGCCTGTCAGCACACGTATAGGTGTACCGAGGCTTCCTCCCATCCAAGGTAAATACATCGCATAGGTTTGCCTGTGATATTATGCTCTTTAGGACTTTGGAGTCTCTGACCACTGCTCTGCCTGAGGACCGGTCACCTGAAGTCATGACAACATTAAAGTCGCCCGCCATTATTACAGGGATAGAGGTAAATAAATGCTGCTTCACCTCATTGAACAGCTGGATTCTCTCTGTCACTGTCTGTGGGCCATAGATGTTGATCAGCCGGAGCCGCCTACCATGGATGGTCACCTCTAGTACCAGGCACCTCCCCATAGCGACCTCCGTCAGCCTGTGCACCGTCACGTCTGTGGTGTTAAACAGTATGGCGACCCCGGCGTACGGCTCCACAGCCAGTGACCAGTAAGAAGGACCAGACCGCCACTCACGCTCAGCCTCACGGAGATGCCCCAAGGTGGTCAGACGGGTCTCCTGCAGGAAGATGACATCAGCGTCCAAATATCTTAGGTGGTCATATACAGCGTGTCTGGTCCTTCTTACTTTAATGCTGTTGACGTTGCTAGAAGCAACTTTTAGAGAGAACCCAGCCATAGCAATGAAGAAAAGCAGAGCAGTGACCCCCATCATCATGAGTCAGAGTCAAAGTCCTCCTGTCTTCCACCTGTCTCCATGTCTGAATTCTCAGCGGTCTCTACAGGAGGGGGCTTCTTTTTAGTTGGAGGATCCCCTGTGTCCACCTCACACTCATTATCAATTCTTTCCAGCTCTTTTTCAAAGTCCCCATCTGACTCTGACAGAGCATCAAACCGGTTGGAAAGGACCATGACCCCGTTATCACCACTGGACTTTCTCCTGGTCTTAGGCTCCGCACTGTACTCCTCAGGCTTTCGGGAGGATTTGTCTTTTTTCTTCCTTTTATTCTTTTTCACCTCCTCATATTCAGTGGGTACTACAGAGGTGGCTGCCTGAGGCTTCTCCTGGGTTACAACCTCCACACTCCCCTGAGCGCTGTCTGACTGCTGGGGTTCTGCATCACCTGACCCCTGTACCTCCCGCCTAGTCAGAATTTGCCCCGACACCAAGGCCTCCTCCTCTAAGGCGTCTGCCTCCTGCACCATCTCATCATCTGATAAGTCCCTGGCGATGTTGTGCCAGGCCTCCGGGCATTCCTTGTGTGGGTGGCCCATCTCTCCGCAGAGGTTGCATCGGACCGTCTCACAGGTGGCACTGAGATGGCCGACCTCCCCACACAGGTTGCATTTAACTACTGTACATACTTTGGCCACGTGACCGATCCTACCACACCTAAAGCACTTTCGTGGCTGCCCGGGATAGAAGCAGACACCCTTTTCTCTGCCTATATAAAAAGAGTTGGGGAGGTGCAGGGTAATGTTGTTGAATTGCCTCAACTTCACCAGAACCTTCCACCCTCCAGTCCAGATACCGTCGGAGTCTCTGTTCTTAGTGAGGTCAGACACCAGATCACAATGGCGCCTGAGCCACACTAAAATGTCCTGAGATGGAACAGACTCATTCCAGAAAATTATATTGACCACCACGGTACCTGGCCTGGATATGGGGACAAACACAAACTTGCTCCAACCATCCTTGTCCCTGAACCGGGGGAGTTTGTCCCAGAATCTATCCAGACTGGACATAAGCTTAAAGCTGACATCATAGCCCTGTCTGTCTGGCAGGTTGATGACCGCCAGGATGTCATCTGGGGAGAACCCCATCTGGTGGCACAGGAGATCCCGCACCACAAACCTCCTGTCTGGGAGATCATCCTTGGTGCCTCTGTTCTTAAAGCGCACCACATTCCTCCTTTTGAACGCCTGCCCGGAGTAGTGCGCGCCGGAGGTGAAGGAGGGAGCACCGCGGCTCCAGGCATTTTTAGGAGGTTCCGGATGGGGCTCTTTCCTGGTATTGGGGGGAGGGTCTGATCTAGAGGGACCTGACTCTACTAAGGGGCCCGATGGTAAAGGGGGGAAGTCACACACATAATCTTGTACAACCCCCTGTCCCTCATCCACCTCTATGTTATCCTCTGGTGGCTGCACATCCCAGATAGACTGACGGTCCCCTCCATCCCCCGACCCCTCAGGTATAGCAACAGTGTCCCCAGTCTCAAGCACATTAGAGTTCTCCTGGGTCACCGCATCACCCTGACCCATAGATGAAAGTTCACCATCTTGCTGCACAGACACTGCTGGGACTTGTGGTACTTCGGGTCCATGCACCTGCTCTGGGACTGCTGCGGGGGTCTGCGGCTGATCTGGTGTTTGTCCCTTCTGGAATGAAAAGCTCGCAGGCTTGATAATCTGTGTCACACGTTGGGGTACATCTGGGGGGACAGGTCCTGCTTGTGCTGTAGGGGCCCGGGGCCCAGAGTCACAGCTCTGCCTCTGCTGGGAGAAGCGCTCCTGGTTTCTGTAAGACTCGGCCAGGGGTCCCATCCTCTCCAGGACACAGTCCATATCCCTGACCACCTGTGCCAGCTCTATGCTTAGTCCCTGCAGCTTGGAGTTATACAGGGCGCTGCTCTCAGGGTGTGCAGTTCTAAGAGAGTACATACAGTCAATTTGCATCTGCAGCATTTTCTTGTGATTAGTCAGCTCCCCCATCCTCCTTACCAGAGTCGGTATCTCCTCCGCCATCTGCAGCTCCGGTGCCCGTGCGGTCTGCTTCCCCTGCTGTGCTGGTCGGGGTGCAGCTCCAGATGGTTTGGGTGCACCCGTCTCCTTCCCAGGCTTGTGGCTTGCACTTGCAGGGGCCTGTTCACACTTAGCAGTGCTCATGGTAACAGTCTGTGGCTTTACTGCTGACCTGGTGCGGCCTGTGCAGGCCATGCTGGACACCACATCCCTCTGCTGCAGGTTTTCTCGCAGGGTTTGTCTCTCCAGGGACGTTCTCCTCTGTCTGGGTGCAGGAGTGGGGGGCTGTGCACCTGCTGCTTGTCTCTCACTCTGCATCACCTGTGCTACTCCACGCTGGCTGGTCATGAGACTTGCTGCTTTCACTGCTGCTTCAGTTACTTCCACTTCTTCATTCTTTCTCACCATAATCGCATTGTCTGCAATCTGTCCACAATCTTTACTGCTTACTTTGGGATTTGCATCCCCGGAAGGTTTTTGGGAGTTCACTCCCGGTGTAGGCCTGGAAGCCTGGGCCTTGCCTGGGGAATCTCCCCACCCAGGGTGGCCCCGCCCTGGGCTAGCTCCAGACATGGGGAGGGTCAAGACCTCACACCACACACAACCTCACCTCTAGGAGGCAGTATTATAGTAGTTATATTCCTGTACATAGGGAGCAGTATTATAGTAGTTATATTTTTGTACATAGGGAGCAGTATTATAGTAGTTATATTCTTGTACATTGGGGGCAGTATTATAGAAGTTATATTCCTGTACATAGAGGGCAGTATTATAGTAGTTGTATCCCTGTACATAGGGGGCAGTATTATAGTAGTTATATTCTTGTACATAGGGGGCAGTATTATATTAGTTATATTCTTGTACATAGACAGCAGTATTATAGTAGTTATATTCTTGTCCATAGGGAGCAGTATTATAGTAGTTATATTCTTGTACATAGGGGGCAGTATTATAGTAGTTATATTCTTGTACATAGGGAGCAGTATTATAGTAGTTATATTCCTGTACATAGGGGCAGTATTATAGTAGTTATATTCTTGTACATAGGGGGAAGTATTATAGTAGTTATATTCTTGTACATAGGGGCAGTATTATAGTAGTTATATTCCTGTACATAGGGGGCAGTATTATAGTAGTTATATTCCTGTACATAGGGGGCAGTATTATAGTAGTTATATTCCTGTACATAGGGGGCAGTATTATAGTAGTTATAGTCTTGTACATAGGGGGCAGTATTATAGTAGTTATATTCCTGTACATAGGGGGCAGTATTATAGTAGTTATATTCCTGTACATAGGGGGCAGTATTATAGTAGTTATATTCCTGTACATAGGGGGCAGTATTATAGTAGTTATATTCCTGTACATAGGGGGCAGTATTATAGTAGTTATATTCCTGTACATAGGGGGCAGTATTATAGTAGTTATAGTCTTGTACATAGGGGAAGGATTATAGTAGTTATATTCCTGTACATAGGGGCAGTATTATAGTAGTTATATTCCTGTACATAGGGGGCAGTATTATAGTAGTTATATTCCTGTACATAGGGGGCAGTATTATAGTAGTTATATTCTTGTACATAGGGGGCAGTATTATAGTAGTTATATTCCTGTACATAGGGAGCAGTATAATAGTAGTTATATTCCTGTACATAGGGGGCAGTATTATAGTAGTTATATTCCTGTACATAGGGGGCAGTATTATAGTAGTTATATTCCTGTACATAGGGGGCAGTATTATAGTAGTTATATTCTTGTACATAGGGGGCAGTATTATAGTAGTTATATTCCTGTACATAGGGGGCAGTATTATAGTAGTTATATTCCTGTACATAGGGGGCAGTATTATAGTAGTTATATTCCTGTACATAGGGGGCAGTATTATAGTAGTTATATTCCTGTACATAGGGAGCAGTATTATAGTAGTTATATTCCTGTACATAGGGAGCAGTATTATAGTAGTTATATTTTTGTACATAGGGAGCAGTATTATAGTAGTTATATTCTTGTACATTGGGGGCAGTATTATAGTAGTTATATTCCTGTACATAGAGGGCAGTATTATAGTAGTTGTATCCCTGTACATAGGGGGCAGTATTATAGTAGTTATATTCTTGTACATAGGGGGCAGTATTATATTAGTTATATTCTTGTACATAGGGAGCAGTATTATAGTAGTTATATTCTTGTACATAGGGAGCAGTATTATAGTAGTTATATTCTTGTACATAGGGGGCAGTATTATAGTAGTTATATTCTTGTACATAGGGAGCAGTATTATAGTAGTTATATTCTTGTACATAGGGGGCAGTATTATAGTAGTTATATTCCTGTACATAGGGGCAGTATTATAGTAGTTATATTCTTGTACATAGGGGGCAGTATTATAGTAGTTATATTCTTGTACATAGGGGACAGTATTATAGTAGTTATATTCTTGTACATAGGGGGCAGTATTATAGTAGTTATATTCTTGTAAATAGGGGACAGTATTATAGTAGTTATATTCCTGTACATAGGGGCAGTATTATAGTAGTTATATTCTTGTACATAGGGGGCAGTATTATAGTAGTTATATTCTTGTACATAGGGGGCAGTATTATAGTAGTTATATTCTTGTACATAGGAGGCAGTATTATAGTAGTTATATTCTTGTACATAGGGGGCAGTATTATAGTAGTTATATTCTTGTAAATAGGGGACAGTATTATAGTAGTTATATTCCTGTACATAGGGGCAGTATTATAGTAGTTATATTCTTGTACATAGGGGGCAGTATTATAGTAGTTATATTCTTGTACATAGGGGGCAGTATTATAGTAGTTATATTCTTGTACATAGGAGGCAGTATTATAGTAGTTATATTCTTGTACATAGGGGGCAGTATTATAGTAGTTATATTCCTGTACATAGGGGGCAGTATTATAGTAGTTATATTCTTGTACATAGGGGGCAGTATTATAGTAGTTATATTCCTGTACATAGGGGGCAGTATTATAGTAGTTATATTCCTGTACATAGGGGACAGTATTATAGTAGTTATATTCTTGTACATAGGGGCAGTATTATAGTAGTTATATTCTTGTACATAGGGGGCAGTATTATAGTAGTTATATTCTTGTACATAGGGGCAGTATTATAGTAGTTATATTCTTGTACATAGGGGGCAGTATTATAGTAGTTATATTCTTGTACATAGGGGCAGTATTATAGTAGTTATATTCTTGTACATAGGGGCAGTATTATAGTAGTTATATTCTTGTACATAGGGGGCAGTATTATAGTAGTTATATTCTTGTACATAGGGGCAGTATTATAGTAGTTATATTCTTGTACATAGGGGGCAGTATTATAGTAGTTATATTCTTGTACATAGGGGGCAGTATTATAGTAGTTATATTCTTGTACATAGGGGGCAGTATTATAGTAGTTTAACTGAAATATAGAAATCGGCATGATACAATTTATATGATTGTTCCATCCAGAAAAAAATTATTACCATTCCTTATGTATTTATTTCTAGGAAATCCCATACAATTCCTCTTTATGTAAATGTATTAGTCTGTGAATGGTGCCAGGTGCCTGTGCCACATCCTCCATGTTCAGGATATGTATGAATCCTGGTTTGTGGGTACAGTACTTCCTTCCCGCTCTTGAGACAAAGACGCTCAATGTTTGGATAATTTTATATCCTATGATTTATTGTCCTATAAATATTGTATTATTTTACTGTCTTCATCTATTTACTATTCTAAATCAGTGGTTTGTTAGAATATCAGCCTCTTTTTACATCAATTGTTGTTTTTATTAAAAACAAACACCTCTCTTTGCACATATACACTGAAGGGGGTGAGTTGTGATATTTTTATAGGTGTGCCTTGTGTCCTTATGATTATGAATCTTTTCCCTTTTATGTAGTATACACTTATATACACTGTATACGAGAAGCTGGGATTACAGAAAGTTTCAATTTATTGCGTCACTGGTGAAATTGAACTTTTAAGGAAATCTACCTCTGCTCGCAGATGAAATCACGTGACCACACCGGCCTGTGAGAAGCCGCAGACTGCGCCATAGTTTGTCTCTGCACATGTGCGATAAGCCCTGAGAGGAGGGCATATAAGAAGATGGGGCCGTGCTTAATTAATCTTCGTAAGGGAACTAAAGATGGCCGGTGACGTAGAGGGTAGCACCAAAGGCTCATTTGCATATGAGTACGGTAAATCATTTTTTTTAAGCTTAACTAAAGGCTGATGTACCAAAGTATGTGCCATAATCAGTATTGAATATCCTACAGGGTGGTGCGCTCCATGATTTCATCTTGTGAGTAGTCGTAGTTTCCTTTAAGACTTTGGGGCACATTTACTTACCCTGTCCAGTCTCGATCCCGCGGCGTGTTGTCTGACGAGGATTGAGGTCTGTCGCGATTCACAGAGATCGTGCGCCCGATATCCAGCAGGTGTTGCTGCTGCGCCAAGGTCCGCCAGAGTTCACCTTCTTCTTCCCAGTGCATTCGGAGTTCTATTCTTGCAACACAATTCTTTTTTTAAATTCTGCGGTTTTTCCGAAACCGTCGGGTTGTCCGACGACCACGTCCCCCCTCCCCCATTTCTGTCATGTGAAAGCCGGCACCGATGCGCCACAATCCAATCGCGTGTGCCAAATTCACGGGGCAATTCGGAGCAAATCGGAAATACCCACCGAAAGTGCAGCATTCAGAACCTTAGTAAATGAGCCCCTTTGTCTTAATGTTCCTCTGGTATTAACCCTTTAACCATACAGACATCTTTCCGGCAAACTAGAATCTAGGAATCTTGTTACTCTGGCAACTTTCCATTACATTACATATACATTTTCTCAGACTTTTCCCATTTGCACCTAAATGCTCACGCACCTTCTCATTTGTACCTTAGGCCCCTTCCACACTGGCGTTTTTCACGCGCGAGTTCTGCGCGTGCATTTGACGCGCAGAACTTGCATTGCACTCTGTCCCATTGTATTCAATGGGTCTTTCTTCATTAGCGTTGGTTTTCACGCGCGTGCTTGCGTTCTTTTTCATTTTTCCCGCCCCATTCAAGTCTATGGAGATGCATCAAGAACGCATTGCACTCGCAATCATTGCAAGTGCAATGCGAGTGCAATGCGTTTTAAATGTAAGGGTTGCTAGGTGACCAGAATAACAGTATTTCCCCTGCTCGAGAACGATCATATAATTAAAAAAACACAATGAAGAACAGTGAAGAATAGAATAAAAACAGTGAACACAGTGAAAACAGTGACCACAGGATCATTTAAGAGAAAAACACAGTGCAGAACACAGTGCAGAATAGATTACAGATGTTCGGCACATCTGCTTACTTGTCGGGAGATACGCGCGGAGCGGTGCGCCCAAAATAGTATGGGAAGAACAATATATATGTGTGAAGAACACATTGCAGATGTATTTAAACATCTTCAATTTGTTCTTCACACACATATATATTGTTCTTCACATGCTATTTTGTTCGCACCGTTCCGCGCGTATCTCCCGACAAGTAAGCAGATGTGCCGAACATCTGTAATCTATTCTGCACTGTGTTCTGCACTGTGTTTTTCTCTTAAATGATCCTGTGTTCACTGTTTTTATTCTATTCTTCACTGTTCTTCACATCTGATAACTTGTCGGGAGATAATATACACAGGGAACAGTGAAGAATAGATCGCAGATGTTTGCAACTTATCAGAAGACCTTATTTTTCAATTAAATAACACATTTTAATCCCAAACCATGGTCCCTTTGAAAAATGCTCGAGTCTCCCATTGACTCGCGCGTGAAAAACGCGCCGAAAACGCAAAAAAAACGCTAACAACACGCGCGTGAAAAATGCAAAAACGCTAATTACTCCAAGGAAAAATGGAACAAAAACGCAGCCAAAAACGTCAGTTTTTCACGCATTGCACCCTGACGTGAAACGCAACGCTAGTGTGGAAGGGGCCTTAGTCTACAGGCAGCTTCCCATTTAGACCCTATTACACGCACACCTTCTCTTTTTTTTTACAAATTGGAAATGTTTATCAAGCCCCCTGTATTGGTAATCACGCTGAGGTTCATCGTCATGGTGTGGGAAGATTTCACATAAAGAGAATTCTACACATTTCATCCCCTTCCTGGGGGAGTAGTATTTTAGTGGGGTAAAATCTGGTGTCGGGACCCCTTTAAGGATGTATAGAGATAACTCCTGGGCTGAGCTCCCTCCATACAGGGCAGGTGTTTGCTGTATTACAGGCGGTCCCCTACTTAAGGACACCCGACTTACAGACAACCCATAGTTACAGACGGACCCCTCTGCCCCATGTGACCTCTGGTGAAGCTCTCTGGATGCTTTTCTATAGTCCCAGACTGCAATGATCAGCTGTAAGATGTCTGTAATGAAGCTTTATTGATAATTCTTGGTCAAATTACACCAAAAATTTAGAAACTCCAATTGTCACTGGGGCAAAAGAAAAAAAAATGTCTAAAACTTCCATTATAAAATATACAGTTTCGACTTACATACAAATTCAACTTAAGAACAAACCTCCAGACCCTATCTTGTATGTAACCCGGGGACTGCCTGTATATGGTTACAGATAGTATCTGGAGCAATGATGGAGTTAATATTTTAGGTGTGCGTCGCCTTCTGGGTAACACTTCATGTAATTACATTTGTCACATTTTTCACATCACCCCAGGACATTGTTCTGTTATTCCAGAAAATTGCAGTGTGGGGGTTAGACTAGTGACTGAAGTAACACATACAACGAGCCTGAAGGAAGGACGTCCACACTTGGCAATTCCAACATACCCCCTCCTGCCTCAAGAGTCCCAATAATAAATTAATGCAAAACACCAGCAGCTCATTCCCGATCGCAGGCATTTCCATAGATATGCGGGCCGCCCCGGTGGGGTGCGGTGCGTGTGGCACCAGCATAAGGCTCCATGCACGCGTCCGGGAGAGGCGGCCGTTACTTAGCCACATAGGCTGCAGCTAGCCCACAGCCACCACAGACATTGGGGCAAATTTACTAAGGGTCCGGATCCGTTTTTCTGACGGGTTTTCCGAATGTTATTGTTTTGGGCTGAATTGCCACAGGTTTTTGGCGCACACGCGATCGGATTGTGACGCATCAGCACCGGCTTGCATGCAACGAAAAACGGGCGTCGGAAAACCCGCTGGATTCGGAAAAATCACGCTTTTTTTTTAAATTAAAAAAATGTCGCTTTACACACACTTACGTGCACCACGAATAGGATGGTGAACTCTGGCGGACCTCGGCGCAGCAGCGACACCTGGTGGACATCGGGCACATGACATTAGTGAATCGCCGGAAGACCCGAATCCTCGTCGGAGAACGCGCCACTGGATCACGACAGGACCGGGTAAGTAAATGAGCCCCAATATGCATGGACACCGTACTGAGAGCATATATTGGGGCTTATTTATAGGGTCCCGCGGCCGTATTTTCATCGGGTTTTCCGACTTCCCGGGAATTGTGTCGCACGCGATCGGATTTTGGAGCATCGGCGTCGGCTTTCATACGACAGAAATCGTGGGCAGGCCGTCGGAAGATCCGATGGATTCGGACATACCGAATTTGTGTCGCAAAATCAAGCACTTACATGCACCGGGAAAAAGAAGGTGACCGGACCTGAGCGTGGAAGCGACACATGCAGGAAATTGGACGCACGATCTTAATGAATCGCGGCAGTTGTGCATTGGAGTCGGGGAACGCACCTCGGGGATCGCACAGGGACGGGAAGTAAATCTGCCCCAATGTGTCTCACAGCACTGTGTCCAAGCACAGGGGCCGCTCTGCTCACTATGGAGAGGGGAGGGGTGAACAGCGCTTCCCTCTCCTCCCGTCTTGCAGCTCATGGCGCACACCCACTGCTGCAGACATGTGCATGGGGCCTTGCAGAACGGTCGGAGATACAGATGTGGGCATGCTCTGTGACCTGTGTAGAGGTCATTGTGCTGGAAGCTAGAGGAGACATAAAGAAGAGTGTTGTGGCCCTTCTCTGGAACCTGTAAAAGGTTTCTAGACTTCTATAGGAGTGTTGTGGGCATGAGGAGGTGATATGTGACAATTACTTGGATGTATATGGGTCCGGTCATTATGCAGGGAGGGGGCCAAGACCTATAATCACCTATGGAACCTGTGCAGTGAGGGGGAGATGGGGAGCTACAACCATCACTTATTGTGCACTGTGGATGATTTGTTATATGTATAGTGTATAGGGGTTTCCTGTCATACGATTAGATGATTTCTGAGAAGTGATCTCTACAGAACAGGAAGAGTCAGACTATTGTGACTTGTCATTTCCTGAAGACACCTTCCCTTTAAGAGTTCATCATACGGCCAGAGTTAGGAGCATAAGTCCTGTAAGGAGACTTACAGTGGTCATGACACACACCCCTAACCCTCCGGCCGGGCATTGTGAGGTCCCGCTATATCACAGCTTTACATGTCTATATATAGATCAAAGGCCAACACCCTACTGTTTCCCATGCACAGAGTGTGATCCGCTGCTGGTGTAATACTGATTGTTTCCAATAGATGCAGCGAGAGAAGGAGGCGGATCATCCTGCGTGGTCCTGGAAGAGCAGCAGAGACCTGTACACCTGTTCTTCCAGAGCTACCTGATTCATGAGTTAACAGGAAGACAGACAATTAATTTAGGGGATTAAGGTAGAATAAATAAAGCATTAAAAAGAATCATAAATGGAGAATGATTTTAAGGAGGAAATACCCATGAAATTTAGGTAATGAGCAAAGAGGTGACAGAGAAAAGATAAAAGTTCTACATTTCCTGACACTAACTGTCCTACAGTCACCTCTCTCCAGGATGAAATGGCTGATAACAGAGAGTAATAGATTGTATCCCACTGTCCTACAGAGAAGATGACAGATTTTCTTTAACTCTCTAGGAGCCTTTCTGTGGAGATCCAGGTGTAATAAAGTCCATTGGAGACCAAGTGGAGACATGAAACTGTAAGAGCGGTGAATATGTTAAGGAATTGGATCTGTCCTATTCTTTCTGTCTTTTTAAAAGATCCTTTTCTGACTTAGTCTACCTTACAGAGCTGCACATCTGTTACAGTGTATCAGGACGGCCCTCTTCTATTAGCTTGCATTCTCTCTGACCTGTACAAATTACTTGGATTGATACACTGTAACAAACCGTTGGGACAGGCAATAATTTTTGTTCACCTCCCAGAGTATTGTCCAGACTGGATACAATTGTAACAAACCTTCAGCTGCAGAAAGTATTGAAGGGGTAATCCCACCATGACGAGATTCTCAAGATAACAAAATAACACATTCTCTAATTCACTGTTGCATCTCACAGATATAATTCCAGTCCTGGTGCCCCTCAATATAACCGTAAATCTTCTGCCTCCTGCCCCTCCACCCCCACACACACATTACAAGACCAGCTCAGACACAGGCACTTCCAGCCAGCAAGCAGCAGTGTGCAGAGTTTACTCTACAAACTACACACAAGACAAGGTCTCTAGGGGAGGGGGAGGCATAGCAGAGCCAAATGTGTGTTATAAGAGAGATAGCAGAGCTGGAGTGTTTCATTGTATCTTATATCCATCGAACAACTCTGATCTCTCATATCTCTTTTTCTATGTGTCAGATACTAGTAGAATCTAGAACCTGGCCTCTGCTAATCTAAGCACATTGTCAGCACACAGCATCTTACAGCACAGAGGGATCATGGAGTGTCTGCTCAGAGAGTCCCCGCTCACACTCTGGGATCTTACACACGACCATCACCGAGTGATAGGAGCTAAAACACCAATAACACTGAGTAGCATTGTAAAGTAAGGGGTTAAAAGTGATCTTTATTGTGTAAATATCACCAGGGGATTAAGATTTGAGACGTTTCTTTCATGGGCAAAGCCCTTATGTCTTTTTCTGTTTTCTTGTACACTTACACATATTATCATAATATCTGGTCACAATTTCCAGATCGGGGGATCAGTACATACATCAGACATCGAGCTTTAGGTCTCCTCACAGGCCTGAACACGCTTTCAATTTTATATTAAAGACGAAAAATGTATCTCCTGGAGGTTTGTTGCAGTTTCTGGGAATGTACCAGACGGATGATTTGGCTGTGGCAAAAACTCTCTGCCAGTGTAAATGAAGAACCATCTTATTGGTTGTCATGGATGTAACAGCAGCACCCCTTTCCATTACACATTGGGGTGCAAACACAAATTACAGGAATGATGTATCATGTGACATAGAAGAAGGGATGAGGCTGACCCTGAAACGCGCAGTGTAAAGAGGAAGAGGACAAATCCAAAGGAATAGGAGGAGGAAACAGTGGGGCAGATTTACTTATCCGGTCCGTTCGCGATCCAGCGGCGCGTTCTCTGCGCTGGATTCGGGTCCGGACGGGATTCACTAAGGTAGTTCCTCTGCTGCGCTGAAGTTCCCCGGAGGCGCGCTGGAATGCCCTGAAATTCACCGGCCTATACCTGGTGAAGGTAAGTGTAATTTTCGCAACACATTTTTTGTCTTAAATGCAGCGGTTTTTCCGAATCTGTCGGGTTTTCGTTCGGCCAAGCCCCCCGATTTCCGTTGCGTGCATGCCAGCGCCGATGCGTCACAATCCGATCGCGTGCGCCAAAATCCCGGGGCAATTCAGGTACAATCGGCGCAAATCTGAAATATTCGGGTAACACGTCGGGAAAACGCGAATCGGGCCTTTAGTAAATGACCCCCATTGTGTTCTGTGTATAAAAGATGAGGCTGATATCCCAAAGCGTGTTGTGTGCATTGTCTAGTAGTGGAAAGGCAATCTCACCATTCATTGTGTGCTCGTCCTAAATGCACTGCGGGCATTAGCTTCTTAAACTCCCCAATCTGAAATGCGTTGTGTGCATGAATCTTAATTAGTGGAGGGATAATAATAATTCTTTATATAGCGCATTCAGATTATGCAGCGCTACGCAGAGCTGTCACATCAGTCCCTGTCTCCATGGGGCTCACAATCTAAACTACCTACCAGTATGTTTTGGAGTGTGGGAGGAAACCGGAGGACCCAGAGGGAAACCCACGCTAACAGGGAGAGAACATACAAACTCTTGGCAGATGTTGACCCTGGTTGGGAATTGAACCCAGGTCCCCAGCGCTGCAAGGCAGAAGTGCTACTCACTCAGCCACGGTGCTGCCCACATGAAACCAGTCTCCTTCCTGAAACGTGTGGTGCATTGGATTCACATAGTTATTGAAGGGGCCAAGTCTAAAATACATTGGGGGCACATTTACTAAGGGCCATGCACCATTTTTCTGTCAGACTTTGCACAAGTATTTAAGAAGTTTCTGCACCACGTATGTGTCGCCTGTGACCCTTTTGTGACGCGGCTGCACTATTCTTCACGTGACACAAAATTCTGCACTGAACGGGGCATTCTGGTGCCCTGTGCCACATTTAGTCCGACAGAAGTGTGTCGCCCGCCCCATGTTAAAGGTGCACCAAAAAAAAATAGTGGTGCACTCTGTCAGGGCAGTGTAGGGGGCGCCAGATTCCTGCAAAAAGGTGCAACAGAAATCCTGAATCTGGCGCCCCCTGTACAATAGACAGGACACTGCACTGGTCTCAGTAAGTGTGCCCCATTGTGTGCATCAGTGTCACTTCATGCACTAATGATACATTATATCTGCACACCTGGTTAATACAACTCCCATCAATGCAAATACCCTCAGCTTAGAGGACATGGCCCTAGTGCGTGGGGCTGAAAGCTTGAAGAATATTTATCTGTCTCTTGCAGGGCTGAGGAGTCTGAACTTTACAAATCTGCCAGGTCCTGCCCGGATTTCCAATAATAAGGGCAGGATTCCAGAGGAAGAGATTGGGTCACCTCCCTCCTGGAGAGAGGAAAGGAAAGGGGGAGGGGGTGTAAGAAATGATAGACCTAATCACACAGGGAGGGGCCCCCCGAGATAGGGGGGGTGCTGCCAAAACAGAACAATGACACGGGTGAGGACGGGGTGACACCCTGGAGTGTGTGCCCCTGTCTTAAGTCTAAGATTCTTGTGGTCAGGGCCTGGCAGAGCAGTCCCAGATCAGTCCCTGGAGAGTTTGCAGACCAGGCTCCTGGCAGCTCCAGTCACCAGTGATATATAACCCGCTGCAGGAGTCCTGCCTTAGCCACACAGGAAAGTCATTTTTCAGAATGGGGCTTTATTAAGCTGCTCAATTTCTTTTGTTAATCTCGCCCCTATTTTTGGGAGCTCAGGTGACATGCTCTTTATTTTTATCTGAGGATCTTTCTCCTGGTCACGGTGTCGCCCCCTGCTGAGTGATGAGGCTGTATGTGGCTACTATGTCGTCTCCCTACGTCCGGGAGAGGCTGCCACCATAGACGTGCATTATTCTTGGACATCGCGCTGTGTCTGAGCCGTGTGTGGCCGCTCAGCTCGCTATGGAGAGGGGAGGGACGGGCAGCGCTTATCCTTCTCTTCTCCTCCGTTCTTGCGGCTCACACTTCTGCGGACGTGTGCATGGAGCCTTAGGCCGTGCTGCTTAATGCATTGTAAACACAATTAATTTACGTTTACAATATGTTAGTATTTCATTCACATTGTGTTGCACAGAATTTACATAAACGGGATGTAAATGCAATGTAAACACATTGTAAATGCAGCTCAAACGCTGCATGTGAACGTGGCCTTACACTGCACACACAAAAAGTAGCTAAGAATCTGCTCCCTGACTCTCAAGCATTAAGAAGCATCAACAGGGCATAATAGAGAAGCACTGATATGAATAAAGCCCTTGGAGTGAGAAACAAAACTTACTATTATCTGCAGCATCCTCTATGTATGCATGGATCTCTTAATTTTCTGTTGGAAGCATCAGCAGGTAAGCTTCAAACAGGCGACTCAAACTTGCTGCATGTTCTTGCCTGAGTGTCCTGCCGATCCCTGAGCATTGGAACAGAACTGACACGCTGAGTTCAGTTCTGCTGTTATATGTTCAGGCCAGTCATTCCAGCAAGAGCCTGCAGTGAGTTTGACTGATAAAACCTTGTGTGAATGTGATCTAATGGAAATATTGACTTGTACCGATTTAAATACACACTTGGGGTGAGATATAAAATCTACTATTACCTGCAGCAGCCACTGTCTGTGTCTCATACAGGGCATTTTAGAGAAATACTGGCCTGTACTGAAGAGAATAAAGCACTTTGGGTGAAATTGAAAACTTACTATTATCTCCAGCAGCCTTTCTGCATGCATCTCTCAGCAACAGCAGTATTATGTTGGACATTATAGAGATAATGTACTTATGTGGATAAGACTACTATTATAACCAGCAGCTTCTGTCTGTGTCTTTCCTCTCTCCCTAAAAGCATTAACAGGATCATATAGGACAGTGGTGGCGAACCTATGGCACGGGTGCCAGAGGTGGCACTCGGAGCCCTCTCTGTGGGCACCCAGGCCATCACCCAGCACAAAGGTCGCCAATCAGGACTCCTCCTCCTGCAGTCACAGGTAGCCCAGAAAGTGCTGTGCTCTGCACTATTTTATAGAGATTTGAAGTAGAGGAGGAGTAAAGAGGTGTGGATAGAGCTGGATTATCATTGAAGCACCTCAGTTCCTGTGATTCATCCTGTTCGGGGTCCATCTTTCTACTGTATTGGTGTCTTCAGGACGCCAATACGGTCGAATCTGTGACACAGCAGGGAGCAATAAGTTACTTTAAATTGGCATTTGGCACTTTGGTAAAAATATGTGGCTTTTGGGTGTATTCTGGGCACTCAGTCTCTAAAAGGTTTGCCATCACTGATATAGGATATTATTGAAAAGTATTGACCTGTAAAAGTGGAAAATTTACTATGGAAGAAAAAAACGTACTATTATTTCGAGTAGTCTCTGAGCCTGAGGATTCGTAGGATCATATAGGACCTCATAGGTTATAGATGGAATCAGAAGAAAGCACTCAGGTAAGATAGAAAACTTACTATTATGTCCAGCAGCATCTGTGTATACTCTTTTTTTCCCTCTCTTACTCTTAGGCATCAGCGGAGGTTATACAATATAATATATAGAATTAGGGACCTGTACGTATGGGAATAAGGAACTTGGGTGAGAGAGAAAACATACTAATATCCCCAGCACCAGGTCTGTTTATATGTCTATAGAGACTTCAGTAGGCAGCTGTAATCTGATTAGTGACCACTGCAGAGATGACATTTTACCTGCACTGTTACATTGTAACAAACTAACCCTAGACAAGGGAGATTTGTGCTAAATGTTGCTCAAAGAGGATTCTCAAGACTGGATACAATTGTAACAATCCCTCAGATGTGAGGTAGATTAGATCTTCAGAAGTTTATGGTCACCTTTTGCCTTTGGATTCAGACACAATGGGGGTCATTTATCATGAGGCGGCTCTGTACAGACAGTTCTGTGTTTGGCTTTGGAGCTCAGCTGCCCTCAGATTTATTACAGCGGCTTTGTCCTCTTGATAAATAAGTGCTCTTATGTTTGTTATTTGCAACAGTCGCATCAAAAACTATCAAAAATGGCAGCACACAGAAGGGGAGGCAGGAGCCATTTTACGCCACAACTAGCGCCTAAACAGAAAGCCGCAATGCATCAATGCCGTCCACTCGTGAGAAACGGGTCACACCAGTGTAACTCGTCCGCGACCGCCCACTTAATTTAGACATCAGCGGGCGATGTCTGGTGTCATGAAAAAAAAAAAAACGCACAAGCATTTTTGCACTAAAAAAAAAAAAAGTTACGGCCTTAAACCAATAAGTATGAAAATTTCTTTAAAATGCCCCGGACCCTAAATCCTTTTAAGGCCGGTCGAGAAAGGGTTAATGAATTGGTCTTAAGCAAGTTCTATGTCATTTGGCGTAATGGAAAGTCACAAAACAGCAACCGCACCACAACTGCGCCAGTACAATGTTACACATAGACGAAGAAGAAGAGGATGCATCACCCCACTGTTTCCAATCAGGTGTATAGCAGGAGGCTGTGTGACCGGAGTGATGAGTGACTGACGCCTCTGCTTCCATCATCTTCCTATTCTCCTCTCTCTCCCTGTGCTACAGAGGAATACCTTAAATATTGTGGAGATGCTGTATAGTGCTATTACTTGAGTACTAAAAGGCACACCCTATGGTGGTGTAATGGAGGCAAAGTGGCCATCTGATGGTGCCCTTATTTCAGCACAGTATGGCAGCGGCCTATACTTTACTGTCATATACTTCTTTTACAGCTAGATTATTTAGGTAGAGCATAGCAGGATTATACAGGCCCTATACAATCAAATTATATAGACAGAGTATGGTTGGATTATATGGGCCCTGTACAGCCATATTATATAGACAGAGCATGGCAGGATTATACGGGCCCTGTACAACCATATTATATAGACATAGTATGGCAGGATTATACGGGCCCTGTACAACCATATTATATAGACAGAGCATGGAGGATTATACGGGCCCTGTACAACCATATTATATAGACATAGTATGGCAGGATTATACGGGCCCTGTACAACCATATTATATAGACAGAGCATGGCAGGATTATACGGGTCCTGTATTACTATAATATATAGACAGAGCATGGCAGGATTATACAGGCCCTGTACAACCATATTATATAGACATAGTATGGCAGGATTATACGGGCCCTGTACAACCATATTATATAGACAGAGCATGGCAGGATTATACGGGCCCTGTACAACCATATTATATAGACATAGTATGGCAGGATTATACGGGCCCTGTACAACCATATTATATAGACAGAGCATGGCAGGATTATACGGGCCCTGTACAACTATATTATAGGCAGAGGATGGCAGGATTATACCGGCCCTGTACAACTATATTATATAGACAGAGGATGGCAGGATTATACGGGCCCAGTACAACTATATCATGTTGGGACGAGCAGGGAGATGGAAAGAGCAGTGTAGAGACTGTTTTCTCAGAGATTGGGATCCCCCAATCTTCAGGACAGCGGTCAGGAGGGTCTGGCAGCACTTCCCCCGATCTCCAGGACAGCGGTCAGGAGCGCTTCCCCTGATCTCCAGGACAGCGGTCAGGAGGGTCTGGCAGTAGTTCCCCTGATCTCCAGGACAGAGGTCCGGAGGGTCTGGCAGAGCTACTCCTGATCTCCAGGACAGCGGTCAGGAGGGTCTGGCAACACTTCCCCTGATCTCCAGGACAGCGGTCAGGAGGGTCTGGCAGCGCTTCCCCCCATCTCCAGGACAGTGGTCAGGAGGGTCTGGCAACACTTCCCCTGATCACCAGGACAGCGGTCAGGAGGGTCTGGCAGCGCTTCCCCTGATCTCCAGGACATCGGTCAGGGGGGTCTGGCAGCACTTCCCTGATCTTCAGGACAGCGGTCAGTAGGGTTTGGCAGTAGTTCCCCCGATCTCCAGGACAGCGGTCAGGGGGGTCTGGCAGTAGTTCCCCTGATCTTCAGGGCAGCGGTCAGGAGGGTCTGGCAGTAGTTCCTCCGATCTCCAGGACAGGGTCAGGAGGGTCTGGCAGCGCTTCCCCTGATCTCCAGGACAGGAGTCAGGAGGGTCTGGCAGCGCTTCCCCTGATCTCCAGGACAGCGGTCAGGAGGGTCTGGCAGCGCTTCCCCTGATCTCCAGGACAGCGGTCAGAGGGTCTGGAAGCACTTCCCCTGATCTCCAGGACAGCGGTCAGGAGGGTCTGGAAGCACTTCCCCTGATCTCCAGGACAGCGGTCAGGAGGGTCTGGCAGCGCTTTCCTTGATCTCCAGGACAGCGGTCAGGAGGGTCTTGCAGCGCTTCCCCTGACCTCCAGGACAGCGGTCAGGAGGGTCTGGCAGCACTTCCCCTGATCTCCAGGACAGGGTTAGGAGGGTCTGGCAGCGCTTCCCCTGATCTCCAGGACAGCGGTCAGGAGGGTCTGGCAGCACTTCCCCTGATCTCCAGGACAGCGGTCAGGAGGGTCTGGCAGCGCTTCCCCTGATCTCCAGGACATCGGTCAGGGGGGTCTGGCAGCACTTCCCCTGATCTTCAGGACAGCGGTCAGTAGGGTTTGGCAGTAGTTCCCCCGATCTCCAGGACAGCGGTCAGGGGGGTCTGGCAGTAGTTCCCCTGATCTTCAGGGCAGCAGTCAGGAGGGTCTGGCAGTAGTTCCCCCGATCTCCAGGACAGGAGTCAGGAGGGTCTGGCAGCGCTTCCCCCGATCTCCAGGACAGCGGTCAGGAGGGTCTGGCAGCGCTTCCCCTGATCTCCAGGACAGCGGTCGGAGGGTCTGGAAGCACTTCCCCTGATCTCCAGGACAGCGGTCAGGAGGGTCTGGAAGCACTTCCCCTGATCTCCAGGACAGCGGTCAGGAGGGTCTGGCAGCGCTTTCCTTGATCTCCAGGACAGCGGTCAGGAGGGTCTTGCAGCGCTTCCCCTGACCTCCAGGACAGCGGTCAGGAGGGTCTGGCAGCACTTCCCCTGATCTCCAGGACAGGGTCAGGAGGGTCTGGCAGCGCTTCCCCTGATCTCCAGGACAGCGGTCAGGAGGGTCTGGCAGCACTTCCCCTGATCTCCAGGACAGCGGTCAGGAGGGTCTGGCAGCGCTTCCCCTGATCTCCAGGACATCGGTCAGGGGGGTCTGGCAGCACTTCCCCTGATCTTCAGGACAGCGGTCAGTAGGGTTTGGCAGTAGTTCCCCCGATCTCCAGGACAGCGGTCGGGGGGGTCTGGCAGTAGTTCCCCTGATCTTCAGGGCAGCGGTCAGGAGGGTCTGGCAGTAGTTCCTCCGATCTCCAGGACAGGGTCAGGAGGGTCTGCCAGTGCTTCCCCCGATCTCCAGGACAGGAGTCAGGAGGGTCTGGCAGCGCTTCCCCTGATCTCCAGGACAGCGGTCAGGAGGGTCTGGCAGCGCTTCCCCTGATCTCCAGGACAGCGGTCAGAGGGTCTGGAAGCACTTCCCCTGATCTCCAGGACAGCGGTCAGGAGGGTCTGGAAGCACTTCCCCTGATCTCCATGACAGCGGTCAGGAGGGTCTGGCAGCGCTTTCCTTGATCTCCAGGACAGCGGTCAGGAGGGTCTTGCAGCGCTTCCCCTGACCTCCAGGACAGCGGTCAGGAGGGTCTGGCAGCACTTCCCCTGATCTCCAGGACAGGGTCAGGAGGGTCTGGCAGCGCTTCCCCTGATCTCCAGGACAGCGGTCAGGAGGGTCTGGCAGCACTTCCCCTGATCTCCAGGACAGCGGTCAGGAGGGTCTGGCAGCACTTCCCCTGATCGCCAGAACAGCAGTCAGGAGCGTCTGGCAGCGCTTCCCACGAACTCCAGGACAGGGTCAGGAGGGTCTGGCAGCGCTTCCCCTGATCTCCAGGACAGCTGTCAGGAGGGTCTGGCAGCGCTTCCCCTGATCTCCAGGACAGCAGTCAGGAGGGTCTGGCAGCGCTTCCCCTGATCTCCAGGACAGTGGTCAGGAGGGTCTGGCAGCGCTTCCCCTGATCTCCAGGACAGCGGTCAAGAAGGTCTGGCAGCACTTCCCCTGATCTCCAGGACAGCTGTCAGGGGGGTCTGGCAGCGCTTCCCCTGATCTCCAGGACAGTGGTCAGGAGGGTCTGGCAGCGCTTCCCCTGATCTCCAGGACAGCGGTCAGGAGGGTCTGGCAGCACTTCCCCTGATCTCCAGGACAGCAGTCAGGAGGGTCTGGCAGCGCTTCCCCTGATCTCCAGGACAGCGGTCAGAGGGTCTGGAAGCACTTCCCCTGATCTCCAGGACAGCGGTCAGGAGGGTCTGGAAGCACTTCCCCTGATCTCCAGGACAGCGGTCAGGAGGGTATGGCAGCGCTTTCCTTGATCTCCAGGACAGCAGTCAGGAGGGTCTTGCAGCGCTTCCCCTGATCTCCAGGACAGCGGTCGGGAGGGTCTGGCAGCGCTTCCCCTGACCTCCAGGACAGCGGTCAGGAGGGTCTGGCAGCACTTCCCCTGATCTCCAGGACAGGGTCAGGAGGGTCTGGCAGCGCTTCCCCTGATCTCCAGGACAGCGGTCAGGAGGGTCTGGCAGCACTTCCCCTGATCTCCAGGACAGCGGTCAGGAGGGTCTGGCAGCGCTTCCCCTGATCTCCAGGACATCGGTCAGGGGGGTCTGGCAGCACTTCCCCTGATCTTCAGGACAGCGGTCAGTAGGGTTTGGCAGTAGTTCCCCCGATCTCCAGGACAGCGGTCGGGGGGGTCTGGCAGTAGTTCCCCTGATCTTCAGGGCAGCGGTCAGGAGGGTCTGGCAGCACTTCCCCTGATCTCCAGGACAGCAGTCAGGAGGGTCTGGCAGCGCTTCCCCTGATCTCCAGGACAGCGGTCAGGGGATCTGGCAGCGCTTCCCCCGATCTCCAGGACAGTGGTCAGGAGGGTCTGGCAGTGCTTCCCCTGATCTCCAGGACAGTGGTCAGGAGGGTCTGGCAGCGCTTCCCCCGATCTCCAGGACAGCGGTCATGGGGTCTGGCAGCACTTCCCCTGATCTCCAGGACAGAGGTCAGGAGGGTCTGGCAGCGCTTCCCCTGATCTCAGTTTTTAGCAGGATTTTTGTTTGCTAAGACGTGTGTCTTAAAGTGCGGTACATCTTTATAATTTGTTCTGTATTTTGTAGGGGAAAAAATGTTATTGGTTACTTTTTGGACAGAACATCTATAAATCTATTAGATGACGTTCTCCTCCCACCATGACATACAGTGGGTACAGAAAGTATTCCGGCCCTTTTACATTTATTGAAATAAGGTGCGTTTACAAGTGGCGTCCAAAACTACGGCAACAAAAGGCGTAAAAAAGAAGAAATTAATAAAGACCCCTCCCTTAGTCTTCAGTATATAGGCTATTAGGGTGCGGTCACACATATCCACAGAAACGTATATGTGTTTGGGCCGAGGCCCGCCCCCATACGTCAATCTGCGTTTGTAAACACTGCGCTGGCCGGACTTGTCACCTTACACTTGCAGAAAGTCCGTGAACTCTTTATTGATCTCAGATTCCACATTGATCGGTCGCAGTTATCGCTTCCGCTTTAGTGTGACATAATTTTAGTTGGTTTCTGTTTGTCTGTAACTTGTGATTTTATTAGAACATGTAAACATGACCAAGGCTTCAGTCACACGTAGCATTTGTTAACACATTGCAAAAGCATTTCCATGTGTTAACATTGTATACATTTATGTGAGCTCCGTGTTAACACGATGGTAACCTGTTTGTGCAATTCAAACGCTGTGAGCGAACACGGCCTACGGACTCCGACCTGAGAAGCCTCATGTTTTGGGATATATTTTCAATTAATAATTCACCTTTGTGAATGGTGATAGTAGCAGCAGGACTGTGAAATATGGATTTAATTCCAGGATTATAGCTTGTACCACTACAATGGGAGGCTAGACCTGTAGTAGGTTTCTGGACAATAGTACAGCAGTGCTTAGGTCCAATTCAGTTCTGAGTAAAGATATGCTCATGTTAACACTTCCAGTCCTCTGCTCGGGGGGAGGGGGGGGGGCATTTATTAGATTTGTTGCCCCTCTATAATCTGGATTATAGGAGGAGCAGCCAGGGGTAGTTATCAGGGCCAGCCTCTCGCTAACCAAACACTGTGTGACTCTGCTATCTTGCCCTTGGCTCTGCTGCATACCTCTACACCCCTCCCCAGCCTGGCACTGTGCACCTGGCAGCAGGTACTACACACCACAGTCTGTTCCTGATGGCAGCACAGGATGAGCCCCGCGACCGACCCCTAACTCCTAGAAGGGTAGTCTTCACTCCACAGCTGCAAGTCCTGGTATGTACTGACCCAATGCAAAGCATGCTGAGACTACTAGTGCCACACTGTATAGTCTGCAGTATTAGAGGGGTTAAGCAGCCGGATAATAGACTGAATGGATGGAGTCAGGACACACAGGACAGGACTGCAGCAGAATCTCCAGAGCCGAAATCCTGCTGCAGACCCCACCACGGCTTTCATATGTGTCTCCTATGATGCTGGCTGCACCTGCCGGGTCCAAATGGCTTAACACTATTATTTGTAATATATCTGTGATACAGTCACAGCAGAACAAGTGTATCTAATCCTATCACTTGTGATACTGTCTGCTGAGCTGTGTATCTAATCCTATCCTGTGTGATACTGTCTGCTGAGCAGTGTATCTAATCCTATCCTGTGTGATACTGTCTGCTGAGCTGTGTGTCTAATCCTCTCCTGTGCGATACAGTCTGCAGAGCTGTGTATCTAATCCTATCCTGTGTGATACTGTCTGCTGAGCTGTGTATCTAATCCTATCCTGTGTGATACTGTCTGCTGAGCAGTGTATCTAATCCTATCCTGTGTGATACTGCCTGCTGAGCTGTGTATCTAATCATATCCTGTGTGATACAGTCTGCAGAGCTGTGTATCTAATCCTATCCTGTGTGATACTGTCTGCTGAGCTGTGTATCTAATCCTCTCCTGTGCGATACAGTGCTGAGCTGTGTATCTCATCCCCTCCTGTGTGATACTGTCTGCTGAGCTGTGTATCTAATCCTATCACTTGTGATACAGCCTGCTGAGCTGTGTATCTAATCCTATCCTGTGTGATACAGTCTGCAGAGCTGTGTATCTAATCCTATCCTGTGTGATACTGCCTGCTGAGCTGTGTATCTAATCCCATCCTGTGTGATACTGTCTGCAGAGCTGTGTATCTAATCCTATCCTGTGTGATACTGTCTGCTGAGCTGTGTATCTAATCCTCTCCTGTGCGATACAGTGCTGAGCTGTGTATCTCATCCCCTCCTGTGTGATACTGTCTGCTGAGCTGTGTATCTAATCCTATCACTTGTGATACTGCCTGCTGAGCTGTGTATCTAATCCTATCCTGTGTGATACTGTCTGCTGAGCTGTGTATCTAATCCTCTCCTGTGCGATACAGTCTGCTGAGCTGGGTATCTAATCTTATCCAGTGTGATACAGTCTGCAGAGCTATGTATCTAATCCTATCACTTGTTTGTTTCTGAGTTCCAGTCCTGGAACGGGGTGCGGTGGCGCTTGTCACGGAATAAACTCCCCGGTAGGTCTTGTTAAAATTGTTAAAGTTTATTTGCTACGCGTTTCGGTCCGGTACCCGGACCTTCGTCAGGCATCTGGGCTAGAGCTAGCTTTGCCCACCCAGTATCAGTCTCTCCCTCCAGGTCTACACTCGCATCCTATCACTTGTGAAACTGTCTGCTGAGCTGTGTATCTAATCCTATCCTGTGTGATACTGCTGACCTGTGTATCTAATTCTATCATGTGTGATACTGCTGAGCAGTGTATCTAATACTATCCTGTGTGATACTGTCTGCTGAGCTGTGTATCTAATCCTCTCCTGTGCAATACAGTCTGCTGAGCTGGGTATCTAATCTTATCCAGTGTGATACAGTCTGCTGAGCTGTGTATCTAATCCTCTCCTGTGTGATATTGTCTGCTGAGCTGTGTATCTAATCTTCTCCTGTGTGATACAGTCTGCTGAGCTGGGTATCTAATCTTATACAGTGTGATACTGTCTGCTGAGCTGTGTATCTAATCCTCTCCTGTGTGATACTGTCTGCTGAGCTGTGTATCTAATCTTATCCTGTTTGATACTGCCTGCTGAGTTGTATCTAATCCTCTCCTGTGTGATACA